>NC_091537.1:42711500-43023000 GCF_042242935.1 Bactrocera oleae
TGCTTAAGCCAAAAACATGAATTGTACTGATTTAAGCGAAAGCCAAATTATATTGTTATTGCAGAATTGACATATTCATATAACCGAAAAAATTGCACTTTCTTAGTTTTAGACTTAAAGTCGATTTTCTTGTAAATTGTATGTCAATTGCGTGAGCACTGTACTGCTTAAGCCAAAAACATGAATTGTACTGATTTGAGCGAAAGCCAAATTATATTGTTATTGCAGAATTGACATATTCATATACCCGAAAAAATTGCACATTCTTAGTTTTAGACTTAAAGTCGATTTTCTTGTAAATTGTATGTCAATTGCGTGAGCACTGTACTGCTTAAGCCAAAAACATGAATTGTACTGATTTAAGCGAAAGCCAAATTATATTGTTATTGCAGAATTGACATATTCATATAACCGAGAAAATTGCACTTTCTTAGTTTTAGACTTAAAGTCGATTTTCTTGTAAATTGTATGTCAATTGCGTGAGCACTGTACTGCTTAAGCCAAAAACATGAATTGTACTGATTTGAGCGAAAGTTAAATTATATTGTTATTGCAGAATTGACATATTCATATAACCTAAAAAATTGCACTTTCCATGTTTAAAAGTCGATTTTCTTGTAAATTGTATGTCAATTGCATGATTACTGTACTGCTTAAGCTGAAAAACATGAATTTCACTGATTTGAGCGAAAGTCAAATTATATTTTTATTGCAGGATTAACAAATTAATATTACCGAAAAAGTTGCACTTTCTTAGGTTTAGACTCAAAGTCGATTTTCTTTTAAATTGTATGTCAATTGCGTGAGCACTGTACTGCTTAAGCCGACAAACATGAATTTTACTGATTTGAGCGAAAGTCAAATTATATTGTTATTGCAGGATTAACAAATTAATATTACCGAAAAAGTTGCACTTTCTTAGGTTTAGGCTCAAAGTCAATTCTCTTGTAAATTGTATGTTAATCACTTGAGCACTGTACCGCATAAGCCGAAAAACATCAATTTTCTAGATTTGAGCGAAAGTTAAATTATATTGTTATTGCAGAATTGACATATTCATATAACCTAAAAAATTGCACTTTCCAAGTTTAAAAGTCGATTTTCTTGTAAATTGTATGTCAATTGCATGATTACTGTACTGCTTAAGCTGAAAAACATGAATTTCACTGATTTGAGCGAAAGTCAAATTATATTTTTATTGCAGGATTAACAAATTAATATTACCGAAAAAATGGCACTTTCTTAGTTTTAGACTTAAAGTCGATTTTCTTGTAAATTGTATGTCAATTGCGTGAGCACTGTACTGCTTAAGCCAAAAACATGAATTGTACTGATTTAAGCGAAAGCCAAATTATATTGTTATTGCAGAATTGACATATTCATATAACCGAAAAAATTGCACTTTCTTAGTTTTAGACTTAAAGTCGATTTTCTTGTAAATTGTATGTCAATTGCGTGAGCACTGTACTGCTTAAGCCAAAAACATGAATTGTACTGATTTGAGCGAAAGCCAAATTATATTGTTATTGCAGGATTAACAAATTAATATTACCGAAAAAGTTGCACTTTCTTAGGTTTAGGCTCAAAGTCAATTCTCTTGTAAATTGTATGTTAATCACTTGAGCACTGCACCGCATAAGCCGAAAAACATCAATTTTATAGATTTGAGCGAAAGCCAAATTATATTTTTATTGCAGGATTAACAAATTAATATTACCGAAAAAATGGCACTTTCTTAGTTTTAGACTTAAAGTCGATTTTCTTGTAAATTGTATGTCAATTGCGTGAGCACTGTACTGCTTAAGCCAAAAACATGAATTGTACTGATTTAAGCGAAAGCCAAATTATATTGTTATTGCAGAATTGACATATTCATATAACCGAAAAAATTGCACTTTCTTAGTTTTAGACTTAAAGTCGATTTTCTTGTAAATTGTATGTCAATTGCGTGAGCACTGTACTGCTTAAGCCAAAAACATGAATTGTACTGATTTGAGCGAAAGCCAAATTATATTGTTATTGCAGGATTAACAAATTAATATTACCGAAAAAGTTGCACTTTCCAAGTTTAAAAGTCGATTTTGTTGTAAATTGTATGTCAATTGCATGATTACTGTAAAGTTAAATTATATTGTTATTGCAGAATTGACATATTCATATAACCTAAAAAATTGCACTTTCTAAGTTTAAAAGTCGATTTTGTTGTAAATTGTATGTCAATTGCATGATTACTGTACTGCTTAAGCTGAAAAACATGAATTTCACTGATTTGAGCGAAAGTTAAATTATATTTTTATTGCAGGATTAACAAATTAATATTACCGAAAAAATGGCACTTTCTTAGTTTTAGACTTAAAGTCGATTTTCTTGTAAATTGTATGTCAATTGCGTGAGCACTGTACTGCTTAAGCCAAAAACATGAATTGTACTGATTTGAGCGAAAGCCAAATTATATTGTTATTGCAGGATTAACAAATTAATATTACCGAAAAAGTTGCACTTTCTTAGGTTTAGGCTCAAAGGCAATTCTCTTGTAAATTGTATGTTAATCACTTGAGCACTGTACCGCATAAGCCGAAAAACATCAATTTTATAGATTTGAGCGAAAGCCAAATTATATTGTTATTGCAGGATTAACAAATTAATATTACCGAAAAAGTTGCACTTTCTTAGGTTTAGGCTCAAAGTCAATTTTCTTGTAAATTGTATGTCAATTGCGTGAGCACTGTACTGCTTAAGCCAAAAACATGAATTGTACTGATTTAAGCGAAAGCCAAATTATATTGTTATTGCAGAATTGACATATTCATATAACCGAAAAAATTGCACTTTCTTAGTTTTAGACTTAAAGTCGATTTTCTTGTAAATTGTATGTCAATTGCGTGAGCACTGTACTGCTTAAGCCAAAAACATGAATTGTACTGATTTGAGCGAAAGCCAAATTATATTGTTATTGCAGAATTGACATATTCATATACCCGAAAAAATTGCACATTCTTAGTTTTAGACTTAAAGTCGATTTTCTTGTAAATTGTATGTCAATTGCGTGAGCACTGTACTGCTTAAGCCAAAAACATGAATTGTACTGATTTAAGCGAAAGCCAAATTATATTGTTATTGCAGAATTGACATATTCATATAACCGAGAAAATTGCACTTTCTTAGTTTTAGACTTAAAGTCGATTTTCTTGTAAATTGTATGTCAATTGCGTGAGCACTGTACTGCTTAAGCCAAAAACATGAATTGTACTGATTTGAGCGAAAGTTAAATTATATTGTTATTGCAGAATTGACATATTCATATAACCTAAAAAATTGCACTTTCCATGTTTAAAAGTCGATTTTCTTGTAAATTGTATGTCAATTGCATGATTACTGTACTGCTTAAGCTGAAAAACATGAATTTCACTGATTTGAGCGAAAGTCAAATTATATTTTTATTGCAGGATTAACAAATTAATATTACCGAAAAAGTTGCACTTTCTTAGGTTTAGACTCAAAGTCGATTTTCTTTTAAATTGTATGTCAATTGCGTGAGCACTGTACTGCTTAAGCCGACAAACATGAATTTTACTGATTTGAGCGAAAGTCAAATTATATTGTTATTGCAGGATTAACAAATTAATATTACCGAAAAAGTTGCACTTTCTTAGGTTTAGGCTCAAAGTCAATTCTCTTGTAAATTGTATGTTAATCACTTGAGCACTGTACCGCATAAGCCGAAAAACATCAATTTTATAGATTTGAGCGAAAGCCAAATTATATTGTTATTGCAGGATTAACAAATTAATATTACCGAAAAAGTTGCACTTTCTTAGGTTTAGGCTCAAAGTCAATTCTCTTGTAAATTTTATGTTAATCACTTGAGCACTGTACCGCATAAGCCGAAAAACATCAATTTTATAGATTTGAGCGAAAGTTAAATTATATTGTTATTGCAGAATTGACATATTCATATAACCTAAAAAATTGCACTTTCCAAGTTTAAAAGTCGATTTTCTTGTAAATTGTATGTCAATTGCATGATTACTGTACTGCTTAAGCTGAAAAACATGAATTTCACTGATTTGAGGGAAAGTCAAATTATATTTTTATTGCAGGATTAACAAATTAATATTACCGAAAAAGTTGCACTTTCTTAGGTTTAGGCTCAAAGTCAATTCTCTTGTAAATTGTATGTTAATCACTTGAGCACTGTACCGCATAAGCCAAAAAACATCAATTTTATAGATTTGAGCGAAAGTTAAATTATATTGTTATTGCAGAATTGACATATTCATATTACCGAAAAAGTTGCACTTTCTTAGGTTTAGGCTCAAAGTCAATTCTCTTGTAAATTGTATGTTAATCACTTGAGCACTGTACCGCATAAGCCGAAAAACATCAATTTTATAGATTTGAGCGAAAGCCAAATTATATTGTTATTGCAGGATTAACAAATTAATATTACCGAAAAAGTTGCACTTTCTTAGGTTTAGGCTCAAAGTCAATTCTCTTGTAAATTGTATGTTAATCACTTGAGCACTGTACCGCATAAGCCGAAAAACATCAATTTTATAGATTTGAGCGAAAGTTAAATTATATTGTTATTGCAGAATTGACATATTCATATAACCTAAAAAATTGCACTTTCCAAGTTTAAAAGTCGATTTTCTTGTAAATTGTATGTCAATTGCATGATTACTGTACTGCTTAAGCTGAAAAACATGAATTTCACTGATTTGAGCGAAAGTCAAATTATATTTTTATTGCAGGATTAACAAATTAATATTACCGAAAAAGTTGCACTTTCTTAGGTTTAGGCTCAAAGTCAATTCTCTTGTAAATTGTATGTTAGTCACTTGAGCACTGTACCGCATAAGCCGAAAAACATCAATTTTATAGATTTGAGCGAAAGTTAAATTATATTGTTATTGCAGAATTGACATTATCATATAACCTAAAAAATTGCACTTTCCAAGTTTAAAAGTCGATTTTCTTGTAAATTGTATGTCAATTGCGTGATTACTGTACTGCTTAAGCTGAAAAACATGAATTTCACTGATTTGAGCGAAAGTCAAATTATATTTTTATTGCAGGATTAACAAATTAATATTAGCGAAAAAGTTGCACTTTCTTAGGTTTAGACTCAAAGTCGATTTTCTTTTAAATTGTATGTCAATTGCGTGAGCACTGTACTGCTTAAGCCGACAAACATGAATTTTACTGATTTGAGCGAAAGTCAAATTATATTGTTATTGCAGGATGAACAAATTAATATTACCGAAAAAGTTGCACTTTCTTAGGTTTAGGCTCAAAGTCAATTCTCTTGTAAATTGTATGTTAATCACTTGATCACTGTACCGCATAAGCCGAAAAACATCAATTTTATAGATTTGAGCGAAAGTTAAATTATATTGTTATTGCAGAATTGACATATTCATATAACCTAAAAAATTGCACTTTCCAAGTTTAAAAGTCGATTTTGTTGTAAATTGTATGTCAATTGCATGATTACTGTACTGCTTAAGCTGAAAAACATGAATTTCACTGATTTGAGCGAAAGTCAAATTATATTTTTATTGCAGGATTAACAAATTAATATTACCGAAAAAATGGCACTTTCTTAGTTTTAGACTTAAAGTCGATTTTCTTGTAAATTGTATGTCAATTGCGTGAGCACTGTACTGCTTAAGCCAAAAACATGAATTGTACTAATTTGAGCGAAAGCCAAATTATATTGTTATTGCAGGATTAACAAATTAATATTACCGAAAAAGTTGCACTTTGTTAGGTTTAGGCTCAAAGTCAATTCTCTTGTAAATTGTATGTTAATCACTTGAGCACTGTACCGCATAAGCCGAAAAACATCAATTTTATAGATTTGAGCGAAAGTTAAATTATATTGTTATTGCAGAATTGACATATTCATATAACCGAAAAAATTGCACTTTCTTAGTTTTAGACTTAAAGTCGATTTTCTTGTAAATTGTATGTCAATTGCGTGAGCACTGTACTGCTTAAGCCAAAAACATGAATTGTACTGATTTGAGCGAAAGCCAAATTATATTGTTATTGCAGGATTAACAAATTAATATTACCGAAAAAGTTGCACTTTCTTAGGTTTAGGCCCAAAGTCAATTCTCTTGTAAATTGTATGTTAATCACTTGAGCACTGTACCGCGTAAGCCGACAAACATGAATTTTACTGATTTGAGCGAAAGTCAAATTATATTGTTATTGCAGGATTAACAAATTAATATTACCGAAAAAGTTGCACTTTCTTAGGTTTAGGCTCAAAGTCAATTCTCTTGTAAATTGTATGTTAATCACTTGAGCACTGTACCGCATAAGCCGAAAAACATCAATTTTATAGATTTGAGCGAAAGTTAAATTATATTGTTATTGCAGAATTGACATATTCATATAACCGAAAAAATTGCACTTTCTTAGTTTTAGACTTAAAGTCGATTTTCTTGTAAATTGTATGTCAATTGCGTGAGCACTGTACTGCTTAAGCCAAAAACATTAATTGTACTGATTTGAGCGAAAGCCAAATTATATTGTTATTGCAGGATTAACAAATTAATATTACCGAAAAAGTTGCACTTTCTTAGGTTGAGGCTCAAAGTCAATTCTCTTGTAAATTGTATGTTAATCACTTGAGCACTGTACCGCATAAGCCGACAAAAATCAATTTTATAGATTTGAGCGAAAGTTAAATTATATTGTTATTGCAGAATTGACATATTCATATAACCGAAAAAATTGCACTTTCTTAGTTTTAGACTTAAAGTCGATTTTCTTGTAAATTGTATGTCAATTGCGTGAGCACTGTACTGCTTAAGCCAAAAACATGAATTGTACTGATTTGAGCGAAAGCCAAATTATATTGTTATTGCAGGATTAACAAATTAATATTACCGAAAAAGTTGCACTTTCTTAGGTTTAGGCTCAAAGTCAATTCTCTTGTAAATTGTATGTTAATCACTTGAGCACTGTACCGCATAAGCCGAAAAACATCAATTTTATAGATTTGAGCGAAAGTTAAATTATATTGTTATTGCAGAATTGACATATTCATATAACCGAAAAAATTGCACTTTCTTAGTTTTAGACTTAAAGTCGATTTTCTTGTAAATTGTATGTCAATTGCGTGAGCACTGTACTGCTTAAGCTAAAAACATTAATTGTACTGATTTGAGCGAAAGCCAAATTATATTGTTATTGCAGGATTAACAAATTAATATTACCGAAAAAGTTGCACTTTCTTAGGTTGAGGCTCAAAGTCAATTCTCTTGTAAATTGTATGTTAATCACTTGAGCACTGTACCGCATAAGCCGAAAAACATCAATTTTATAGATTTGAGCGAAAGTTAAATTATATTGTTATTGCAGAATTGACATATTCATATAACCGAAAAAATTGCACTTTCTTAGTTTTAGACTTAAAGTCGATTTTCTTGTAAATTGTATGTCAATTGCGTGAGCACTGTACTGCTTAAGCCAAAAACATGAATTGTACTGATTTGAGCGAAAGCCAAATTATATTGTTATTGCAGGATTAACAAATTAATATTACCGAAAAAGTTGCACTTTCTTAGGTTTAGGCTCAAAGTCAATTCTCTTGTAAATTGTATGTTAATCACTTGAGCACTGTACCGCATAAGCCGACAAACATGAATTTTACTGATTTGAGCGAAAGTCAAATTATATTGTTATTGCAGGATTAACAAATTAATATTACCGAAAAAGTTGCACTTTCTTAGGTTTAGGCTCAAAGTCAATTCTCTTGTAAATTGTATGTTAATCACTTGAGCACTGTACCGCATAAGCCGAAAAACATCAATTTTATAGATTTGAGCGAAAGTTAAATTATATTGTTATTGCAGAATTGACATATTCATATAACCTAAAAAATTGCACTTTCCAAGTTTAAAAGTCGATTTTGTTGTAAATTGTATGTCAATTGCATGATTACTGTACCGCATAAGCCGAAAAACATCAATTTTATAGATTTGAGCGAAAGTTAAATTATATTGTTATTGCAGAATTGACATATTCATATAACCGAAAAAATTGCACTTTCTTAGTTTTAGACTTAAAGTCGATTTTCTTGTAAATTGTATGTCAATTGCGTGAGCACTGTACTGCTTAAGCTGAAAAACATGAATTTCACTGATTTGAGCGAAAGTCAAATTATATTTTTATTGCAGGATTAACAAATTAATATTACCGAAAAAGTTGCACTTTCTTAGGTTTAGACTCAAAGTCGATTTTCTTTTAAATTGTATGTCAATTGCGTGAGCACTGTACTGCTTAAGCCGACAAACATGAATTTTACTGATTTGAGCGAAAGTCAAATTATATTGTTATTGCAGGATGAACAAATTAATATTACCGAAAAAGTTGCACTTTCTTAGGTTTAGGCTCAAAGTCAATTCTCTTGTAAATTGTATGTTAATCACTTGAGCACTGTACCGCATAAGCCGAAAAACATCAGTTTTATAGATTTGAGCGAAAGTTAAATTATATTGTTATTGCAGAATTGACATATTCATATAACCTAAAAAATTGCACTTTCTAAGTTTAAAAGTCGATTTTGTTGTAAATTGTATGTCAATTGCATGATTACTGTACTGCTTAAGCTGAAAAACATGAATTTCACTGATTTGAGCGAAAGTTAAATTATATTTTTATTGCAGGATTAACAAATTAATATTACCGAAAAAATGGCACTTTCTTAGTTTTAGACTTAAAGTCGATTTTCTTGTAAATTGTATGTCAATTGCGTGAGCACTGTACTGCTTAAGCCAAAAACATGAATTGTACTGATTTAAGCGAAAGCCAAATTATATTGTTATTGCAGAATTGACATATTCATATAACCGAAAAAATTGCATTTTCTTAGTTTTAGACTTAAAGTCGATTTTCTTGTAAATTGTATGTCAATTGCGTGAGCACTGTACTGCTTAAGCCAAAAACATGAATTGTACTGATTTGAGCGAAAGCCAAATTATATTGTTATTGCAGGATTAACAAATTAATATTACCGAAAAAGTTGCACTTTCTTAGGTTTAGGCTCAAAGTCAATTCTCTTGTAAATTGTATGTTAATCACTTGAGCACTGTACCGCATAAGCCGAAAAACATCGATTTTCTTGTAAATTGTATCTCAATTGCATGATTACTGTACTGCTTAAGCTGAAAAACATGAATTTCACTGATTTGAGCGAAAGTCAAATTATATTTTTATTGCAGGATTAACAAATTAATATTACCGAAAAAGTTGCACTTTCTTAGGTTTAGGCTCAAAGTCAATTCTCTTGTAAATTGTATGTCAATTGCGTGAGCACTGTACTGCTTAAGCCAAAAACATGAATTGTACTGATTTAAGCGAAAGCCAAATTATATTGTTATTGCAGAATTGACATATTCATATAACCGAAAAAGTTGCACTTTCTTAGGTTTAGACTTAAAGTCGATTTTCTTTTAAATTGTATGTCAATTGCGTGAGCACTGTACTGCTTAAGCCAAAAACATGAATTGTACTGATTTGAGCGAAAGCCAAATTATATTGTTATTGCAGGACTAACAAATTAATATTACCGAAAAAGTTGCACTTTCTTAGGTTTAGGCTCAAAGTCAATTCTCTTGTAAATTGTATGTTAATCACTTGAGCACTGTACCGCATAAGCCGAAAAACATCGATTTTCTTGTAAATTGTATCTCAATTGCATGATTACTGTACTGCTTAAGCTGAAAAACATGAATTTCACTGATTTGAGCGAAAGTCAAATTATATTTTTATTGCAGGATTAACAAATTAATATTACCGAAAAAGTTGCACTTTCTTAGGTTTAGGCTCAAAGTCAATTCTCTTGTAAATTGTATGTTAATCACTTGAGCACTGTACCGCATAAGCCGAAAAACATCAATTTTATAGATTTGAGCGAAAGTTAAATTATATTGTTATTGCAGAATTGACATTATCATATAACCTAAAAAATTGCACTTTCCAAGTTTAAAAGTCGATTTTCTTGTAAATTGTATGTCAATTGCGTGATTACTGTACTGCTTAAGCTGAAAAACATGAATTTCACTGATTTGAGCGAAAGTCAAGTTATATTTTTATTGCAGGATTAACAAATTAATATTACCGAAAAAATGGCACTTTCTTAGTTTTAGACTTAAAGTCGATTTTCTTGTAAATTGTATGTCAATTGCGTGAGCACTGTACTGCTTAAGCCAAAAACATGAATTGTACTGATTTAAGCGAAAGCCAAATTATATTGTTATTGCAGAATTGACATATTCATATAACCGAAAAAGTTGCACTTTCTTAGGTTTAGGCTCAAAGTCAATTCTCTTGTAAATTGTATGTTAATCACTTGAGCACTGTACCGCATAAGCCGAAAAACATCAATTTTATAGATTTGAGCGAAAGTTAAATTATATTGTTATTGCAGAATTGACATATTCATATAACCTAAAAAATTGCACTTTCCAAGTTTAAAAGTCGATTTTGTTGTAAATTGTATGTCAATTGCATGATTACTGTACTGCTTAAGCTGAAAAACATGAATTTCACTGATTTGAGCGAAAGTCAAATTATATTTTTATTGCAGGATTAACAAATTAATATTACCGAAAAAATGGCACTTTCTTAGTTTTAGACTTAAAGTCGATTTTCTTGTAAATTGTATGTCAATTGCGTGAGCACTGTACTGCTTAAGCCAAAAACATGAATTGTACTGATTTAAGCGAAAGCCAAATTATATTGTTATTGCAGAATTGACATATTCATATAACCGAAAAAATTGCATTTTCTTAGTTTTAGACTTAAAGTCGATTTTCTTGTAAATTGTATGTCAATTGCATGAGCACTGTACTGCTTAAGCCAAAAACATGAATTGTACTAATTTGAGCGAAAGCCAAATTATATTGTTATTGCAGGATTAACAAATTAATATTACCGAAAAAGTTGCACTTTCTTAGGTTTAGGCTCAAAGTCAATTCTCTTGTAAATTGTATGTTAATCACTTGAGCACTGTACCGCATAAGCCGAAAAACATCAATTTTATAGATTTGAGCGAAAGTTAAATTATATTGTTATTGCAGAATTGACATATTCATATAACCGAAAAAATTGCACTTTCTTAGTTTTAGACTTAAAGTCGATTTTCTTGTAAATTGTATGTCAATTGCGTGAGCACTGTACTGCTTAAGCCAAAAACATGAATTGTACTGATTTGAGCGAAAGCCAAATTATATTGTTATTGCAGGATTAACAAATTAATATTACCGAAAAAGTTGCACTTTCTTAGGTTTAGGCCCAAAGTCAATTCTCTTGTAAATTGTATGTTAATCACTTGAGCACTGTACCGCGTAAGCCGACAAACATGAATTTTACTGATTTGAGCGAAAGTCAAATTATATTGTTATTGCAGGATTAACAAATTAATATTACCGAAAAAGTTGCACTTTCTTAGGTTTAGGCTCAAAGTCAATTCTCTTGTAAATTGTATGTTAATCACTTGAGCACTGTACCGCATAAGCCGAAAAACATCAATTTTATAGATTTGAGCGAAAGTTAAATTATATTGTTATTGCAGAATTGACATATTCATATAACCGAAAAAATTGCACTTTCTTAGTTTTAAACTTAAAGTCGATTTTCTTGTAAATTGTATGTCAATTGCGTGAGCACTGTACTGCTTAAGCCAAAAACATGAATTGTACTGATTTGAGCGAAAGCCAAATTATATTGTTATTGCAGGATTAACAAATTAATATTACCGAAAAAGTTGCACTTTCTTAGGTTTAGGCTCAAAGTCAATTCTCTTGTAAATTGTATGTTAATCACTTGAGCACTGTACCGCATAAGCCGACAAACATGAATTTTACTGATTTGAGCGAAAGTCAAATTATATTGTTATTGCAGGATTAACAAATTAATATTACCGAAAAAGTTGCACTTTCTTAGGTTTAGGCTCAAAGTCAATTCTCTTGTAAATTGTATGTTAATCACTTGAGCACTGTACCGCATAAGCCGAAAAACATCAATTTTATAGATTTGAGCGAAAGTTAAATTATATTGTTATTGCAGAATTGACATATTCATATAACCTAAAAAATTGCACTTTCCAAGTTTAAAAGTCGATTTTGTTGTAAATTGTATGTCAATTGCATGATTACTGTACCGCATAAGCCGAAAAACATCAATTTTATAGATTTGAGCGAAAGTTAAATTATATTGTTATTGCAGAATTGACATATTCATATAACCGAAAAAATTGCACTTTCTTAGTTTTAGACTTAAAGTCGATTTTCTTGTAAATTGTATGTCAATTGCGTGAGCACTGTACTGCTTAAGCTGAAAAACATGAATTTCACTGATTTGAGCGAAAGTCAAATTATATTTTTATTGCAGGATTAACAAATTAATATTACCGAAAAAGTTGCACTTTCTTAGGTTTAGACTCAAAGTCGATTTTCTTTTAAATTGTATGTCAATTGCGTGAGCACTGTACTGCTTAAGCCGACAAACATGAATTTTACTGATTTGAGCGAAAGTCAAATTATATTGTTATTGCAGGATGAACAAATTAATATTACCGAAAAAGTTGCACTTTCTTAGGTTTAGGCTCAAAGTCAATTCTCTTGTAAATTGTATGTTAATCACTTGAGCACTGTACCGCATAAGCCGAAAAACATCAGTTTTATAGATTTGAGCGAAAGTTAAATTATATTGTTATTGCAGAATTGACATATTCATATAACCTAAAAAATTGCACTTTCCAAGTTTAAAAGTCGATTTTGTTGTAAATTGTATGTCAATTGCATGATTACTGTACTGCTTAAGCTGAAAAACATGAATTTCACTGATTTGAGCGAAAGTTAAATTATATTTTTATTGCAGGATTAACAAATTAATATTACCGAAAAAATGGCACTTTCTTAGTTTTAGACTTAAAGTCGATTTTCTTGTAAATTGTATGTCAATTGCGTGAGCACTGTACTGCTTAAGCCAAAAACATGAATTGTACTGATTTAAGCGAAAGCCAAATTATATTGTTATTGCAGAATTGACATATTCATATAACCGAAAAAATTGCATTTTCTTAGTTTTAGACTTAAAGTCGATTTTCTTGTAAATTGTATGTCAATTGCGTGAGCACTGTACTGCTTAAGCCAAAAACATGAATTGTACTGATTTGAGCGAAAGCCAAATTATATTGTTATTGCAGGATTAACAAATTAATATTACCGAAAAAGTTGCACTTTCTTAGGTTTAGGCTCTAAGTCAATTCTCTTGTAAATTGTATGTTAATCACTTGAGCACTGTACCGCATAAGCCGAAAAACATCAATTTTATAGATTTGAGCGAAAGTTAAATTATATTGTTATTGCAGAATTGACATATTCATATAACCTAAAAAATTGCACTTTCCAAGTTTAAAAGTCAATTTTCTTTTAAATTGTATGTCAATTGCGTGAGCACTGTACTGCTTAAGCCAAAAACATGAATTGTACTGATTTGAGCGAAAGCCAAATTATATTGTTATTGCAGGACTAACAAATTAATATTACCGAAAAAGTTGCACTTTCTTAGGTTTAGGCTCAAAGTCAATTCTCTTGTAAATTGTATGTTAATCACTTGAGCACTGTACCGCATAAGCCGAAAAACATCAATTTTATAGATTTGAGCGAAAGTTAAATTATATTGTTATTGCAGAATTGACATATTCATATAACCTAAAAAATTGCACTTTCCAAGTTTAAAAGTCGATTTTGTTGTAAATTGTATGTCAATTGCATGATTACTGTACTGCTTAAGCTGAAAAACATGAATTTCACTGATTTGAGCGAAAGTCAAATTATATTTTTATTGCAGGATTAACAAATTAATATTACCGAAAAAATGGCACTTTCTTAGTTTTAGACTTAAAGTCGATTTTCTTGTAAATTGTATGTCAATTGCGTGAGCACTGTACTGCTTAAGCCAAAAACATGAATTGTACTGATTTAAGCGAAAGCCAAATTATATTGTTATTGCAGAATTGACATATTCATATAACCGAAAAAATTGCATTTTCTTAGTTTTAGACTTAAAGTCGATTTTCTTGTAAATTGTATGTCAATTGCGTGAGCACTGTACTGCTTAAGCCAAAAACATGAATTGTACTAATTTGAGCGAAAGCCAAATTATATTGTTATTGCAGGATTAACAAATTAATATTACCGAAAAAGTTGCACTTTCTTAGGTTTAGGCTCAAAGTCAATTCTCTTGTAAATTGTATGTTAATCACTTGAGCACTGTACCGCATAAGCCGAAAAACATCAATTTTATAGATTTGAGCGAAAGTTAAATTATATGGTTATTGCAGAATTGACATATTCATATAACCGAAAAAATTGCACTTTCTTAGTTTTAGACTTAAAGTCGATTTTCTTGTAAATTGTATGTCAATTGCGTGAGCACTGTACTGCTTAAGCCAAAAACATGAATTGAACTGATTTGAGCGAAAGCCAAATTATATTGTTATTGCAGGATTAACAAATTAATATTACCGAAAAAGTTGCACTTTCTTAGGTTTAGGCCCAAAGTCAATTCTCTTGTAAATTGTATGTTAATCACTTGAGCACTGTACCGCGTAAGCCGACAAACATGAATTTTACTGATTTGAGCGAAAGTCAAATTATATTGTTATTGCAGGATTAACAAATTAATATTACCGAAAAAGTTGCACTTTCTTAGGTTTAGGCTCAAAGTCAATTCTCTTGTAAATTGTATGTTAATCACTTGAGCACTGTACCGCATAAGCCGAAAAACATCAATTTTATAGATTTGAGCGAAAGTTAAATTATATTGTTATTGCAGAATTGACATATTCATATAACCGAAAAAATTGCACTTTCTTAGTTTTAGACTTAAAGTCGATTTTCTTGTAAATTGTATGTCAATTGCGTGAGCACTGTACTGCTTAAGCCAAAAACATTAATTGTACTGATTTGAGCGAAAGCCAAATTATATTGTTATTGCAGGATTAACAAATTAATATTACCGAAAAAGTTGCACTTTCTTAGGTTTAGGCCCAAAGTCAATTCTCTTGTAAATTGTATGTTAATCACTTGAGCACTGTACCGCGTAAGCCGACAAACATGAATTTTACTGATTTGAGCGAAAGTCAAATTATATTGTTATTGCAGGATTAACAAATTAATATTACCGAAAAAGTTGCACTTTCTTAGGTTTAGGCTCAAAGTCAATTCTCTTGTAAATTGTATGTTAATCACTTGAGCACTGTACCGCATAAGCCGAAAAACATCAATTTTATAGATTTGAGCGAAAGTTAAATTATATTGTTATTGCAGAATTGACATATTCATATAACCGAAAAAATTGCACTTTCTTAGTTTTAGACTTAAAGTCGATTTTCTTGTAAATTGTATGTCAATTGCGTGAGCACTGTACTGCTTAAGCCAAAAACATGAATTGTACTGATTTGAGCGAAAGCCAAATTATATTGTTATTGCAGGATTAACAAATTAATATTACCGAAAAAGTTGCACTTTCTTAGGTTTAGGCTCAAAGTCAATTCTCTTGTAAATTGTATGTTAATCACTTGAGCACTGTACCGCATAAGCCGACAAACATGAATTTTACTGATTTGAGCGAAAGTCAAATTATATTGTTATTGCAGGATTAACAAATTAATATTACCGAAAAAGTTGCACTTTCTTAGGTTTAGGCTCAAAGTCAATTCTCTTGTAAATTGTATGTTAATCACTTGAGCACTGTACCGCATAAGCCGAAAAACATCAATTTTATAGATTTGAGCGAAAGTTAAATTATATTGTTATTGCAGAATTGACATATTCATATAACCTAAAAAATTGCACTTTCCAAGTTTAAAAGTCGATTTTGTTGTAAATTGTATGTCAATTGCATGATTACTGTACCGCATAAGCCGAAAAACATCAATTTTATAGATTTGAGCGAAAGTTAAATTATATTGTTATTGCAGAATTGACATATTCATATAACCGAAAAAATTGCACTTTCTTAGTTTTAGACTTAAAGTCGATTTTCTTGTAAATTGTATGTCAATTGCGTGAGCACTGTACTGCTTAAGCTGAAAAACATGAATTTCACTGATTTGAGCGAAAGTCAAATTATATTTTTATTGCAGGATTAACAAATTAATATTAGCGAAAAAGTTGCACTTTCTTAGGTTTAGACTCAAAGTCGATTTTCTTTTAAATTGTATGTCAATTGCGTGAGCACTGTACTGCTTAAGCCGACAAACATGAATTTTACTGATTTGAGCGAAAGTCAAATTATATTGTTATTGCAGGATGAACAAATTAATATTACCGAAAAAGTTGCACTTTCTTAGGTTTAGGCTCAAAGTCAATTCTCTTGTAAATTGTATGTTAATCACTTGAGCACTGTACCGCATAAGCCGAAAAACATCAGTTTTATAGATTTGAGCGAAAGTTAAATTATATTGTTATTGCAGAATTGACATATTCATATAACCTAAAAAATTGCACTTTCCAAGTTTAAAAGTCGATTTTGTTGTAAATTGTATGTCAATTGCATGATTACTGTACTGCTTAAGCTGAAAAACATGAATTTCACTGATTTGAGCGAAAGTTAAATTATATTTTTATTGCAGGATTAACAAATTAATATTACCGAAAAAATGGCACTTTCTTAGTTTTAGACTTAAAGTCGATTTTCTTGTAAATTGTATGTCAATTGCGTGAGCACTGTACTGCTTAAGCCAAAAACATGAATTGTACTGATTTAAGCGAAAGCCAAATTATATTGTTATTGCAGAATTGACATATTCATATAACCGAAAAAATTGCATTTTCTTAGTTTTAGACTTAAAGTCGATTTTCTTGTAAATTGTATGTCAATTGCGTGAGCACTGTACTGCTTAAGCCAAAAACATGAATTGTACTGATTTGAGCGAAAGCCAAATTATATTGTTATTGCAGGATTAACAAATTAATATTACCGAAAAAGTTGCACTTTCTTAGGTTTAGGCTCAAAGTCAATTCTCTTGTAAATTGTATGTTAATCACTTGAGCACTGTACCGCATAAGCCGAAAAACATCAATTTTATAGATTTGAGCGAAAGTTAAATTATATTGTTATTGCAGAATTGACATATTCATATAACCTAAAAAATTGCACTTTCCAAGTTTAAAAGTCAATTTTCTTTTAAATTGTATGTCAATTGCGTGAGCACTGTACTGCTTAAGCCAAAAACATGAATTGTACTGATTTGAGCGAAAGCCAAATTATATTGTTATTGCAGGACTAACAAATTAATATTACCGAAAAAGTTGCACTTTCTTAGGTTTAGGCTCAAAGTCAATTCTCTTGTAAATTGTATGTTAATCACTTGAGCACTGTACCGCATAAGCCGAAAAACATCAATTTTATAGATTTGAGCGAAAGTTAAATTATATTGTTATTGCAGAATTGACATATTCATATAACCTAAAAAATTGCACTTTCCAAGTTTAAAAGTCGATTTTGTTGTAAATTGTATGTCAATTGCATGATTACTGTACTGCTTAAGCTGAAAAACATGAATTTCAC
Organism: Bactrocera oleae; assembly: GCF_042242935.1. Classification (NCBI taxonomy): domain Eukaryota; kingdom Metazoa; phylum Arthropoda; class Insecta; order Diptera; family Tephritidae; genus Bactrocera; species Bactrocera oleae. The sequence goes on from NC_091537.1 coordinate 42,729,102, forward strand.
TGATTTGAGCGAAAGTCAAATTATATTTTTATTGCAGGATTAACAAATTAATATTACCGAAAAAATGGCACTTTCTTAGTTTTAGACTTAAAGTCGATTTTCTTGTAAATTGTATGTCAATTGCGTGAGCACTGTACTGCTTAAGCCAAAAACATGAATTGTACTGATTTAAGCGAAAGCCAAATTATATTGTTATTGCAGAATTGACATATTCATATAACCGAAAAAATTGCATTTTCTTAGTTTTAGACTTAAAGTCGATTTTCTTGTAAATTGTATGTCAATTGCGTGAGCACTGTACTGCTTAAGCCAAAAACATGAATTGTACTAATTTGAGCGAAAGCCAAATAATATTGTTATTGCAGGATTAACAAATTAATATTACCGAAAAAGTTGCACTTTCTTAGGTTTAGGCTCAAAGTCAATTCTCTTGTAAATTGTATGTTAATCACTTGAGCACACTACCGCATAAGCCGAAAAACATCAATTTTATAGATTTGAGCGAAAGTTAAATTATATTGTTATTGCAGAATTGACATATTCATATAACCGAAAAAATTGCACTTTCTTAGTTTTAGACTTAAAGTCGATTTTCTTGTAAATTGTATGTCAATTGCGTGAGCACTGTACTGCTTAAGCCAAAAACATGAATTGTACTGATTTGAGCGAAAGCCAAATTATATTGTTATTGCAGGATTAACAAATTAATATTACCGAAAAAGTTGCACTTTCTTAGGTTTAGGCCCAAAGTCAATTCTCTTGTAAATTGTATGTTAATCACTTGAGCACTGTACCGCGTAAGCCGACAAACATGAATTTTACTGATTTGAGCGAAAGTCAAATTATATTGTTATTGCAGGATTAACAAATTAATATTACCGAAAAAGTTGCACTTTCTTAGGTTTAGGCTCAAAGTCAATTCTCTTGTAAATTGTATGTTAATCACTTGAGCACTGTACCGCATAAGCCGAAAAACATCAATTTTATAGATTTGAGCGAAAGTTAAATTATATTGTTATTGCAGAATTGACATATTCATATAACCGAAAAAATTGCACTTTCTTAGTTTTAGACTTAAAGTCGATTTTCTTGTAAATTGTATGTCAATTGCGTGAGCACTGTACTGCTTAAGCCAAAAACATTAATTGTACTGATTTGAGCGAAAGCCAAATTATATTGTTATTGCAGGATTAACAAATTAATATTACCGAAAAAGTTGCACTTTCTTAGGTTTAGGCTCAAAGTCAATTCTCTTGTAAATTGTATGTTAATCACTTGAGCACTGTACCGCATAAGCCGACAAACATGAATTTTACTGATTTGAGCGAAAGTCAAATTATATTGTTATTGCAGGATTAACAAATTAATATTACCGAAAAAGTTGCACTTTCTTAGGTTTAGGCTCAAAGTCAATTCTCTTGTAAATTGTATGTTAATCACTTGAGCACTGTACCGCATAAGCCGAAAAACATCAATTTTATAGATTTGAGCGAAAGTTAAATTATATTGTTATTGCAGAATTGACATATTCATATAACCTAAAAAATTGCACTTTCCAAGTTTAAAAGTCGATTTTGTTGTAAATTGTATGTCAATTGCATGATTACTGTACCGCATAAGCCGAAAAACATCAATTTTATAGATTTGAGCGAAAGTTAAATTATATTGTTATTGCAGAATTGACATATTCATATAACCGAAAAAATTGCACTTTCTTAGTTTTAGACTTAAAGTCGATTTTCTTGTAAATTGTATGTCAATTGCGTGAGCACTGTACTGCTTAAGCTGAAAAACATGAATTTCACTGATTTGAGCGAAAGTCAAATTATATTGTTATTGCAGGATGAACAAAATAATATTACCGAAAAAGTTGCACTTTCTTAGGTTTAGGCTCAAAGTCAATTCTCTTGTAAATTGTATGTTAATCACTTGAGCACTGTACCGCATAAGCCGACAAACATGAATTTTACTGATTTGAGCGAAAGTCAAATTATATTTTTATTGCAGGATTAACAAATTAATATTACCGAAAAAGTTGCACTTTCTTAGGTTTAGACTCAAAGTCGATTTTCTTTTAAATTGTATGTCAATTGCGTGAGCACTGTACTGCTTAAGCCGACAAACATGAATTTTACTGATTTGAGCGAAAGTCAAATTATATTGTTATTGCAGGATGAACAAAATAATATTACCGAAAAAGTTGCACTTTCTTAGGTTTAGGCTCAAAGTCAATTCTCTTGTAAATTGTATGTTAATCACTTGAGCACTGTACCGCATAAGCCGAAAAACATCAGTTTTATAGATTTGAGCGAAAGTTAAATTATATTGTTATTGCAGAATTGACATATTCATATAACCTAAAAAATTGCACTTTCCAAGTTTAAAAGTCGATTTTGTTGTAAATTGTATGTCAATTGCATGATTACTGTACTGCTTAAGCTGAAAAACATGAATTTCACTGATTTGAGCGAAAGTTAAATTATATTTTTATTGCAGGATTAACAAATTAATATTACCGAAAAAATGGCACTTTCTTAGTTTTAGACTTAAAGTCGATTTTCTTGTAAATTGTATGTCAATTGCGTGAGCACTGTACTGCTTAAGCCAAAAACATGAATTGTACTGATTTAAGCGAAAGCCAAATTATATTGTTATTGCAGAATTGACATATTCATATAACCGAAAAAATTGCATTTTCTTAGTTTTAGACTTAAAGTCGATTTTCTTGTAAATTGTATGTCAATTGCGTGAGCACTGTACTGCTTAAGCCAAAAACATGAATTGTACTGATTTGAGCGAAAGCCAAATTATATTGTTATTGCAGGATTAACAAATTAATATTACCGAAAAAGTTGCACTTTCTTAGGTTTAGGCTCAAAGTCAATTCTTTGTAAATTGTATGTTAATCACTTGAGCACTGTACCGCATAAGCCGACAAACATGAATTTTACTGATTTGAGCGAAAGTCAAATTATATTGTTATTGCGGGATTAACAAATTAATATTACCGAAAAAGTTGCACTTTCTTAGGTTTAGGCTCAAAGTCAATTCTCTTGTAAATTGTATGTTAATCACTTGAGCACTGTACCGCATAAACCGAAAAACATCAATTTTATAGATTTGAGCGAAAGTTAAATTATATTGTTATTGCAGAATTGACATATTCATATAACCGAAAAAATTGCACTTTCTTAGTTTTAGACTTAAAGTCGATTTTCTGGTAAATTGTATGTCAATTGCGTGAGCACTGTACTGCTTAAGCCAAAAACATGAATTGTACTGATTTGAGCGAAAGCCAAATTATATTGTTATTGCAGGATTAACAAATTAATATTACCGAAAAAGTTGCACTTTCTTAGGTTTAGGCTCAAAGTCAATTCTCTTGTAAATTGTATGTTAATCACTTGAGCACTGTACCGCATAAGCCGAAAAACATCAATTTTATAGATTTGAGCGAAAGTTAAGTTATATTGTTATTGCAGAATTGACATATTCATATAACCTAAAAAATTGCACTTTCTTAGTTTTAGACTCAAAGTCGATTTTCTTTTAAATTGTATATCAATTGCGTGAGCACTGTACCGCATAAGCCGAAAAACATCAATTTTATAGATTTGAGCGAAAGTTAAATTATATTGTTATTGCAGAATTGACATATTCATATAACCGAAAAAGTTGCACTTTCTTAGGTTTAGACTTAAAGTCGATTTTCTTGTAAATTGTATGTCAATTGCGTGAGCACTGTACTGCTTAAGCCAAAAACATGAATTGTACTGATTTTAGCGAAAGCCAAATTATATTGTTATTGCAGAATTGACATATTCATATAACCGAAAAAATTGCACTTTCTTAGTTTTAGACTTAAAGTCGATTTTCTTGTAAATTGTATGTCAATTGCGTGAGCACTGTACTGCTTAAGCCAAAAACATGAATTGTACTGATTTGAGCGAAAGCCAAATTATATTGTTATTGCAGGATTAACAAATTAATATTACCGAAAAAGTTGCACTTTCTTAGGTTTAGGCTCAAAGTCAATTCTCTTGTAAATTGTATGTTAATCACTTGAGCACTGTACCGCATAAACCGAAAAACATCAATTTTATAGATTTGAGCGAAAGTTAAATTATATTGTTATTGCAGAATTGACATATTCATATAACCGAAAAAATTGCACTTTCCAAGTTTAAAAGTCGATTTTCTTGTAAATTGTATGTCAATTGCGTGAGCACTGTACTGCTTAAGCCGACAAACATGAATTTTACTGATTTGAGCGAAAGTCAAATTATATTGTTATTGCAGGATTAACAAATTAATATTACCGAAAAATATGCACTTTCTTAGGTTTAGGCTCAAAGTCAATTCTCTTGTAAATTGTATGTTAATCACTTGAGCACTGTTCCGCATAAGCCGAAAAACATCAATTTTATAGATTTGAGCGAAAGTTAAATTATATTGTTATTGCAGAATTGACATATTCATATAACCTAAAAAATTGCACTTTCCAAGTTTAAAAGTCGATTTTCTTGTAAATTGTATGTCGATTGCATGATTACTGTACTGCTTAAGCTGAAAAACATGAATTTCACTAATTTCAGCGAAAGTCAAATTATATTGTTATTGCAGGATTAACAAATTAATATTACCGAAAAAGTTGCACTTTCTTAGGTTTAGACTCAAAGTCGAATTTTTTTTAAATTGTATGTGAATTGCGTGAGCACTGTACCGCATAAGCCGAAAAACATCAATTTTATAGATTTGAGCGAAAGTTAAATTATATTGTTATTGCAGAATTGACATATTCATATAACCTAAAAAATTCAATTGCATGATTACTGTACTGCTTAAGCTGAAAAACATGAATTTCACTGATTTGAGCGAAAGTCAAATTATATTTTTATTGCAGGATTAACAAATTAATATTACCGAAAAAGTTGCACTTTCTTAGGTTTAGGCTCAAAGTCAATTCTCTTGTAAATTGTATGTTAATCACTTCAGCACTGTTCCGCATGAGCCGAAAAACATCAATTTTATAGATTTGAGCGAAAGTTAAATTATATTGTTATTGCAGAATTGACATATTCATATAACCTAAAAAATTACACTTTCCAAGTTTAAAAGTCGATTTTCTTGTAAATTGTATGTCAATTGCGTGAGCACTGTACTGCTTAAGCCGACAAACATGAATTTTACTGATTTGAGCGAAAGTCAAATTATATTGTTATTGCAGGATTAACAAATTAATATTACCGAAAAATATGCACTTTCTTAGGTTTAGGCTCAAAGTCAATTCTCTTGTAAATTGTATGTTAATCACTTGAGCACTGTTCCGCATAAGCCGAAAAACATCAATTTTATAGATTTGAGCGAAAGTTAAATTATATTGTTATTGCAGAATTGACATATTCATATAACCTAAAAAATTGCACTTTCCAAGTTTAAAAGTCGATTTTCTTGTAAATTGTATGTCGATTGCATGATTACTGTACTGCTTAAGCTGAAAAACATGAATTTCACTAATTTCAGCGAAAGTCAAATTATATTGTTATTGCAGGATTAACAAATTAATATTACCGAAAAAGTTGCACTTTCTTAGGTTTAGACTCAAAGTCGAATTTTTTTTTAAATTGTATGTGAATTGCGTGAGCACTGTACCGCATAAGCCGAAAAACATCAATTTTATAGATTTGAGCGAAAGTTAAATTATATTGTTATTGCAGAATTGACATATTCATATAACCGAAAAAGTTGCACTTTCTTAGGTTTAGACTTAAAGTCGATTTTCTTGTAAATTGTATGTCAATTGCGTGAGCACTGTATTGCTTAAGCCAAAAACATGAATTGTACTGATTTGAGCGAAAGCCAAATTATATTGTTATTGCAGGATTAACAAATTAATATTACCGAAAAAGTTGCACTTTCTTAGGTTTAGGCTCAAAGTCAATTCTCTTGTAAATTGTATGTTAATCACTTGAGCACTGTACCGCATAAGCCGAAAAACATCAATTTTATAGATTTGAGCGAAAGATAAATTATATTGTTATTGCAGAATTGACATATTCATATAACCTAAAAAATTGCACTTTCCAAGTTTAAAAGTCGATTTTCTTGTAAATTGTATGTCAATTGCGTGAGCACTGTACTGCTTAAGCCGACAAACATGAATTTTACTGATTTGAGCGAAAGTCAAATTATATTGTTATTGCAGGATTAACAAATTAATATTACCGAAAAAGTTGCACTTTCTTAGGTTTAGGCTCAAAGTCAATTTTCTTGTAAATTGTATGTTAATCACTTGAGCACTGTACCGCATAAGCCGAAAAACATCAATTTTATAGATTTGGACGAAAGTTAAATTATATTGTTATTGCAGAATTGACATATTCATATAACCTAAAAAATTCAATTGCATGATTACTGTACTGCTTAAGCTGAAAAACATGAATTTCACTGATTTGAGCGAAAGTCAAGTTATATTTTTATTGCAGGATTAACAAATTAATATTACCGAAAAAGTTGTACTTTCTTAGGTTTAGACTCAAAGTCGATTTTCTTTTAAATTGTATGTCAATTGCGTGAGCACTGTACTGCTTAAGCCGACAAACATGAATTTTACTGATTTGAGCGAAAGTCACATTATATTGTTATTGCAGGATTAACAAATTAATATTACCGAAAAATATGCACTTTCTTAGGTTTAGGCTCAAAGTCAATTCTCTTGTAAATTGTATGTTAATCACTTGAGCACTGTTCCGCATAAGCCGAAAAACATCAATTTGATAGATTTGAGCGAAAGTTAAATTATATTGTTATTGCAGAATTGACAAATTCATATAACCTAAAAAATTGCACTTTCCAAGTTTAAAAGTCGATTTTCTTGTAAATTGTATGTCAATTGCATGATTACTGTACTGCTTAAGCTGAAAAACATGAATTTCATTAATTTCAGCGAAAGTCAAATTATATTGTTATTGCAGGATTAACAAATTAATATTACCGAAAAAGTTGCACTTTCTTAGGTTTAGACTCAAAGTCGAATTTTTTTTTAAATTGTATGTCAATTGCGTGAGCACTGTACTGCTTATGCCGACAAACATGAATTTCACTAATTTCAGCGAAAGTCAAATTATATTGTTATTGCAGAATTGACATATTCATATAACCTAAAAAATTCAATTGCATGATTACTGTACTGCTTAAGCTGAAAAACATGAATTTCACTGATTTGAGCGAAAGTCAAATTATATTTTTATTGCAGGATTAACAAATTAATATTACCGAAAAAGTTGCACTTTCTTAGGTTTAGGCTCAAAGTCAATTCTCTTGTAAATTGTATGTTAATCACTTGAGCACTGTTCCGCATGAGCCGAAAAACATCAATTTTATAGATTTGAGCGAAAGTTAAATTATATTGTTATTGCAGAATTGACATATTCATATAACCTAAAAAATTGCACTTTCCAAGTTTAAAAGTCGATTTTCTTGTAAATTGTATGTCAATTGCGTGAGCACTGTACTGCTTAAGCCGACAAACATGAATTTTACTGATTTGAGCGAAAGTCAAATTATATTGTTATTGCAGGATTAACAAATTAATATTACCGAAAAATATGCACTTTCTTAGGTTTAGGCTCAAAGTCAATTCTCTTGTAAATTGTATGTTAATCACTTGAGCACTGTTCCGCATAAGCCGAAAAACATCAATTTTATAGATTTGAGCGAAAGTTAAATTATATTGTTATTGCAGAATTGACATATTCATATAACCTAAAAAATTGCACTTTCCAAGTTTAAAAGTCGATTTTCTTGTAAATTGTATGTCGATTGCATGATTACTGTACTGCTTAAGCTGAAAAACATGAATTTCACTAATTTCAGCGAAAGTCAAATTATATTGTTATTGCAGGATTAACAAATTAATATTACCGAAAAAGTTGCACTTTCTTAGGTTTAGACTCAAAGTCGAATTTTTTTTTAAATTGTATGTGAATTGCGTAAGCACTGTACCGCATAAGCCGAAAAACATCAATTTTATAGATTTGAGCGAAAGTTAAATTATATTGTTATTGCAGAATTGACATATTCATATAACCGAAAAAGTTGCACTTTCTTAGGTTTAGACTTAAAGTCGATTTTCTTGTAAATTGTATGTCAATTGCGTGAGCACTGTATTGCTTAAGCCAAAAACATGAATTGTACTGATTTGAGCGAAAGCCAAATTATATTGTTATTGCAGGATTAACAAATTAATATTACCGAAAAAGTTGCACTTTCTTAGGTTTAGGCTCAAAGTCAATTCTCTTGTAAATTGTATGTTAATCACTTGAGCACTGTACCGCATAAGCCGAAAAACATCAATTTTATAGATTTGAACGAAAGATAAATTATATTGTTATTGCAGAATTGACATATTCATATAACCTAAAAAATTGCACTTTCCAAGTTTAAAAGTCGATTTTCTTGTAAATTGTATGTCAATAGCGTGAGCACTGTACTGCTTAAGCCGACAAACATGAATTTTACTGATTTGAGCGAAAGTCAAATTATATTGTTATTGCAGGATTAACAAATTAATATTACCGAAAAAGTTGCACTTTCTTAGGTTTAGGCTCAAAGTCAATTTTCTTGTAAATTGTATGTTAATCACTTGAGCACTGTACCGCATAAGCCGAAAAACATCAATTTTATAGATTTGGACGAAAGTTAAATTATATTGTTATTGCAGAATTGACATATTCATATAACCTAAAAAATTCAATTGCATGATTACTGTACTGCTTAAGCTGAAAAACATGAATTTCACTGATTTGAGCGAAAGTCAAGTTATATTTTTATTGCAGGATTAACAAATTAATATTACCGAAAAAGTTGTACTTTCTTAGGTTTAGACTCAAAGTCGATTTTCTTTTAAATTGTATGTCAATTGCGTGAGCACTGTACTGCTTAAGCCGACAAACATGAATTTTACTGATTTGAGCGAAAGTCAAATTATATTGTTATTGCAGGATTAACAAATTAATATTACCGAAAAATATGCACTTTCTTAGGTTTAGGCTCAAAGTCAATTCTCTTGTAAATTGTATGTTAATCACTTGAGCACTGTTCCGCATAAGCCGAAAAACATCAATTTGATAGATTTGAGCGAAAGTTAAATTATATTGTTATTGCAGAATTGACAAATTCATATAACCTAAAAAATTGCACTTTCCAAGTTTAAAAGTCGATTTTCTTGTAAATTGTATGTCAATTGCATGATTACTGTACTGCTTAAGCTGAAAAACATGAATTTCATTAATTTCAGCGAAAGTCAAATTATATTGTTATTGCAGGATTAACAAATTAATATTACCGAAAAAGTTGCACTTTCTTAGGTTTAGACTCAAAGTCGAATTTTTTTTTAAATTGTATGTCAATTGCGTGAGCACTGTACTGCTTATGCCGACAAACATGAATTTCACTAATTTCAGCGAAAGTCAAATTATATTGTTATTGCAAGAATAACAAATTAATATTACCGAAAAAGGTGCACTTTCTTAGGTTTAGACTTAAAGTCGATTTTCTTGTAAATTGTATGTCAATTTCGTGAGCACTTACTGCTTAAGCCGAAAAACATGAATTGTACTGAGTTGAGCGAAAGTCAAATTATATTTTTATTGCAGGATAAACAAATTAATATTACCGAAAAAATTGCACTTTCTTAGTTTTGAACTTAAAGTCGATTTTCCTGTAAATTGTATGTCAAATGCGTGAGCACTGTACTGCTTAAGCCGAAAAACATGAATTGTACTGATATGAGCGAAAGCCAAATTATATTTTTATTGCAGGATAAACAAATTAATATTACCGAAAAAATTGCACTTTCTTAGTTTTGAACTTAAAGTCGATTTTCCTGTAAATTGTATGTCAATTGCGTGAGCACTGTACTGCTTAAGCCAAAAACATGAATTGTACTGATTTGAGCGAAAGCCAAATTATATTGTTATTGCAGAATTGACATATTCATATAACCGAAAAAATTGCACTTTCTTAGTTTTAGACTTAAAGTCGAATTTTTTTTTAAATTGTGTGTCAATTGCGTGAGCACTGTACTGCTTAAGCCAAAAACATGAATTGTACTGATTTGAGCGAAAGCCAAATTATATTGTTATTGCAGAATTGACATATTCATATAACCGAAAAAAATTGCACTTTCTTAGTTTTAGACTTAAAGTCGATTTTCTTGTAAATTGTATGTTAAATGCGTGAGCACTGTACTGCTTAAGCCGAAAAACATGAATTGTACTGATATGAGCGAAAGCCAAATTATATTGTTATTGCAGAATTGACATATTCATATAACCGAAAAAATGGCACTTTCTTAGTTTTAGACTTAAAGTCGAATTTTTTTTTAAATTGTATGTCAATTGCGTGAGCACTGTACTGCTTATGCCGACAAACATGAATTTCACTAATTTCAGCGAAAGTCAAATTATATTGTTTATGCAAGAATAACAAATTAATATTACCGAAAAAGGTGCACTTTCTTAGGTTTAGACTTAAAGTCGATTTTCTTGTAAATTGTATGTCAATTTCGTGAGCACTTACTGCTTAAGCCGAAAAACATGAATTGTACTGAGTTAAGCGAAAGTCAAATTATATTTTAATTGCAGGATAAACAAATTAATATTACCGAAAAAATTGCACTTTCTTAGTTTTGAACTTAAAGTCGATTTTCCTGTAAATTTATGTCAATTGCGTGAGCACTGTACTGCTTAAGCCAAAAACATGAATTGTACTGATTTGAGCGAAAGCCAAATTATATTGTTATTGCAGAATTGACATATTCATATAACCGAAAAAATTGCACTTTCTTAGTTTTATACTTAAAGTCGATTTTCTTGTAAATTGTATGTCAATTCCGTGAGCACTTACTGCTTAAGCCGAAAAACATGAATTGTACTGAGTTGAGCGAAAGTCAAATTATATTTTTATTGCAGAATTGACATATTCATATAACCTAAAAAATTGCACTTTCCATGTTTAAAAGTCGATTTTCTTGTAAATTGTATGTCAATTGCATGATTACTGTACTGCTTAAGCTGAAAAACATGAATTTCACTGATTTGAACGAAAGTCAAATTATATTTTTATTGCAGGATTAACAAATTAATATTACCGAAAAAGTTGCACTTTCTTAGGTTTAGACTCAAAGTCCATTTTCTTGTAAATTGTATGCCAATTGCATGATTACTGTACTGCTTAAGCTGAAAAACATGAATTGTACTGAGTTGAGCGAAAGTCAAATTATATTTTTATTGCAGGATAAACAAATTAATATTACCGAAAAAGTTGCACTTTCTTAGGTTTAGACTCAAAGTCGATTTTCTTTTAAATTGTATGTCAATTGCGTGAGCACTGTACCGCTGAAGCCGAAAAACATGAATTGTACTGATTTGAGCGAAAGCCAAATTATATTGTTATTGCAGAATTAACAAATTAATATTACCGAAAAAGGTGCACTTTCTTAGGTTTAGACTCAAAGTCGATTTTCTTGTAAATTGTATGTCAATTCCGTGAGCACTTACTGCTTAAGCCGAAAAACATCAATTTTATAGATTTGAGCGAAAGTTAAATTATATTGTTATTGCAGAATTGACATATTCATATAACCGAAAAAATTGCACTTTCTTAGTTTTAGACTTAAAGTCGATTTTCTTGTAAATTGTATGTCAATTGCGTGAGCACTGTACTGCTTAAGCCGACAAACATGAATTTTAGTGATTTGAGCGAAAGTCAAATTATATTGTTATTGCAGGATTAACAAATTAATATTACCGAAAAAGTTGCACTTTCTTAGGTTTAGGCTCAAAGTCAATTCTCTTGTAAATTGTATGTTAATCACTTGAGCACTGTACCGCATAAGCCGAAAAACATCAATTTTATAGATTTGAGCGAAAGTTAAATTATATTGTTATTGCAGAATTGACATATTCATATAACCTAAAAAATTCAATTGCGTGAGCACTGTACTGCTTAAGCCGACAAACATGAATTTTACTGATTTGAGCGAAAGTCAAATTATATTGTTATTGCAGGATTAACAAATTAATATTACCGAAAAATATGCACTTTCTTAGGTTTAGGCTCAAAGTCAATTCTCTTGTAAATTGTATGTTAATCACTTGAGCACTGTTCCGCATAAGCCGAAAAACATCAATTTTATAGATTTGAGCGAAAGTTAAATTATATTGTTATTGCAGAATTGACATATTCATATAACCTAAAAAGTTGCACTTTCTTAGGTTTAGACTTAAAGTCGATTTTCTTGTAAATTGTATGTCAATTGCATGATTACTGTACTGCTTAAGCTGAAAAACATGAATTTCACTAATTTCAGCGAAAGTCAAATTATATTGTTATTGCAGGATTAACAAATTAATATTACCGAAAAAGTTGCACTTTCTTAGGTTTAGACTCAAAGTCGAATTTTTTTTTAAATTGTATGTCAATTGCGTGAGCACTGTACCGCATAAGCCGAAAAACATCAATTTTATAGATTTGAGCGAAAGTTAAATTATATTGTTATTGCAGAATTGACATATTCATATAACCGAAAAAGTTGCACTTTCTTAGGTTTAGACTTAAAGTCGATTTTCTTGTAAATTGTATGTCAATTGCGTGAGCACTGTATTGCTTAAGCCAAAAACATGAATTGTACTGATTTGAGCGAAAGCCAAATTATATTGTTATTGCAGGATTAACAAATTAATATTACCGAAAAAGTTGCACTTTCTTAGGTTTAGGCTCAAAGTCAATTCTCTTGTAAATTGTATGTTAATCACTTGAGCACTGTACCGCATAAGCCGAAAAACATCAATTTTATAGATTTGAGCGAAAGTTAAATTATATTGTTATTGCAGAATTGACATATTCATATAACCTAAAAAATTGCACTTTCCAAGTTTAAAAGTCGATTTTCTTGTAAATTGTATGTCAATTGCGTGAGCACTGTACTGCTTAAGCCGACAAACATGAATTTTACTGATTTGAGCGAAAGTCAAATTATATTGCTATTGCAGGATTAACAAATTAATATTACCGAAAAAGTTGCACTTTCTTAGGTTTAGGCTCAAAGTCAATTCTCTTGTAAATTGTATGTTAATCACTTGAGCACTGTACCGCATAAGCCGAAAAACATAAATTTTATAGATTTGAGCGAAAGTTAAATTATATTGTTATTGCAGAATTGACATATTCATATAACCTAAAAAATTCAATTGCATGATTACTGTACTGCTTAAGCTGAAAAACATGAATTTCACTGATTTGAGCGAAAGTCAAATTATATTTTTATTGCAGGATTAACAAATTAATATTACCGAAAAAGTTGTACTTTCTTAGGTTTAGACTCAAAGTCGATTTTCTTTTAAATTGTATGTCAATTGCGTGAGCACTGTACTGCTTAAGCCGACAAACATGAATTTTACTGATTTGAGCGAAAGTCAAATTATATTGTTATTGCAGGATTAACAAATTAATATTACCGAAAAATATGCACTTTCTTAGGTTTAGGCTCAAAGTCAATTCTCTTGTAAATTGTATGTTAATCACTTGAGCACTGTTCCGCATAAGCCGAAAAACATCAATTTTATAGATTTGAGCGAAAGTTAAATTATATTGTTATTGCAGAATTGACATATTCATATAACCTAAACAATTGCACTTTCCAAGTTTAAAAGTCGATTTTCTTGTAAATTGTATGTCAATTGCATGATTACTGTACTGCTTAAGCTGAAAAACATGAATTTCACTAATTTCAGCGAAAGTCAAATTATATTGTTATTGCAGGATTAACAAATTAATATTACCAAGAAAGTTGCACTTTCTTACGTTTAGACTCAAAGTCGAATTTTTTTTTAAATTGTATGTCAATTGCGTGAGCACTGTACTGCTTATGCCGACAAACATGAATTTCACTAATTTCAGCGAAAGTCAAATTATATTGTTATTGCAGGAATAACAAATTAATATTACCGAAAAAGTGCACTTTCTTAGGTTTAGACTTAAAGTCGATTTTCTTGTAAATTGTATGTCAATTTCGTGAGCACTTACTGCTTAAGCCGAAAAACATGAATTGTACTGAGTTGAGCGAAAGTCAAATTATATTTTTATTGCAGGATAAACAAATTAATATTACCGAAAAAATTGCACTTTCTTAGTTTTGAACTTAAAGTCGATTTTCCTGTAAATTGTATGTCAAATGCGTGAGCACTGTACTGCTTAAGCCGAAAAACATGAATTGTACTGATTTGAGCGAAAGCCAAATTATATTGTTATTGCAGAATTGACATATTCATATAACCGAGAAAATTGCACTTTCTTAGTTTTAGACTTAAAGTCGATTTTCTTGTAAATTGTATGTCAAATGCGTGAGCACTGTACTGCTTAAGCCGAAAAACATGAATTGTACTGATATAAACGAAAGCCAAATTATATTGTTATTGCAGAATTGACATATTCATATAACCGAAAAATTGCACTTTTTTAGTTTTAGACTTAAAGTCGATTTTCTTGTAAATTGTATGTCAATTCCGTGAGCACTTACTGCTTAAGCCGAAAAACATGAATTGTACTGATATGGGCGAAAGCCAAATTATATTGTTTTTGCAGAATTGACATATTCATATAACCGAAAAAATTGCACTTTCTTAGTTTTAGACTTAAAGTCGATTTTCTTGTAAATTGTATGTCAATTGCGTGAGCACTGTACTGCTTAAGCCAAAAACATGAATTTTACTGATTTGAGCGAAAGTCAAATTATATTGTTATTGCAGGATTAACAAATTAATATTACCGAAAAAGTTGCACTTTCTTAGGTTTAGGCTCAAAGTCAATTCTCTTGTAAATTGTATGTTAATCACTTGAGCACTGTACCGCATAAGCCGAAAAACATCAATTTTATAGATTTGAGCGAAAGTTAAATTATATTGTTATTGCAGAATTGACATATTCATATAACCTAAAAAATTCAATTACATGATTACTGTACTGCTTAAGCTGAAAAACATGAATTTCACTGATTTGAGCGAAAGTCAAATTATATTTTTATTGCAGGATTAACAAATTAATATTACCGAAAAAGTTGTACTTTCTTAGGTTTAGACTCAAAGTCGATTTTCTTTTAAATTGTATGTCAATTGCGTGAGCACTGTACTGCTTAAGCCGACAAACATGAATTTTACTGATTTGAGCGAAAGTCAAATTATATTGTTATTGCAGGATTAACAAATTAATATTACCGAAAAATATGCACTTTCTTAGGTTTAGGCTCAAAGTCAATTCTCTTGTAAATTGTATGTTAATCACTTGAGCACTGTTCCGCATAAGCCGAAAAACATCAATTTTATAGATTTGAGCGAAAGTTAAATTATATTGTTATTGCAGAATTGACATATTCATATAACCTAAACAATTGCACTTTCCAAGTTTAAAAGTCGATTTTCTTGTAAATTGTATGTCAATTGCATGATTACTGTACTGCTTAAGCTGAAAAACATGAATTTCACTAATTTCAGCGAAAGTCAAATTATATTGTTATTGCAGGATTAACAAATTAATATTACCAAGAAAGTTGCACTTTCTTACGTTTAGACTCAAAGTCGAATTTTTTTTTAAATTGTATGTCAATTGCGTGAGCACTGTACTGCTTATGCCGACAAACATGAATTTCACTAATTTCAGCGAAAGTCAAATTATATTGTTATTGCAGGAATAACAAATTAATATTACCGAAAAAGGTGCACTTTCTTAGGTTTAGACTTAAAGTCGATTTTCTTGTAAATTGTATGTCAATTTCGTGAGCACTTACTGCTTAAGCCGAAAAACATGAATTGTACTGAGTTGAGCGAAAGTCAAATTATATTTTTATTGCAGGATAAACAAATTAATATTACCGAAAAAATTGCACTTTCTTAGTTTTGAACTTAAAGTCGATTTTCCTGTAAATTGTATGTCAAATGCGTGAGCACTGTACTGCTTAAGCCGAAAAACATGAATTGTACTGATTTGAGCGAAAGCCAAATTATATTGTTATTGCAGAATTGACATATTCATATAACCGAGAAAATTGCACTTTCTTAGTTTTAGACTTAAAGTCGATTTTCTTGTAAATTGTATGTCAAATGCGTGAGCACTGTACTGCTTAAGCCGAAAAACATGAATTGTACTGATATAAACGAAAGCCAAATTATATTGTTATTGCAGAATTGACATATTCATATAACCGAAAAATTGCACTTTTTTAGTTTTAGACTTAAAGTCGATTTTCTTGTAAATTGTATGTCAATTCCGTGAGCACTTACTGCTTAAGCCGAAAAACATGAATTGTACTGATATGGGCGAAAGCCAAATTATATTGTTTTTGCAGAATTGACATATTCATATAACCGAAAAAATTGCACTTTCTTAGTTTTAGACTTAAAGTCGATTTTCTTGTAAATTGTATGTCAATTGCGTGAGCACTGTACTGCTTAAGCCAAAAACATGAATTGTACTGATTTGAGCGAAAGTTAAATTATATTGTTATTGCAGAATTGACATATTCATATACCCGAAAAAATTGCACATTCTTAGTTTTAGACTTAAAGTCGATTTTCTTGTAAATTGTATGTCAATTGCGTGAGCACTGTACTGCTTAAGCCAAAAACATGAATTGTACTGATTTGAGCGAAAGTTAAATTATATTGTTATTGCAGAATTGACATATTCATATAACCTAAAAAATTGCACTTTCCATGTTTAAAAGTCGATTTTCTTGTAAATTGTATGTCAATTGCATGATTACTGTACTGCTTAAGCTGAAAAACATGAATTTCACTGATTTGAGCGAAAGTTAAATTATATTGTTATTGCAGAATTGACATATTCATATAACCTAAAAAATTGCACTTTCTTAGGTTTAGACTCAAAGTCGATTTTCTTTTAAATTGTATGTCAATTGCGTGAGCACTGTACTGCTTAAGCCGACAAACATGAATTTTACTGATTTGAGCGAAAGCCAAATTATATTGTTATTGCAGAATTGACATATTCATATAACCGAGAAAATTGCACTTTCTTAGTTTTAGACTTAAAGTCGATTTTCTTGTAAATTGTATGTCAAATGCGTGAGCACTGTACTGCTTAAGCCGAAAAACATGAATTGTACTGATATAAACGAAAGCCAAATTATATTGTTATTGCAGAATTGACATATTCATATACCCGAAAAAATTGCACATTCTTAGTTTTAGACTTAAAGTCGATTTTCTTGTAAATTGTATGTCAATTGCGTGAGCACTGTACTGCTTAAGCCAAAAACATGAATTGTACTGATATGGGCGAAAGCCAAATTATATTGTTTTTGCAGAATTGACATATTCATATAACCGAAAAAATTGCACTTTCTTAGTTTTAGACTTAAAGTCGATTTTCTTGTAAATTGTATGTCAATTGCGTGAGCACTGTACTGCTTAAGCCAAAAACATGAATTGTACTGATTTAAGCGAAAGCCAAATTATATTGTTATTGCAGAATTGACATATTCATATAACCGAGAAAATTGCACTTTCTTAGTTTTAGACTTAAAGTCGATTTTCTTGTAAATTGTATGTCAATTGCGTGAGCACTGTACTGCTTAAGCCAAAAACATGAATTGTACTGATTTGAGCGAAAGTTAAATTATATTGTTATTGCAGAATTGACATATTCATATAACCTAAAAAATTGCACTTTCCATGTTTAAAAGTCGATTTTCTTGTAAATTGTATGTCAATTGCATGATTACTGTACTGCTTAAGCTGAAAAACATGAATTTCACTGATTTGAGCGAAAGTCAAATTATATTTTTATTGCAGGATTAACAAATTAATATTACCGAAAAAGTTGCACTTTCTTAGGTTTAGACTCAAAGTCGATTTTCTTTTAAATTGTATGTCAATTGCGTGAGCACTGTACTGCTTAAGCCGACAAACATGAATTTTACTGATTTGAGCGAAAGTCAAATTATATTGTTATTGCAGGATTAACAAATTAATATTACCGAAAAAGTTGCACTTTCTTAGGTTTAGGCTCAAAGTCAATTCTCTTGTAAATTGTATGTTAATCACTTGAGCACTGTACCGCATAAGCCGAAAAACATCAATTTTATAGATTTGAGCGAAAGTTAAATTATATTGTTATTGCAGAATTGACATATTCATATAACCGAAAAAATTGCACTTTCTTAGTTTTAGACTTAAAGTCGATTTTCTTGTAAATTGTATGTCAATTGCGTGAGCACTGTACTGCTTAAGCCAAAAACATGAATTGTACTGATTTGAGCGAAAGCCAAATTATATTGTTATTGCAGGATTAACAAATTAATATTACCGAAAAAGTTGCACTTTCTTAGGTTTAGGCTCAAAGTCAATTCTCTTGTAAATTGTATGTTAATCACTTGAGCACTGTACCGCATAAGCCGAAAAACATCAATTTTATAGATTTGAGCGAAAGCCAAATTATATTGTTATTGCAGGATTAACAAATTAATATTACCGAAAAAGTTGCACTTTCTTAGGTTTAGGCTCAAAGTCAATTTTCTTGTAAATTGTATGTCAATTGCGTGAGCACTGTACTGCTTAAGCCAAAAACATGAATTGTACTGATTTAAGCGGAAGCCAAATTATATTGTTATTGCAGAATTGACATATTCATATAACCGAAAAAATTGCACTTTCTTAGTTTTAGACTTAAAGTCGATTTTCTTGTAAATTGTATGTCAATTGCGTGAGCACTGTACTGCTTAAGCCAAAAACATGAATTGTACTGATTTGAGCGAAAGCCAAATTATATTGTTATTGCAGAATTGACATATTCATATACCCGAAAAAATTGCACATTCTTAGTTTTAGACTTAAAGTCGATTTTCTTGTAAATTGTATGTCAATTGCGTGAGCACTGTACTGCTTAAGCCAAAAACATGAATTGTACTGATTTGAGCGAAAGTTAAATTATATTGTTATTGCAGAATTGACATATTCATATAACCTAAAAAATTGCACTTTCCATGTTTAAAAGTCGATTTTCTTGTAAATTGTATGTCAATTGCATGATTACTGTACTGCTTAAGCTGAAAAACATGAATTTTACTGATTTGAGCGAAAGTCAAATTATATTGTTATTGCAGGATTAACAAATTAATATTACCGAAAAAGTTGCACTTTCTTAGGTTTAGGCTCAAAGTCAATTCTCTTGTAAATTGTATGTTAATCACTTGAGCACTGTACCGCATAAGCCGAAAAACATCAATTTTATAGATTTGAGCGAAAGTTAAATTATATTGTTATTGCAGAATTGACATATTCATATAACCGAAAAAATTGCACTTTCTTAGTTTTAGACTTAAAGTCGATTTTCTTGTAAATTGTATGTCAATTGCGTGAGCACTGTACTGCTTAAGCCAAAAACATGAATTGTACTGATTTGAGCGAAAGCCAAATTATATTGTTATTGCAGGATTAACAAATTAATATTACCGAAAAAGTTGCACTTTCTTAGGTTTAGGCTCAAAGTCAATTCTCTTGTAAATTGTATGTTAATCACTTGAGCACTGTACCGCATAAGCCGAAAAACATCAATTTTATATATTTGAGCGAAAGCCAAATTATATTGTTATTGCAGGATTAACAAATTAATATTACCGAAAAAGTTGCACTTTCTTAGGTTTAGGCTCAAAGTCGATTTTCTTGTAAATTGTATGTCAATTGCGTGAGCACTGTACTGCTTAAGCCAAAAACATGAATTGTACTGATTTAAGCGAAAGCCAAATTATATTGTTATTGCAGAATTGACATATTCATATAACCGAGAAAATTGCACTTTCTTAGTTTTAGACTTAAAGTCGATTTTCTTGTAAATTGTATGTCAATTGCGTGAGCACTGTACTGCTTAAGCCAAAAACATGAATTGTACTGATTTGAGCGAAAGTTAAATTATATTGTTATTGCAGAATTGACATATTCATATAACCTAAAAAATTGCACTTTCCATGTTTAAAAGTCGATTTTCTTGTAAATTGTATGTCAATTGCATGATTACTGTACTGCTTAAGCTGAAAAACATGAATTTCACTGATTTGAGCGAAAGTCAAATTATATTTTTATTGCAGGATTAACAAATTAATATTACCGAAAAAGTTGCACTTTCTTAGGTTTGGACTCAAAGTCGATTTTCTTTTAAATTGTATGTCAATTGCGTGAGCACTGTACTGCTTAAGCCGACAAACATGAATTTTACTGATTTGAGCGAAAGTCAAATTATATTGTTATTGCAGGATTAACAAATTAATATTACCGAAAAAGTTGCACTTTCTTAGGTTTAGGCTCAAAGTCAATTCTCTTGTAAATTGTATGTTAATCACTTGAGCACTGTACCGCATAAGCCGAAAAACATCAATTTTATAGATTTGAGCGAAAGTTAAATTATATTGTTATTGCAGAATTGACATATTCATATAACCGAAAAAATTGCACTTTCTTAGTTTTAGACTTAAAGTCGATTTTCTTGTAAATTGTATGTCAATTGCGTGAGCACTGTACTGCTTAAGCCAAAAACATGAATTGTACTGATTTGAGCGAAAGCCAAATTATATTGTTATTGCAGGATTAACAAATTAATATTACCGAAAAAGTTGCACTTTCTTAGGTTTAGGCTCAAAGTCAATTCTCTTGTAAATTGTATGTTAATCACTTGAGCACTGTACCGCATAAGCCGAAAAACATCAATTTTATAGATTTGAGCGAAAGCCAAATTATATTGTTATTGCAGGATTAACAAATTAATATTACCGAAAAAGTTGCACTTTCTTAGGTTTAGGCTCAAAGTCAATTTTCTTGTAAATTGTATGTCAATTGCGTGAGCACTGTACTGCTTAAGCCAAAAACATGAATTGTACTGATTTAAGCGGAAGCCAAATTATATTGTTATTGCAGAATTGACATATTCATATAACCGAAAAAATTGCACATTCTTAGTTTTAGACTTAAAGTCGATTTTCTTGTAAATTGTATGTCAATTGCGTGAGCACTGTACTGCTTAAGCCAAAAACATGAATTGTACTGATTTGAGCGAAAGTTAAATTATATTGTTATTGCAGAATTGACATATTCATATAACCGAAAAAATTGCACATTCTTAGTTTTAGACTTAAAGTCGATTTTCTTGTAAATTGTATGTCAATTGCGTGAGCACTGTACTGCTTAAGCCAAAAACATGAATTGTACTGATTTGAGCGAAAGCCAAATTATATTGTTATTGCAGGATTAACAAATTAATATTACCGAAAAAGTTGCACTTTCTTAGGTTTAGACTCAAAGTCGATTTTCTTTTAAATTGTATGTCAATTGCGTGAGCACTGTACTGCTTAAGCCGACAAACATGAATTTTACTGATTTGAGCGAAAGCCAAATTATATTGTTATTGCAGAATTGACATATTCATATAACCGAGAAAATTGCACTTTCTTAGTTTTAGACTTAAAGTCGATTTTCTTGTAAATTGTATGTCAAATGCGTGAGCACTGTACTGCTTAAGCCGAAAAACATGAATTGTACTGATATAAACGAAAGCCAAATTATATTGTTATTGCAGAATTGACATATTCATATACCCGAAAAAATTGCACATTCTTAGTTTTAGACTTAAAGTCGATTTTCTTGTAAATTGTATGTCAATTGCGTGAGCACTGTACTGCTTAAGCCAAAAACATGAATTGTACTGATATGGGCGAAAGCCAAATTATATTGTTTTTGCAGAATTGACATATTCATATAACCGAAAAAATTGCACTTTCTTAGTTTTAGACTTAAAGTCGATTTTCTTGTAAATTGTATGTCAATTGCGTGAGCACTGTACTGCTTAAGCCAAAAACATGAATTGTACTGATTTAAGCGAAAGCCAAATTATATTGTTATTGCAGAATTGACATATTCATATAACCGAGAAAATTGCACTTTCTTAGTTTTAGACTTAAAGTCGATTTTCTTGTAAATTGTATGTCAATTGCGTGAGCACTGTACTGCTTAAGCCAAAAACATGAATTGTACTGATTTGAGCGAAAGTTAAATTATATTGTTATTGCAGAATTGACATATTCATATAACCTAAAAAATTGCACTTTCCATGTTTAAAAGTCGATTTTCTTGTAAATTGTATGTCAATTGCATGATTACTGTACTGCTTAAGCTGAAAAACATGAATTTCACTGATTTGAGCGAAAGTCAAATTATATTTTTATTGCAGGATTAACAAATTAATATTACCGAAAAAGTTGCACTTTCTTAGGTTTAGACTCAAAGTCGATTTTCTTTTAAATTGTATGTCAATTGCGTGAGCACTGTACTGCTTAAGCCGACAAACATGAATTTTACTGATTTGAGCGAAAGTCAAATTATATTGTTATTGCAGGATTAACAAATTAATATTACCGAAAAAGTTGCACTTTCTTAGGTTTAGGCTCAAAGTCAATTCTCTTGTAAATTGTATGTTAATCACTTGAGCACTGTACCGCATAAGCCGAAAAACATCAATTTTATAGATTTGAGCGAAAGTTAAATTATATTGTTATTGCAGAATTGACATATTCATATAACCGAAAAAATTGCACTTTCTTAGTTTTAGACTTAAAGTCGATTTTCTTGTAAATTGTATGTCAATTGCGTGAGCACTGTACTGCTTAAGCCAAAAACATGAATTGTACTGATTTGAGCGAAAGCCAAATTATATTGTTATTGCAGGATTAACAAATTAATATTACCGAAAAAGTTGCACTTTCTTAGGTTTAGGCTCAAAGTCAATTCTCTTGTAAATTGTATGTTAATCACTTGAGCACTGTACCGCATAAGCCGAAAAACATCAATTTTATAGATTTGAGCGAAAGCCAAATTATATTGTTATTGCAGGATTAACAAATTAATATTACCGAAAAAGTTGCACTTTCTTAGGTTTAGGCTCAAAGTCAATTTTCTTGTAAATTGTATGTCAATTGCGTGAGCACTGTACTGCTTAAGCCAAAAACATGAATTGTACTGATTTAAGCGGAAGCCAAATTATATTGTTATTGCAGAATTGACATATTCATATAACCGAAAAAATTGCACTTTCTTAGTTTTAGACTTAAAGTCGATTTTCTTGTAAATTGTATGTCAATTGCGTGAGCACTGTACTGCTTAAGCCAAAAACATGAATTGTACTGATTTGAGCGAAAGCCAAATTATATTGTTATTGCAGAATTGACATATTCATATACCCGAAAAAATTGCACATTCTTAGTTTTAGACTTAAAGTCGATTTTCTTGTAAATTGTATGTCAATTGCGTGAGCACTGTACTGCTTAAGCCAAAAACATGAATTGTACTGATTTGAGCGAAAGTTAAATTATATTGTTATTGCAGAATTGACATATTCATATAACCTAAAAAATTGCACTTTCCATGTTTAAAAGTCGATTTTCTTGTAAATTGTATGTCAATTGCATGATTACTGTACTGCTTAAGCTGAAAAACATGAATTTTACTGATTTGAGCGAAAGTCAAATTATATTGTTATTGCAGGATTAACAAATTAATATTACCGAAAAAGTTGCACTTTCTTAGGTTTAGGCTCAAAGTCAATTCTCTTGTAAATTGTATGTTAATCACTTGAGCACTGTACCGCATAAGCCGAAAAACATCAATTTTATAGATTTGAGCGAAAGTTAAATTATATTGTTATTGCAGAATTGACATATTCATATAACCGAAAAAATTGCACTTTCTTAGTTTTAGACTTAAAGTCGATTTTCTTGTAAATTGTATGTCAATTGCGTGAGCACTGTACTGCTTAAGCCAAAAACATGAATTGTACTGATTTGAGCGAAAGCCAAATTATATTGTTATTGCAGGATTAACAAATTAATATTACCGAAAAAGTTGCACTTTCTTAGGTTTAGGCTCAAAGTCAATTCTCTTGTAAATTGTATGTTAATCACTTGAGCACTGTACCGCATAAGCCGAAAAACATCAATTTTATAGATTTGAGCGAAAGCCAAATTATATTGTTATTGCAGGATTAACAAATTAATATTACCGAAAAAGTTGCACTTTCTTAGGTTTAGGCTCAAAGTCGATTTTCTTGTAAATTGTATGTCAATTGCGTGAGCACTGTACTGCTTAAGCCAAAAACATGAATTGTACTGATTTAAGCGAAAGCCAAATTATATTGTTATTGCAGAATTGACATATTCATATAACCGAGAAAATTGCACTTTCTTAGTTTTAGACTTAAAGTCGATTTTCTTGTAAATTGTATGTCAATTGCGTGAGCACTGTACTGCTTAAGCCAAAAACATGAATTGTACTGATTTGAGCGAAAGTTAAATTATATTGTTATTGCAGAATTGACATATTCATATAACCTAAAAAATTGCACTTTCCATGTTTAAAAGTCGATTTTCTTGTAAATTGTATGTCAATTGCATGATTACTGTACTGCTTAAGCTGAAAAACATGAATTTCACTGATTTGAGCGAAAGTCAAATTATATTTTTATTGCAGGATTAACAAATTAATATTACCGAAAAAGTTGCACTTTCTTAGGTTTGGACTCAAAGTCGATTTTCTTTTAAATTGTATGTCAATTGCGTGAGCACTGTACTGCTTAAGCCGACAAACATGAATTTTACTGATTTGAGCGAAAGTCAAATTATATTGTTATTGCAGGATTAACAAATTAATATTACCGAAAAAGTTGCACTTTCTTAGGTTTAGGCTCAAAGTCAATTCTCTTGTAAATTGTATGTTAATCACTTGAGCACTGTACCGCATAAGCCGAAAAACATCAATTTTATAGATTTGAGCGAAAGTTAAATTATATTGTTATTGCAGAATTGACATATTCATATAACCGAAAAAATTGCACTTTCTTAGTTTTAGACTTAAAGTCGATTTTCTTGTAAATTGTATGTCAATTGCGTGAGCACTGTACTGCTTAAGCCAAAAACATGAATTGTACTGATTTGAGCGAAAGCCAAATTATATTGTTATTGCAGGATTAACAAATTAATATTACCGAAAAAGTTGCACTTTCTTAGGTTTAGGCTCAAAGTCAATTCTCTTGTAAATTGTATGTTAATCACTTGAGCACTGTACCGCATAAGCCGAAAAACATCAATTTTATAGATTTGAGCGAAAGCCAAATTATATTGTTATTGCAGGATTAACAAATTAATATTACCGAAAAAGTTGCACTTTCTTAGGTTTAGGCTCAAAGTCAATTTTCTTGTAAATTGTATGTCAATTGCGTGAGCACTGTACTGCTTAAGCCAAAAACATGAATTGTACTGATTTAAGCGGAAGCCAAATTATATTGTTATTGCAGAATTGACATATTCATATAACCGAAAAAATTGCACTTTCTTAGTTTTAGACTTAAAGTCGATTTTCTTGTAAATTGTATGTCAATTGCGTGAGCACTGTACTGCTTAAGCCAAAAACATGAATTGTACTGATTTGAGCGAAAGCCAAATTATATTGTTATTGCAGAATTGACATATTCATATACCCGAAAAAATTGCACATTCTTAGTTTTAGACTTAAAGTCGATTTTCTTGTAAATTGTATGTCAATTGCGTGAGCACTGTACTGCTTAAGCCAAAAACATGAATTGTACTGATTTAAGCGAAAGCCAAATTATATTGTTATTGCAGAATTGACATATTCATATAACCGAGAAAATTGCACTTTCTTAGTTTTAGACTTAAAGTCGATTTTCTTGTAAATTGTATGTCAATTGCGTGAGCACTGTACTGCTTAAGCCAAAAACATGAATTGTACTGATTTGAGCGAAAGTTAAATTATATTGTTATTGCAGAATTGACATATTCATATAACCTAAAAAATTGCACTTTCCATGTTTAAAAGTCGATTTTCTTGTAAATTGTATGTCAATTGCATGATTACTGTACTGCTTAAGCTGAAAAACATGAATTTCACTGATTTGAGCGAAAGTCAAATTATATTTTTATTGCAGGATTAACAAATTAATATTACCGAAAAAGTTGAACTTTCTTAGGTTTAGACTCAAAGTCGATTTTCTTTTAAATTGTATGTCAATTGCGTGAGCACTGTACTGCTTAAGCCGACAAACATGAATTTTACTGATTTGAGCGAAAGTCAAATTATATTGTTATTGCAGGATTAACAAATTAATATTACCGAAAAAGTTGCACTTTCTTAGGTTTAGGCTCAAAGTCAATTCTCTTGTAAATTGTATGTTAATCACTTGAGCACTGTACCGCATAAGCCGAAAAACATCAATTTTATAGATTTGAGCGAAAGTTAAATTATATTGTTATTGCAGAATTGACATATTCATATAACCTAAAAAATTGCACTTTCCAAGTTTAAAAGTCGATTTTCTTGTAAATTGTATGTCAATTGCATGATTACTGTACTGCTTAAGCTGAAAAACATGAATTTCACTGATTTGAGCGAAAGTCAAATTATATTTTTATTGCAGGATTAACAAATTAATATTACCGAAAAAATGGCACTTTCTTAGTTTTAGACTTAAAGTCGATTTTCTTGTAAATTGTATGTCAATTGCGTGAGCACTGTACTGCTTAAGCCAAAAACATGAATTGTACTGATTTGAGCGAAAGCCAAATTATATTGTTATTGCAGAATTGACATATTCATATAACCGAAAAAATTGCACTTTCTTAGTTTTAGACTTAAAGTCGATTTTCTTGTAAATTGTATGTGAATTGCGTGAGCACTGTACTGCTTAAGCCAAAAACATGAATTGTACTGATTTGAGCGAAAGCCAAATTATATTGTTATTGCAGGATTAACAAATTAATATTACCGAAAAAGTTGCACTTTCTTAGGTTTAGGCTCAAAGTCAATTCTCTTGTAAATTGTATGTTAATCACTTGAGCACTGTACCGCATAAGCCGAAAAACATCAATTTTATAGATTTGAGCGAAAGCCAAATTATATTGTTATTGCAGGATTAACAAATTAATATTACCGAAAAAGTTGCACTTTCTTAGGTTTAGGCTCAAAGTCAATTCTCTTGTAAATTGTATGTTAATCACTTGAGCACTGTACCGCATAAGCCGAAAAACATCAATTTTATAGATTTGAGCGAAAGTTAAATTATATTGTTATTGCAGAATTGACATATTCATATAACCTAAAAAATTGCACTTTCCAAGTTTAAAAGTCGATTTTCTTGTAAATTGTATGTCAATTGCATGATTACTGTACTGCTTAAGCTGAAAAACATGAATTTCACTGATTTGAGCGAAAGTCAAATTATATTGTTATTGCAGGATTAACAAATTAATATTACCGAAAAAGTTGCACTTTCTTAGGTTTAGGCTCAAAGTCAATTCTCTTGTAAATTGTATGTTAATCACTTGAGCACTGTACCGCATAAGCCGAAAAACATCAATTTTATAGATTTGAGCGAAAGTTAAATTATATTGTTATTGCAGAATTGACATATTCATATAACCTAAAAAATTGCACTTTCCAAGTTTAAAAGTCGATTTTCTTTTAAATTGTATGTCAATTGCGTGAGCACTGTACTGCTTAAGCCGACAAACATGAATTTTACTGATTTGAGCGAAAGTCAAATTATATTGTTATTGCAGGATTAACAAATTAATATTACCGAAAAAGTTGCACTTTCTTAGGTTTAGGCTCAAAGTCAATTCTCTTGTAAATTGTATGTTAATCACTTGAGCACTGTACCGCATAAGCCGAAAAACATCAATTTTATAGATTTGAGCGAAAGTTAAATTATATTGTTATTGCAGAATTGACATATTCATATAACCGAAAAAATTGCACTTTCTTAGTTTTAGACTTAAAGTCGATTTTCTTGTAAATTGTATGTCAATTGCGTGAGCACTGTACTGCTTAAGCCAAAAACATGAATTGTACTGATTTGAGCGAAAGCCAAATTATATTGTTATTGCAGAATTGACATATTCATATACCCGAAAAAATTGCACATTCTTAGTTTTAGACTTAAAGTCGATTTTCTTGTAAATTGTATGTCAATTGCGTGAGCACTGTACTGCTTAAGCCAAAAACATGAATTGTACTGATTTAAGCGAAAGCCAAATTATATTGTTATTGCAGAATTGACATATTCATATAACCGAGAAAATTGCACTTTCTTAGTTTTAGACTTAAAGTCGATTTTCTTGTAAATTGTATGTCAATTGCGTGAGCACTGTACTGCTTAAGCCAAAAACATGAATTGTACTGATTTGAGCGAAAGTTAAATTATATTGTTATTGCAGAATTGACATATTCATATAACCTAAAAAATTGCACTTTCCATGTTTAAAAGTCGATTTTCTTGTAAATTGTATGTCAATTGCATGATTACTGTACTGCTTAAGCTGAAAAACATGAATTTCACTGATTTGAGCGAAAGTCAAATTATATTTTTATTGCAGGATTAACAAATTAATATTACCGAAAAAGTTGCACTTTCTTAGGTTTAGACTCAAAGTCGATTTTCTTTTAAATTGTATGTCAATTGCGTGAGCACTGTACTGCTTAAGCCGACAAACATGAATTTTACTGATTTGAGCGAAAGTCAAATTATATTGTTATTGCAGGATTAACAAATTAATATTACCGAAAAAGTTGCACTTTCTTAGGTTTAGGCTCAAAGTCAATTCTCTTGTAAATTGTATGTTAATCACTTGAGCACTGTACCGCATAAGCCGAAAAACATCAATTTTATAGATTTGAGCGAAAGTTAAATTATATTGTTATTGCAGAATTGACATATTCATATAACCTAAAAAATTGCACTTTCCAAGTTTAAAAGTCGATTTTCTTGTAAATTGTATGTCAATTGCATGATTACTGTACTGCTTAAGCTGAAAAACATGAATTTCACTGATTTGAGCGAAAGTCAAATTATATTTTTATTGCAGGATTAACAAATTAATATTACCGAAAAAATGGCACTTTCTTAGTTTTAGACTTAAAGTCGATTTTCTTGTAAATTGTATGTCAATTGCGTGAGCACTGTACTGCTTAAGCCAAAAACATGAATTGTACTGATTTAAGCGAAAGCCAAATTAGATTGTTATTGCAGAATTGACATATTCATATAACCGAAAAAATTGCACTTTCTTAGTTTTAGACTTAAAGTCGATTTTCTTGTAAATTGTATGTCAATTGCGTGAGCACTGTACTGCTTAAGCCAAAAACATGAATTGTACTGATTTGAGCGAAAGCCAAATTATATTGTTATTGCAGGATTAACAAATTAATATTACCGAAAAAGTTGCACTTTCTTAGGTTTAGGCTCAAAGTCAATTCTCTTGTAAATTGTATGTTAATCACTTGAGCACTGTACCGCATAAGCCGAAAAACATCAATTTTATAGATTTGAGCGAAAGCCAAATTATATTGTTATTGCAGGATTAACAAATTAATATTACCGAAAAAGTTGCACTTTCTTAGGTTTAGGCTCAAAGTCAATTCTCTTGTAAATTGTATGTTAATCACTTGAGCACTGTACCGCATAAGCCGAAAAACATCAATTTTATAGATTTGAGCGAAAGTTAAATTATATTGTTATTGCAGAATTGACATATTCATATAACCTAAAAAATTGCACTTTCCAAGTTTAAAAGTCGATTTTCTTGTAAATTGTATGTCAATTGCATGATTACTGTACTGCTTAAGCTGAAAAACATGAATTTCACTGATTTGAGCGAAAGTCAAATTATATTTTTATTGCAGGATTAACAAATTAATATTACCGAAAAAGTTGCACTTTCTTAGGTTTAGACTCAAAGTCGATTTTCTTTTAAATTGTATGTCAATTGCGTGAGCACTGTACTGCTTAAGCCGACAAACATGAATTTTACTGATTTGAGCGAAAGTCAAATTATATTGTTATTGCAGGATTAACAAATTAATATTACCGAAAAAGTTGCACTTTCTTAGGTTTAGGCTCAAAGTCAATTCTCTTGTAAATTGTATGTTAATCACTTGAGCACTGTACCGCATAAGCCGAAAAACATCAATTTTATAGATTTGAGCGAAAGTTAAATTATATTGTTATTGCAGAATTGACATATTCATATAACCGAAAAAATTGCACTTTCTTAGTTTTAGACTTAAAGTCGATTTTCTTGTAAATTGTATGTCAATTGCGTGAGCACTGTACTGCTTAAGCCAAAAACATGAATTGTACTGATTTGAGCGAAAGCCAAATTATATTGTTATTGCAGGATTAACAAATTAATATTACCGAAAAAGTTGCACTTTCTTAGGTTTAGGCTCAAAGTCAATTCTCTTGTAAATTGTATGTTAATCACTTGAGCACTGTACCGCATAAGCCGAAAAACATCAATTTTATAGATTTGAGCGAAAGCCAAATTATATTGTTATTGCAGGATTAACAAATTAATATTACCGAAAAAGTTGCACTTTCTTAGGTTTAGGCTCAAAGTCAATTTTCTTGTAAATTGTATGTCAATTGCGTGAGCACTGTACTGCTTAAGCCAAAAACATGAATTGTACTGATTTAAGCGAAAGCCAAATTATATTGTTATTGCAGAATTGACATATTCATATAACCGAAAAAATTGCACTTTCTTAGTTTTAGACTTAAAGTCGATTTTCTTGTAAATTGTATGTCAATTGCGTGAGCACTGTACTGCTTAAGCCAAAAACATGAATTGTACTGATTTGAGCGAAAGCCAAATTATATTGTTATTGCAGAATTGACATATTCATATACCCGAAAAAATTGCACATTCTTAGTTTTAGACTTAAAGTCGATTTTCTTGTAAATTGTATGTCAATTGCGTGAGCACTGTACTGCTTAAGCCAAAAACATGAATTGTACTGATTTAAGCGAAAGCCAAATTATATTGTTATTGCAGAATTGACATATTCATATAACCGAGAAAATTGCACTTTCTTAGTTTTAGACTTAAAGTCGATTTTCTTGTAAATTGTATGTCAATTGCGTGAGCACTGTACTGCTTAAGCCAAAAACATGAATTGTACTGATTTGAGCGAAAGTTAAATTATATTGTTATTGCAGAATTGACATATTCATATAACCTAAAAAATTGCACTTTCCATGTTTAAAAGTCGATTTTCTTGTAAATTGTATGTCAATTGCATGATTACTGTACTGCTTAAGCTGAAAAACATGAATTTCACTGATTTGAGCGAAAGTCAAATTATATTTTTATTGCAGGATTAACAAATTAATATTACCGAAAAAGTTGCACTTTCTTAGGTTTAGACTCAAAGTCGATTTTCTTTTAAATTGTATGTCAATTGCGTGAGCACTGTACTGCTTAAGCCGACAAACATGAATTTTACTGATTTGAGCGAAAGTCAAATTATATTGTTATTGCAGGATTAACAAATTAATATTACCGAAAAAGTTGCACTTTCTTAGGTTTAGGCTCAAAGTCAATTCTCTTGTAAATTGTATGTTAATCACTTGAGCACTGTACCGCATAAGCCGAAAAACATCAATTTTATAGATTTGAGCGAAAGTTAAATTATATTGTTATTGCAGAATTGACATATTCATATAACCTAAAAAATTGCACTTTCCAAGTTTAAAAGTCGATTTTCTTGTAAATTGTATGTCAATTGCATGATTACTGTACTGCTTAAGCTGAAAAACATGAATTTCACTGATTTGAGCGAAAGTCAAATTATATTTTTATTGCAGGATTAACAAATTAATATTACCGAAAAAATGGCACTTTCTTAGTTTTAGACTTAAAGTCGATTTTCTTGTAAATTGTATGTCAATTGCGTGAGCACTGTACTGCTTAAGCCAAAAACATGAATTGTACTGATTTAAGCGAAAGCCAAATTATATTGTTATTGCAGAATTGACATATTCATATAACCGAAAAAATTGCACTTTCTTAGTTTTAGACTTAAAGTCGATTTTCTTGTAAATTGTATGTCAATTGCGTGAGCACTGTACTGCTTAAGCCAAAAACATGAATTGTACTGATTTGAGCGAAAGCCAAATTATATTGTTATTGCAGGATTAACAAATTAATATTACCGAAAAAGTTGCACTTTCTTAGGTTTAGGCTCAAAGTCAATTCTCTTGTAAATTGTATGTTAATCACTTGAGCACTGTACCGCATAAGCCGAAAAACATCAATTTTATAGATTTGAGCGAAAGTTAAATTATATTGTTATTGCAGAATTGACATATTCATATAACCTAAAAAATTGCACTTTCCAAGTTTAAAAGTCGATTTTCTTGTAAATTGTATGTCAATTGCATGATTACTGTACTGCTTAAGCTGAAAAACATGAATTTCACTGATTTGAGCGAAAGTCAAATTATATTTTTATTGCAGGATTAACAAATTAATATTACCGAAAAAGTTGCACTTTCTTAGGTTTAGGCTCAAAGTCAATTCTCTTGTAAATTGTATGTTAATCACTTGAGCACTGTACCGCATAAGCCAAAAAACATCAATTTTATAGATTTGAGCGAAAGTTAAATTATATTGTTATTGCAGAATTGACATATTCATATAACCGAAAAAGTTGCACTTTCTTAGGTTTAGACTCAAAGTCGATTTTCTTTTAAATTGTATGTCAATTGCGTGAGCACTGTACCGCATAAGCCGAAAAACATCAATTTTATAGATTTGAGCGAAAGTTAAATTATATTGTTATTGCAGAATTGACATATTCATATAACCGAAAAAGTTGCACTTTCTTAGGTTTAGACTTAAAGTCAATTTTCTTTTAAATTGTATGTCAATTGCGTGAGCACTGTACTGCTTAAGCCAAAAACATGAATTGTACTGATTTGAGCGAAAGCCAAATTATATTGTTATTGCAGGACTAACAAATTAATATTACCGAAAAAGTTGCACTTTCTTAGGTTTAGGCTCAAAGTCAATTCTCTTGTAAATTGTATGTTAGTCACTTGAGCACTGTACCGCATAAGCCGAAAAACATCAATTTTATAGATTTGAGCGAAAGTTAAATTATATTGTTATTGCAGAATTGACATTATCATATAACCTAAAATATTGCACTTTCCAAGTTTAAAAGTCGATTTTCTTGTAAATTGTATGTCAATTGCGTGATTACTGTACTGCTTAAGCTGAAAAACATGAATTTCACTGATTTGAGCGAAAGTCAAATTATATTTTTATTGCAGGATTAACAAATTAATATTACCGAAAAAGTTGCACTTTCTTAGGTTTAGACTCAAAGTCGATTTTCTTTTAAATTGTATGTCAATTGCGTGAGCACTGTACTGCTTAAGCCGACAAACATGAATTTTACTGATTTGAGCGAAAGTCAAATTATATTGTTATTGCAGGATGAACAAATTAATATTACCGAAAAAGTTGCACTTTCTTAGGTTTAGGCTCAAAGTCAATTCTCTTGTAAATTGTATGTTAATCACTTGAGCACTGTACCGCATAAGCCGAAAAACATCAATTTTATAGATTTGAGCGAAAGTTAAATTATATTGTTATTGCAGAATTGACATATTCATATAACCTAAAAAATTGCACTTTCCAAGTTTAAAAGTCGATTTTGTTGTAAATTGTATGTCAATTGCATGATTACTGCACTGCTTAAGCTGAAAAACATGAATTTCACTGATTTGAGCGAAAGTCAAATTATATTTTTATTGCAGGATTAACAAATTAATATTACCGAAAAAATGGCACTTTCTTAGTTTTAGACTTAAAGTCGATTTTCTTGTAAATTGTATGTCAATTGCGTGAGCACTGTACTGCTTAAGCCAAAAACATGAATTGTACTGATTTAAGCGAAAGCCAAATTATATTGTTATTGCAGAATTGACATATTCATATAACCGAAAAAATTGCATTTTCTTAGTTTTAGACTTAAAGTCGATTTTCTTGTAAATTGTATGTCAATTGCGTGAGCACTGTACTGCTTAAGCCAAAAACATGAATTGTACTAATTTGAGCGAAAGCCAAATTATATTGTTATTGCAGGATTAACAAATTAATATTACCGAAAAAGTTGCACTTTGTTAGGTTTAGGCTCAAAGTCAATTCTCTTGTAAATTGTATGTTAATCACTTGAGCACTGTACCGCATAAGCCGAAAAACATCAATTTTATAGATTTGAGCGAAAGTTAAATTATATTGTTATTGCAGAATTGACATATTCATATAACCGAAAAAATTGCACTTTCTTAGTTTTAGACTTAAAGTCGATTTTCTTGTAAATTGTATGTCAATTGCGTGAGCACTGTACTGCTTAAGCCAAAAACATGAATTGTACTGATTTGAGCGAAAGCCAAATTATATTGTTATTGCAGGATTAACAAATTAATATTACCGAAAAAGTTGCACTTTCTTAGGTTTAGGCCCAAAGTCAATTCTCTTGTAAATTGTATGTTAATCACTTGAGCACTGTACCGCGTAAGCCGACAAACATGAATTTTACTGATTTGAGCGAAAGTCAAATTATATTGTTATTGCAGGATTAACAAATTAATATTACCGAAAAAGTTGCACTTTCTTAGGTTTAGGCTCAAAGTCAATTCTCTTGTAAATTGTATGTTAATCACTTGAGCACTGTACCGCATAAGCCGAAAAACATCAATTTTATAGATTTGAGCGAAAGTTAAATTATATTGTTATTGCAGAATTGACATATTCATATAACCGAAAAAATTGCACTTTCTTAGTTTTAGACTTAAAGTCGATTTTCTTGTAAATTGTATGTCAATTGCGTGAGCACTGTACTGCTTAAGCCAAAAACATTAATTGTACTGATTTGAGCGAAAGCCAAATTATATTGTTATTGCAGGATTAACAAATTAATATTACCGAAAAAGTTGCACTTTCTTAGGTTGAGGCTCAAAGTCAATTCTCTTGTAAATTGTATGTTAATCACTTGAGCACTGTACCGCATAAGCCGAAAAAAATCAATTTTATAGATTTGAGCGAAAGTTAAATTATATTGTTATTGCAGAATTGACATATTCATATAACCGAAAAAATTGCACTTTCTTAGTTTTAGACTTAAAGTCGATTTTCTTGTAAATTGTATGTCAATTGCGTGAGCACTGTACTGCTTAAGCCAAAAACATGAATTGTACTGATTTGAGCGAAAGCCAAATTATATTGTTATTGCAGGATTAACAAATTAATATTACCGAAAAAGTTGCACTTTCTTAGATTTAGGCTCAAAGTCAATTCTCTTGTAAATTGTATGTTAATCACTTGAGCACTGTACCGCATAAGCCGAAAAACATCAATTTTACAGATTTGAGCGAAAGTTAAATTATATTGTTATTGCAGAATTGACATATTCATATAACCGAAAAAATGGCACTTTCTTAGTTTTAGACTTAAAGTCGATTTTCTTGTAAATTGTATGTCAATTGCGTGAGCACTGTACTGCTTAAGCCAAAAACATGAATTGTACTGATTTAAGCGAAAGCCAAATTATATTGTTATTGCAGAATTGACATATTCATATAACCGAAAAAATTGCATTTTCTTAGTTTTAGACTTAAAGTCGATTTTCTTGTAAATTGTATGTCAATTGCGTGAGCACTGTACTGCTTAAGCCAAAAACATTAATTGTACTGATTTGAGCGAAAGCCAAATTATATTGTTATTGCAGGATTAACAAATTAATATTACCGAAAAAGTTGCACTTTCTTAGGTTGAGGCTCAAAGTCAATTCTCTTGTAAATTGTATGTTAATCACTTGAGCACTGTACCGCATAAGCCGAAAAACATCAATTTTATAGATTTGAGCGAAAGTTAAATTATATTGTTATTGCAGAATTGACATATTCATATAACCGAAAAAATTGCACTTTCTTAGTTTTAGACTTAAAGTCGATTTTCTTGTAAATTGTATGTCAATTGCGTGAGCACTGTACTGCTTAAGCCAAAAACATGAATTGTACTGATTTGAGCGAAAGCCAAATTATATTGTTATTGCAGGATTAACAAATTAATATTACCGAAAAAGTTGCACTTTCTTAGGTTTAGGCTCAAAGTCAATTCTCTTGTAAATTGTATGTTAATCACTTGAGCACTGTACCGCATAAGCCGACAAACATGAATTTTACTGATTTGAGCGAAAGTCAAATTATATTGTTATTGCAGGATTAACAAATTAATATTACCGAAAAAGTTGCACTTTCTTAGGTTTAGGCTCAAAGTCAATTCTCTTGTAAATTGTATGTTAATCACTTGAGCACTGTACCGCATAAGCCGAAAAACATCAATTTTATAGATTTGAGCGAAAGTTAAATTATATTGTTATTGCAGAATTGACATATTCATATAACCTAAAAAATTGCACTTTCCAAGTTTAAAAGTCGATTTTGTTGTAAATTGTATGTCAATTGCATGATTACTGTAAAGTTAAATTATATTGTTATTGCAGAATTGACATATTCATATAACCTAAAAAATTGCACTTTCTAAGTTTAAAAGTCGATTTTGTTGTAAATTGTATGTCAATTGCATGATTACTGTACTGCTTAAGCTGAAAAACATGAATTTCACTGATTTGAGCGAAAGTTAAATTATATTTTTATTGCAGGATTAACAAATTAATATTACCGAAAAAATGGCACTTTCTTAGTTTTAGACTTAAAGTCGATTTTCTTGTAAATTGTATGTCAATTGCGTGAGCACTGTACTGCTTAAGCCAAAAACATGAATTGTACTGATTTGAGCGAAAGCCAAATTATATTGTTATTGCAGGATTAACAAATTAATATTACCGAAAAAGTTGCACTTTCTTAGGTTTAGGCTCAAAGTCAATTCTCTTGTAAATTGTATGTTAATCACTTGAGCACTGTACCGCATAAGCCGAAAAACATCAATTTTATAGATTTGAGCGAAAGCCAAATTATATTGTTATTGCAGGATTAACAAATTAATATTACCGAAAAAGTTGCACTTTCTTAGGTTTAGGCTCAAAGTCAATTTTCTTGTAAATTGTATGTCAATTGCGTGAGCACTGTACTGCTTAAGCCAAAAACATGAATTGTACTGATTTAAGCGAAAGCCAAATTATATTGTTATTGCAGAATTGACATATTCATATAACCGAGAAAATTGCACTTTCTTAGTTTTAGACTTAAAGTCGATTTTCTTGTAAATTGTATGTCAATTGCGTGAGCACTGTACTGCTTAAGCCAAAAACATGAATTGTACTGATTTGAGCGAAGGTTAAATTATATTGTTATTGCAGAATTGACATATTCATATAACCTAAAAAATTGCACTTTCCATGTTTAAAAGTCGATTTTCTTGTAAATTGTATGTCAATTGCATGATTACTGTACTGCTTAAGCTGAAAAACATGAATTTCACTGATTTGAGCGAAAGTCAAATTATATTTTTATTGCAGGATTAACAAATTAATATTACCGAAAAAGTTGCACTTTCTTAGGTTTAGACTCAAAGTCGATTTTCTTTTAAATTGTATGTCAATTGCGTGAGCACTGTACTGCTTAAGCCGACAAACATGAATTTTACTGATTTGAGCGAAAGTCAAATTATATTGTTATTGCAGGATTAACAAATTAATATTACCGAAAAAGTTGCACTTTCTTAGGTTTAGGCTCAAAGTCAATTCTCTTGTAAATTGTATGTTAATCACTTGAGCACTGTACCGCATAAGCCGAAAAACATCAATTTTCTAGATTTGAGCGAAAGTTAAATTATATTGTTATTGCAGAATTGACATATTCATATAACCTAAAAAATTGCACTTTCCAAGTTTAAAAGTCGATTTTCTTGTAAATTGTATGTCAATTGCATGATTACTGTACTGCTTAAGCTGAAAAACATGAATTTCACTGATTTGAGCGAAAGTCAAATTATATTTTTATTGCAGGATTAACAAATTAATATTACCGAAAAAATGGCACTTTCTTAGTTTTAGACTTAAAGTCGATTTTCTTGTAAATTGTATGTCAATTGCGTGAGCACTGTACTGCTTAAGCCAAAAACATGAATTGTACTGATTTAAGCGAAAGCCAAATTATATTGTTATTGCAGAATTGACATATTCATATAACCGAAAAAATTGCACTTTCTTAGTTTTAGACTTAAAGTCGATTTTCTTGTAAATTGTATGTCAATTGCGTGAGCACTGTACTGCTTAAGCCAAAAACATGAATTGTACTGATTTGAGCGAAAGCCAAATTATATTGTTATTGCAGGATTAACAAATTAATATTACCGAAAAAGTTGCACTTTCTTAGGTTTAGGCTCAAAGTCAATTCTCTTGTAAATTGTATGTTAATCACTTGAGCACTGTACCGCATAAGCCGAAAAACATCAATTTTATAGATTTGAGCGAAAGCCAAATTATATTGTTATTGCAGGATTAACAAATTAATATTACCGAAAAAGTTGCACTTTCTTAGGTTTAGGCTCAAAGTCAATTCTCTTGTAAATTGTATGTTAATCACTTGAGCACTGTACCGCATAAGCCGAAAAACATCAATTTTATAGATTTGAGCGAAAGTTAAATTATATTGTTATTGCAGAATTGACATATTCATATAACCTAAAAAATTGCACTTTCCAAGTTTAAAAGTCGATTTTCTTGTAAATTGTATGTCAATTGCATGATTACTGTACTGCTTAAGCTGAAAAACATGAATTTCACTGATTTGAGCGAAAGTCAAATTATATTTTTATTGCAGGATTAACAAATTAATATTACCGAAAAAGTTGCACTTTCTTAGGTTTAGGCTCAAAGTCAATTCTCTTGTAAATTGTATGTTAATCACTTGAGCACTGTACCGCATAAGCCAAAAAACATCAATTTTATAGATTTGAGCGAAAGTTAAATTATATTGTTATTGCAGAATTGACATATTCATATAACCGAAAAAGTTGCACTTTCTTAGGTTTAGACTCAAAGTCGATTTTCTTTTAAATTGTATGTCAATTGCGTGAGCACTGTACCGCATAAGCCGAAAAACATCAATTTTATAGATTTGAGCGAAAGTTAAATTATATTGTTATTGCAGAATTGACATATTCATATAACCGAAAAAGTTGCACTTTCTTAGGTTTAGACTTAAAGTCAATTTTCTTTTAAATTGTATGTCAATTGCGTGAGCACTGTACTGCTTAAGCCAAAAACATGAATTGTACTGATTTGAGCGAAAGCCAAATTATATTGTTATTGCAGGACTAACAAATTAATATTACCGAAAAAGTTGCACTTTCTTAGGTTTAGGCTCAAAGTCAATTCTCTTGTAAATTGTATGTTAGTCACTTGAGCACTGTACCGCATAAGCCGAAAAACATCAATTTTATAGATTTGAGCGAAAGTTAAATTATATTGTTATTGCAGAATTGACATTATCATATAACCTAAAAAATTGCACTTTCCAAGTTTAAAAGTCGATTTTCTTGTAAATTGTATGTCAATTGCGTGATTACTGTACTGCTTAAGCTGAAAAACATGAATTTCACTGATTTGAGCGAAAGTCAAATTATATTTTTATTGCAGGATTAACAAATTAATATTAGCGAAAAAGTTGCACTTTCTTAGGTTTAGACTCAAAGTCGATTTTCTTTTAAATTGTATGTCAATTGCGTGAGCACTGTACTGCTTAAGCCGACAAACATGAATTTTACTGATTTGAGCGAAAGTCAAATTATATTGTTATTGCACGATGAACAAATTAATATTACCGAAAAAGTTGCACTTTCTTAGGTTTAGGCTCAAAGTCAATTCTCTTGTAAATTGTATGTTAATCACTTGAGCACTGTACCGCATAAGCCGAAAAACATCAATTTTATAGATTTGAGCGAAAGTTAAATTATATTGTTATTGCAGAATTGACATATTCATATAACCTAAAAAATTGCACTTTCCAAGTTTAAAAGTCGATTTTGTTGTAAATTGTATGTCAATTGCATGATTACTGTACTGCTTAAGCTGAAAAACATGAATTTCACTGATTTGAGCGAAAGTCAAATTATATTTTTATTGCAGGATTAACAAATTAATATTACCGAAAAAATGGCACTTTCTTAGTTTTAGACTTAAAGTCGATTTTCTTGTAAATTGTATGTCAATTGCGTGAGCACTGTACTGCTTAAGCCAAAAACATGAATTGTACTGATTTAAGCGAAAGCCAAATTATATTGTTATTGCAGAATTGACATATTCATATAACCGAAAAAATTGCATTTTCTTAGTTTTAGACTTAAAGTCGATTTTCTTGTAAATTGTATGTCAATTGCGTGAGCACTGTACTGCTTAAGCCAAAAACATGAATTGTACTAATTTGAGCGAAAGCCAAATTATATTGTTATTGCAGGATTAACAAATTAATATTACCGAAAAAGTTGCACTTTGTTAGGTTTAGGCTCAAAGTCAATTCTCTTGTAAATTGTATGTTAATCACTTGAGCACTGTACCGCATAAGCCGAAAAACATCAATTTTATAGATTTGAGCGAAAGTTAAATTATATTGTTATTGCAGAATTGACATATTCATATAACCGAAAAAATTGCACTTTCTTAGTTTTAGACTTAAAGTCGATTTTCTTGTAAATTGTATGTCAATTGCGTGAGCACTGTACTGCTTAAGCCAAAAACATGAATTGTACTGATTTGAGCGAAAGCCAAATTATATTGTTATTGCAGGATTAACAAATTAATATTACCGAAAAAGTTGCACTTTCTTAGGTTTAGGCCCAAAGTCAATTCTCTTGTAAATTGTATGTTAATCACTTGAGCACTGTACCGCGTAAGCCGACAAACATGAATTTTACTGATTTGAGCGAAAGTCAAATTATATTGTTATTGCAGGATTAACAAATTAATATTACCGAAAAAGTTGCACTTTCTTAGGTTTAGGCTCAAAGTCAATTCTCTTGTAAATTGTATGTTAATCACTTGAGCACTGTACCGCATAAGCCGAAAAACATCAATTTTATAGATTTGAGCGAAAGTTAAATTATATTGTTATTGCAGAATTGACATATTCATATAACCGAAAAAATTGCACTTTCTTAGTTTTAGACTTAAAGTCGATTTTCTTGTAAATTGTATGTCAATTGCGTGAGCACTGTACTGCTTAAGCCAAAAACATTAATTGTACTGATTTGAGCGAAAGCCAAATTATATTGTTATTGCAGGATTAACAAATTAATATTACCGAAAAAGTTGCACTTTCTTAGGTTGAGGCTCAAAGTCAATTCTCTTGTAAATTGTATGTTAATCACTTGAGCACTGTACCGCATAAGCCGAAAAAAATCAATTTTATAGATTTGAGCGAAAGTTAAATTATATTGTTATTGCAGAATTGACATATTCATATAACCGAAAAAATTGCACTTTCTTAGTTTTAGACTTAAAGTCGATTTTCTTGTAAATTGTATGTCAATTGCGTGAGCACTGTACTGCTTAAGCCAAAAACATGAATTGTACTGATTTGAGCGAAAGCCAAATTATATTGTTATTGCAGGATTAACAAATTAATATTACCGAAAAAGTTGCACTTTCTTAGGTTTAGGCTCAAAGTCAATTCTCTTGTAAATTGTATGTTAATCACTTGAGCACTGTACCGCATAAGCCGAAAAACATCAATTTTATAGATTTGAGCGAAAGTTAAATTATATTGTTATTGCAGAATTGACATATTCATATAACCGAAAAAATTGCACTTTCTTAGTTTTAGACTTAAAGTCGATTTTCTTGTAAATTGTATGTCAATTGCGTGAGCACTGTACTGCTTAAGCCAAAAACATGAATTGTACTGATTTGAGCGAAAGCCAAATTATATTGTTATTGCAGGATTAACAAATTAATATTACCGAAAAAGTTGCACTTTCTTAGGTTTAGGCTCAAAGTCAATTCTCTTGTAAATTGTATGTTAATCACTTGAGCACTGTACCGCATAAGCCGACAAACATGAATTTTACTGATTTGAGCGAAAGTCAAATTATATTGTTATTGCAGGATTAACAAATTAATATTACCGAAAAAGTTGCACTTTCTTAGGTTTAGGCTCAAAGTCAATTCTCTTGTAAATTGTATGTTAATCACTTGAGCACTGTACCGCATAAGCCGAAAAACATCAATTTTATAGATTTGAGCGAAAGTTAAATTATATTGTTATTGCAGAATTGACATATTCATATAACCTAAAAAATTGCACTTTCCAAGTTTAAAAGTCGATTTTGTTGTAAATTGTATGTCAATTGCATGATTACTGTACCGCATAAGCCGAAAAACATCAATTTTATAGATTTGAGCGAAAGTTAAATTATATTGTTATTGCAGAATTGACATATTCATATAACCGAAAAAATTGCACTTTCTTAGTTTTAGACTTAAAGTCGATTTTCTTGTAAATTGTATGTCAATTGCGTGAGCACTGTACTGCTTAAGCTGAAAAACATGAATTTCACTGATTTGAGCGAAAGTCAAATTATATTTTTATTGCAGGATTAACAAATTAATATTACCGAAAAAGTTGCACTTTCTTAGGTTTAGACTCAAAGTCGATTTTCTTTTAAATTGTATGTCAATTGCGTGAGCACTGTACTGCTTAAGCCGACAAACATGAATTTTACTGATTTGAGCGAAAGTCAAATTATATTGTTATTGCAGGATGAACAAATTAATATTACCCAAAAAGTTGCACTTTCTTAGGTTTAGGCTCAAAGTCAATTCTCTTGTAAATTGTATGTTAATCACTTGAGCACTGTACCGCATAAGCCGAAAAACATCAGTTTTATAGATTTGAGCGAAAGTTAAATTATATTGTTATTGCAGAATTGACATATTCATATAACCTAAAAAATTGCACTTTCTAAGTTTAAAAGTCGATTTTGTTGTAAATTGTATGTCAATTGCATGATTACTGTACTGCTTAAGCTGAAAAACATGAATTTCACTGATTTGAGCGAAAGTTAAATTATATTTTTATTGCAGGATTAACAAATTAATATTACCGAAAAAATGGCACTTTCTTAGTTTTAGACTTAAAGTCGATTTTCTTGTAAATTGTATGTCAATTGCGTGAGCACTGTACTGCTTAAGCCAAAAACATGAATTGTACTGATTTGAGCGAAAGCCAAATTATATTGTTATTGCAGGATTAACAAATTAATATTACCGAAAAAGTTGCACTTTCTTAGGTTTAGGCTCAAAGTCAATTCTCTTGTAAATTGTATGTTAATCACTTGAGCACTGTACCGCATAAGCCGAAAAACATCGATTTTCTTGTAAATTGTATCTCAATTGCATGATTACTGTACTGCTTAAGCTGAAAAACATGAATTTCACTGATTTGAGCGAAAGTCAAATTATATTTTTATTGCAGGATTAACAAATTAATATTACCGAAAAAGTTGCACTTTCTTAGGTTTAGGCTCAAAGTCAATTCTCTTGTAAATTGTATGTTAATCACTTGAGCACTGTACCGCATAAGCCGAAAAACATCAATTTTATAGATTTGAGCGAAAGTTAAATTATATTGTTATTGCAGAATTGACATTATCATATAACCTAAAAAATTGCACTTTCCAAGTTTAAAAGTCGATTTTGTTGTAAATTGTATGTCAATTGCGTGATTACTGTACTGCTTAAGCTGAAAAACATGAATTTCACTGATTTGAGCGAAAGTCAAATTATATTTTTATTGCAGGATTAACAAATTAATATTACCGAAAAAATGGCACTTTCTTAGGTTTAGGCTCAAAGTCAATTCTCTTGTAAATTGTATGTTAATCACTTGAGCACTGTACCGCATAAGCCGAAAAACATCGATTTTCTTGTAAATTGTATCTCAATTGCATGATTACTGTACTGCTTAAGCTGAAAAACATGAATTTCACTGATTTGAGCGAAAGTCAAATTATATTTTTATTGCAGGATTAACAAATTAATATTACCGAAAAAGTTGCACTTTCTTAGGTTTAGGCTCAAAGTCAATTCTCTTGTAAATTGTATGTTAATCACTTGAGCACTGTACCGCATAAGCCGAAAAACATCAATTTTATAGATTTGAGCGAAAGTTAAATTATATTGTTATTGCAGAATTGACATTATCATATAACCTAAAAAATTGCACTTTCCAAGTTTAAAAGTCGATTTTGTTGTAAATTGTATGTCAATTGCGTGATTACTGTACTGCTTAAGCTGAAAAACATGAATTTCACTGATTTGAGCGAAAGTCAAATTATATTTTTATTGCAGGATTAACAAATTAATATTACCGAAAAAATGGCACTTTCTTAGTTTTAGACTTAAAGTCGATTTTCTTGTAAATTGTATGTCAATTGCGTGAGCACTGTACTGCTTAAGCCAAAAACATGAATTGTACTGATTTAAGCGAAAGCCAAATTATATTGTTATTGCAGAATTGACATATTCATATAACCGAAAAAGTTGCACTTTCTTAGGTTTAGACTTAAAGTCGATTTTCTTTTAAATTGTATGTCAATTGCGTGAGCACTGTACTGCTTAAGCCAAAAACATGAATTGTACTGATTTGAGCGAAAGCCAAATTATATTGTTATTGCAGGACTAACAAATTAATATTACCGAAAAAGTTGCACTTTCTTAGGTTTAGGCTCAAAGTCAATTCTCTTGTAAATTGTATGTTAATCACTTGAGCACTGTACCGCATAAGC
Source organism: Bactrocera oleae (assembly GCF_042242935.1). Classification (NCBI taxonomy): domain Eukaryota; kingdom Metazoa; phylum Arthropoda; class Insecta; order Diptera; family Tephritidae; genus Bactrocera; species Bactrocera oleae. Next base: position 42,773,827 of record NC_091537.1, read on the forward strand.
CGAAAAACATCGATTTTCTTGTAAATTGTATCTCAATTGCATGATTACTGTACTGCTTAAGCTGAAAAACATGAATTTCACTGATTTGAGCGAAAGTCAAATTATATTTTTATTGCAGGATTAACAAATTAATATTACCGAAAAAGTTGCACTTTCTTAGGTTTAGGCTCAAAGTCAATTCTCTTGTAAATTGTATGTTAATCACTTGAGCACTGTACCGCATAAGCCGAAAAACATCAATTTTATAGATTTGAGCGAAAGTTAAATTATATTGTTATTGCAGAATTGACATTATCATATAACCTAAAAAATTGCACTTTCCAAGTTTAAAAGTCGATTTTCTTGTAAATTGTATGTCAATTGCGTGATTACTGTACTGCTTAAGCTGAAAAACATGAATTTCACTGATTTGAGCGAAAGTCAAATTATATTTTTATTGCAGGATTAACAAATTAATATTACCGAAAAAATGGCACTTTCTTAGTTTTAGACTTAAAGTCGATTTTCTTGTAAATTGTATGTCAATTGCGTGAGCACTGTACTGCTTAAGCCAAAAACATGAATTGTACTGATTTAAGCGAAAGCCAAATTATATTGTTATTGCAGAATTGACATATTCATATAACCGAAAAAGTTGCACTTTCTTAGGTTTAGACTTAAAGTCGATTTTCTTGTAAATTGTATGTCAATTGCGTGAGCACTGTACTGCTTAAGCCAAAAACATGAATTGTACTGATTTGAGCGAAAGCCAAATTATATTGTTATTGCAGGACTAACAAATTAATATTACCGAAAAAGTTGCACTTTCTTAGGTTTAGGCTCAAAGTCAATTCTCTTGTAAATTGTATGTTAATCACTTGAGCACTGTACCGCATAAGCCGAAAAACATCAATTTTATAGATTTGAGCGAAAGTTAAATTATATTGTTATTGCAGAATTGACATATTCATATAACCTAAAAAATTGCACTTTCCAAGTTTAAAAGTCGATTTTGTTGTAAATTGTATGTCAATTGCGTGAGCACTGTACTGCTTAAGCCAAAAACATGAATTGTACTGATTTAAGCGAAAGCCAAATTATATTGTTATTGCAGAATTGACATATTCATATAACCGAAATAATTGCATTTTCTTAGTTTTAGACTTAAAGTCGATTTTCTTGTAAATTGTATGTCAATTGCATGAGCACTGTACTGCTTAAGCCAAAAACATGAATTGTACTAATTTGAGCGAAAGCCAAATTATATTGTTATTGCAGGATTAACAAATTAATATTACCGAAAAAGTTGCACTTTCTTAGGTTTAGGCTCAAAGTCAATTCTCTTGTAAATTGTATGTTAATCACTTGAGCACTGTACCGCATAAGCCGAAAAACATCAATTTTATAGATTTGAGCGAAAGTTAAATTATATTGTTATTGCAGAATTGACATATTCATATAACCGAAAAAATTGCACTTTCTTAGTTTTAGACTTAAAGTCGATTTTCTTGTAAATTGTATGTCAATTGCGTGAGCACTGTACTGCTTAAGCCAAAAACATGAATTGTACTGATTTGAGCGAAAGCCAAATTATATTGTTATTGCAGGATTAACAAATTAATATTACCGAAAAAGTTGCACTTTCTTAGGTTTAGGCCCAAAGTCAATTCTCTTGTAAATTGTATGTTAATCACTTGAGCACTGTACCGCGTAAGCCGACAAACATGAATTTTACTGATTTGAGCGAAAGTCAAATTATATTGTTATTGCAGGATTAACAAATTAATATTACCGAAAAAGTTGCACTTTCTTAGGTTTAGGCTCAAAGTCAATTCTCTTGTAAATTGTATGTTAATCACTTGAGCACTGTACCGCATAAGCCGAAAAACATCAATTTTATAGATTTGAGCGAAAGTTAAATTATATTGTTATTGCAGAATTGACATATTCATATAACCGAAAAAATTGCACTTTCTTAGTTTTAGACTTAAAGTCGATTTTCTTGTAAATTGTATGTCAATTGCGTGAGCACTGTACTGCTTAAGCCAAAAACATGAATTGTACTGATTTGAGCGAAAGCCAAATTATATTGTTATTGCAGGATTAACAAATTAATATTACCGAAAAAGTTGCACTTTCTTAGGTTTAGGCTCAAAGTCAATTCTCTTGTAAATTGTATGTTAATCACTTGAGCACTGTACCGCATAAGCCGACAAACATGAATTTTACTGATTTGAGCGAAAGTCAAATTATATTGTTATTGCAGGATTAACAAATTAATATTACCGAAAAAGTTGCACTTTCTTAGGTTTAGGCTCAAAGTCAATTCTCTTGTAAATTGTATGTTAATCACTTGAGCACTGTACCGCATAAGCCGGAAAACATCAATTTTATAGATTTGAGCGAAAGTTAAATTATATTGTTATTGCAGAATTGACATATTCATATAACCTAAAAAATTGCACTTTCCAAGTTTAAAAGTCGATTTTGTTGTAAATTGTATGTCAATTGCATGATTACTGTACCGCATAAGCCGAAAAACATCAATTTTATAGATTTGAGCGAAAGTTAAATTATATTGTTATTGCAGAATTGACATATTCATATAACCGAAAAAATTGCACTTTCTTAGTTTTAGACTTAAAGTCGATTTTCTTGTAAATTGTATGTCAATTGCGTGAGCACTGTACTGCTTAAGCTGAAAAACATGAATTTCACTGATTTGAGCGAAAGTCAAATTATATTTTTATTGCAGGATTAACAAATTAATATTACCGAAAAAGTTGCACTTTCTTAGGTTTAGACTCAAAGTCGATTTTCTTTTAAATTGTATGTCAATTGCGTGAGCACTGTACTGCTTAAGCCGACAAACATGAATTTTACTGATTTGAGCGAAAGTCAAATTATATTGTTATTGCAGGATGAACAAATTAATATTACCGAAAAAGTTGCACTTTCTTAGGTTTAGGCTCAAAGTCAATTCTCTTGTAAATTGTATGTTAATCACTTGAGCACTGTACCGCATAAGCCGAAAAACATCAGTTTTATAGATTTGAGCGAAAGTTAAATTATATTGTTATTGCAGAATTGACATATTCATATAACCTAAAAAATTGCACTTTCCAAGTTTAAAAGTCGATTTTGTTGTAAATTGTATGTCAATTGCATGATTACTGTACTGCTTAAGCTGAAAAACATGAATTTCACTGATTTGAGCGAAAGTTAAATTATATTTTTATTGCAGGATTAACAAATTAATATTACCGAAAAAATGGCACTTTCTTAGTTTTAGACTTAAAGTCGATTTTCTTGTAAATTGTATGTCAATTGCGTGAGCACTGTACTGCTTAAGCCAAAAACATGAATTGTACTGATTTAAGCGAAAGCCAAATTATATTGTTATTGCAGAATTGACATATTCATATAACCGAAAAAATTGCATTTTCTTAGTTTTAGACTTAAAGTCGATTTTCTTGTAAATTGTATGTCAATTGCGTGAGCACTGTACTGCTTAAGCCAAAAACATGAATTGTACTGATTTGAGCGAAAGCCAAATTATATTGTTATTGCAGGATTAACAAATTAATATTACCGAAAAAGTTGCACTTTCTTAGGTTTAGGCTCAAAGTCAATTCTCTTGTAAATTGTATGTTAATCACTTGAGCACTGTACCGCATAAGCCGAAAAACATCAATTTTATAGATTTGAGCGAAAGTTAAATTATATTGTTATTGCAGAATTGACATATTCATATAACCTAAAAAATTGCACTTTCCAAGTTTAAAAGTCAATTTTCTTTTAAATTGTATGTCAATTGCGTGAGCACTGTACTGCTTAAGCCAAAAACATGAATTGTACTGATTTGAGCGAAAGCCAAATTATATTGTTATTGCAGGACTAACAAATTAATATTACCGAAAAAGTTGCACTTTCTTAGGTTTAGGCTCAAAGTCAATTCTCTTGTAAATTGTATGTTAATCACTTGAGCACTGTACCGCATAAGCCGAAAAACATCAATTTTATAGATTTGAGCGAAAGTTAAATTATATTGTTATTGCAGAATTGACATATTCATATAACCTAAAAAATTGCACTTTCCAAGTTTAAAAGTCGATTTTGTTGTAAATTGTATGTCAATTGCATGATTACTGTACTGCTTAAGCTGAAAAACATGAATTTCACTGATTTGAGCGAAAGTCAAATTATATTTTTATTGCAGGATTAACAAATTAATATTACCGAAAAAATGGCACTTTCTTAGTTTTAGACTTAAAGTCGATTTTCTTGTAAATTGTATGTCAATTGCGTGAGCACTGTACTGCTTAAGCCAAAAACATGAATTGTACTGATTTAAGCGAAAGCCAAATTATATTGTTATTGCAGAATTGACATATTCATATAACCGAAAAAATTGCATTTTCTTAGTTTTAGACTTAAAGTCGATTTTCTTGTAAATTGTATGTCAATTGCGTGAGCACTGTACTGCTTAAGCCAAAAACATGAATTGTACTAATTTGAGCGAAAGCCAAATTATATTGTTATTGCAGGATTAACAAATTAATATTACCGAAAAAGTTGCACTTTCTTAGGTTTAGGCTCAAAGTCAATTCTCTTGTAAATTGTATGTTAATCACTTGAGCACTGTACCGCATAAGCCGAAAAACATCAATTTTATAGATTTGAGCGAAAGTTAAATTATATTGTTATTGCAGAATTGACATATTCATATAACCGAAAAAATTGCACTTTCTTAGTTTTAGACTTAAAGTCGATTTTCTTGTAAATTGTATGTCAATTGCGTGAGCACTGTACTGCTTAAGCCAAAAACATGAATTGTACTGATTTGAGCGAAAGCCAAATTATATTGTTATTGCAGGATTAACAAATTAATATTACCGAAAAAGTTGCACTTTCTTAGGTTTAGGCTCAAAGTCAATTCTCTTGTAAATTGTATGTTAATCACTTGAGCACTGTACCGCATAAGCCGACAAACATGAATTTTACTGATTTGAGCGAAAGTCAAATTATATTGTTATTGCAGGATTAACAAATTAATATTACCGAAAAAGTTGCACTTTCTTAGGTTTAGGCTCAAAGTCAATTCTCTTGTAAATTGTATGTTAATCACTTGAGCACTGTACCGCATAAGCCGAAAAACATCAATTTTATAGATTTGAGCGAAAGTTAAATTATATTGTTATTGCAGAATTGACATATTCATATAACCTAAAAAATTGCACTTTCCAAGTTTAAAAGTCGATTTTGTTGTAAATTGTATGTCAATTGCATGATTACTGTACCGCATAAGCCGAAAAACATCAATTTTATAGATTTGAGCGAAAGTTAAATTATATTGTTATTGCAGAATTGACATATTCATATAACCGAAAAAATTGCACTTTCTTAGTTTTAGACTTAAAGTCGATTTTCTTGTAAATTGTATGTCAATTGCGTGAGCACTGTACTGCTTAAGCTGAAAAACATGAATTTCACTGATTTGAGCGAAAGTCAAATTATATTTTTATTGCAGGATTAACAAATTAATATTACCGAAAAAGTTGCACTTTCTTAGGTTTAGACTCAAAGTCGATTTTCTTTTAAATTGTATGTCAATTGCGTGAGCACTGTACTGCTTAAGCCGACAAACATGAATTTTACTGATTTGAGCGAAAGTCAAATTATATTGTTATTGCAGAATTGACATATTCATATAACCGAAAAAATTGCATTTTCTTAGTTTTAGACTTAAAGTCGATTTTCTTGTAAATTGTATGTCAATTGCGTGAGCACTGTACTGCTTAAGCCAAAAACATGAATTGTACTGATTTGAGCGAAAGCCAAATTATATTGTTATTGCAGGATTAACAAATTAATATTACCGAAAAAGTTGCACTTTCTTAGGTTTAGGCTCAAAGTCAATTCTCTTGTAAATTGTATGTTAATCACTTGAGCACTGTACCGCATAAGCCGAAAAACATCAATTTTATAGATTTGAGCGAAAGTTAAATTATATTGTTATTGCAGAATTGACATATTCATATAACCGAAAAAATTGCACTTTCTTAGTTTTAGACTTAAAGTCGATTTTCTTGTAAATTGTATGTCAATTGCGTGAGCACTGTACTGCTTAAGCCAAAAACATGAATTGTACTGATTTAAGCGAAAGCCAAATTATATTGTTATTGCAGAATTGACATATTCATATAACCGAGAAAATTGCACTTTCTTAGTTTTAGACTTAAAGTCGATTTTCTTGTAAATTGTATGTCAATTGCGTGAGCACTGTACTGCTTAAGCCAAAAACATGAATTGTACTGATTTGAGCGAAGGTTAAATTATATTGTTATTGCAGAATTGACATATTCATATAACCTAAAAAATTGCACTTTCCATGTTTAAAAGTCGATTTTCTTGTAAATTGTATGTCAATTGCATGATTACTGTACTGCTTAAGCTGAAAAACATGAATTTCACTGATTTGAGCGAAAGTCAAATTATATTTTTATTGCAGGATTAACAAATTAATATTACCGAAAAAGTTGCACTTTCTTAGGTTTAGACTCAAAGTCGATTTTCTTTTAAATTGTATGTCAATTGCGTGAGCACTGTACTGCTTAAGCCGACAAACATGAATTTTACTGATTTGAGCGAAAGTCAAATTATATTGTTATTGCAGGATTAACAAATTAATATTACCGAAAAAGTTGCACTTTCTTAGGTTTAGGCTCAAAGTCAATTCTCTTGTAAATTGTATGTTAATCACTTGAGCACTGTACCGCATAAGCCGAAAAACATCAATTTTCTAGATTTGAGCGAAAGTTAAATTATATTGTTATTGCAGAATTGACATATTCATATAACCTAAAAAATTGCACTTTCCAAGTTTAAAAGTCGATTTTCTTGTAAATTGTATGTCAATTGCATGATTACTGTACTGCTTAAGCTGAAAAACATGAATTTCACTGATTTGAGCGAAAGTCAAATTATATTTTTATTGCAGGATTAACAAATTAATATTACCGAAAAAATGGCACTTTCTTAGTTTTAGACTTAAAGTCGATTTTCTTGTAAATTGTATGTCAATTGCGTGAGCACTGTACTGCTTAAGCCAAAAACATGAATTGTACTGATTTAAGCGAAAGCCAAATTATATTGTTATTGCAGAATTGACATATTCATATAACCGAAAAAATTGCACTTTCTTAGTTTTAGACTTAAAGTCGATTTTCTTGTAAATTGTATGTCAATTGCGTGAGCACTGTACTGCTTAAGCCAAAAACATGAATTGTACTGATTTGAGCGAAAGCCAAATTATATTGTTATTGCAGGATTAACAAATTAATATTACCGAAAAAGTTGCACTTTCTTAGGTTTAGGCTCAAAGTCAATTCTCTTGTAAATTGTATGTTAATCACTTGAGCACTGTACCGCATAAGCCGAAAAACATCAATTTTATAGATTTGAGCGAAAGCCAAATTATATTGTTATTGCAGGATTAACAAATTAATATTACCGAAAAAGTTGCACTTTCTTAGGTTTAGGCTCAAAGTCAATTCTCTTGTAAATTGTATGTTAATCACTTGAGCACTGTACCGCATAAGCCGAAAAACATCAATTTTATAGATTTGAGCGAAAGTTAAATTATATTGTTATTGCAGAATTGACATATTCATATAACCTAAAAAATTGCACTTTCCAAGTTTAAAAGTCGATTTTCTTGTAAATTGTATGTCAATTGCATGATTACTGTACTGCTTAAGCTGAAAAACATGAATTTCACTGATTTGAGCGAAAGTCAAATTATATTTTTATTGCAGGATTAACAAATTAATATTACCGAAAAAGTTGCACTTTCTTAGGTTTAGGCTCAAAGTCAATTCTCTTGTAAATTGTATGTTAATCACTTGAGCACTGTACCGCATAAGCCAAAAAACATCAATTTTATAGATTTGAGCGAAAGTTAAATTATATTGTTATTGCAGAATTGACATATTCATATAACCGAAAAAGTTGCACTTTCTTAGGTTTAGACTCAAAGTCGATTTTCTTTTAAATTGTATGTCAATTGCGTGAGCACTGTACCGCATAAGCCGAAAAACATCAATTTTATAGATTTGAGCGAAAGTTAAATTATATTGTTATTGCAGAATTGACATATTCATATAACCGAAAAAGTTGCACTTTCTTAGGTTTAGACTTAAAGTCAATTTTCTTTTAAATTGTATGTCAATTGCGTGAGCACTGTACTGCTTAAGCCAAAAACATGAATTGTACTGATTTGAGCGAAAGCCAAATTATATTGTTATTGCAGGACTAACAAATTAATATTACCGAAAAAGTTGCACTTTCTTAGGTTTAGGCTCAAAGTCAATTCTCTTGTAAATTGTATGTTAGTCACTTGAGCACTGTACCGCATAAGCCGAAAAACATCAATTTTATAGATTTGAGCGAAAGTTAAATTATATTGTTATTGCAGAATTGACATTATCATATAACCTAAAAAATTGCACTTTCCAAGTTTAAAAGTCGATTTTCTTGTAAATTGTATGTCAATTGCGTGATTACTGTACTGCTTAAGCTGAAAAACATGAATTTCACTGATTTGAGCGAAAGTCAAATTATATTTTTATTGCAGGATTAACAAATTAATATTAGCGAAAAAGTTGCACTTTCTTAGGTTTAGACTCAAAGTCGATTTTCTTTTAAATTGTATGTCAATTGCGTGAGCACTGTACTGCTTAAGCCGACAAACATGAATTTTACTGATTTGAGCGAAAGTCAAATTATATTGTTATTGCAGGATGAACAAATTAATATTACCGAAAAAGTTGCACTTTCTTAGGTTTAGGCTCAAAGTCAATTCTCTTGTAAATTGTATGTTAATCACTTGAGCACTGTACCGCATAAGCCGAAAAACATCAATTTTATAGATTTGAGCGAAAGTTAAATTATATTGTTATTGCAGAATTGACATATTCATATAACCTAAAAAATTGCACTTTCCAAGTTTAAAAGTCGATTTTGTTGTAAATTGTATGTCAATTGCATGATTACTGTACTGCTTAAGCTGAAAAACATGAATTTCACTGATTTGAGCGAAAGTCAAATTATATTTTTATTGCAGGATTAACAAATTAATATTACCGAAAAAATGGCACTTTCTTAGTTTTAGACTTAAAGTCGATTTTCTTGTAAATTGTATGTCAATTGCGTGAGCACTGTACTGCTTAAGCCAAAAACATGAATTGTACTGATTTAAGCGAAAGCCAAATTATATTGTTATTGCAGAATTGACATATTCATATAACCGAAAAAATTGCATTTTCTTAGTTTTAGACTTAAAGTCGATTTTCTTGTAAATTGTATGTCAATTGCGTGAGCACTGTACTGCTTAAGCCAAAAACATGAATTGTACTAATTTGAGCGATAGCCAAATTATATTGTTATTGCAGGATTAACAAATTAATATTACCGAAAAAGTTGCACTTTGTTAGGTTTAGGCTCAAAGTCAATTCTCTTGTAAATTGTATGTTAATCACTTGAGCACTGTACCGCATAAGCCGAAAAACATCAATTTTATAGATTTGAGCGAAAGTTAAATTATATTGTTATTGCAGAATTGACATATTCATATAACCGAAAAAATTGCACTTTCTTAGTTTTAGACTTAAAGTCGATTTTCTTGTAAATTGTATGTCAATTGCATGATTACTGTACTGCTTAAGCCAAAAACATGAATTGTACTGATTTGAGCGAAAGCCAAATTATATTGTTATTGCAGGATTAACAAATTAATATTACCGAAAAAGTTGCACTTTCTTAGGTTTAGGCCCAAAGTCAATTCTCTTGTAAATTGTATGTTAATCACTTGAGCACTGTACCGCGTAAGCCGACAAACATGAATTTTACTGATTTGAGCGAAAGTCAAATTATATTGTTATTGCAGGATTAACAAATTAATATTACCGAAAAAGTTGCACTTTCTTAGGTTTAGGCTCAAAGTCAATTCTCTTGTAAATTGTATGTTAATCACTTGAGCACTGTACCGCATAAGCCGAAAAACATCAATTTTATAGATTTGAGCGAAAGTTAAATTATATTGTTATTGCAGAATTGACATATTCATATAACCGAAAAAATTGCACTTTCTTAGTTTTAGACTTAAAGTCGATTTTCTTGTAAATTGTATGTCAATTGCGTGAGCACTGTACTGCTTAAGCTGAAAAACATGAATTTCACTGATTTGAGCGAAAGTCAAATTATATTTTTATTGCAGGATTAACAAATTAATATTACCGAAAAAGTTGCACTTTCTTAGGTTTAGACTCAAAGTCGATTTTCTTTTAAATTGTATGTCAATTGCGTGAGCACTGTACTGCTTAAGCCGACAAACATGAATTTTACTGATTTGAGCGAAAGTCAAATTATATTGTTATTGCAGAATTGACATATTCATATAACCGAAAAAATTGCATTTTCTTAGTTTTAGACTTAAAGTCGATTTTCTTGTAAATTGTATGTCAATTGCGTGAGCACTGTACTGCTTAAGCCAAAAACATGAATTGTACTGATTTGAGCGAAAGCCAAATTATATTGTTATTGCAGGATTAACAAATTAATATTACCGAAAAAGTTGCACTTTCTTAGGTTTAGGCTCAAAGTCAATTCTCTTGTAAATTGTATGTTAATCACTTGAGCACTGTACCGCATAAGCCGAAAAACATCAATTTTATAGATTTGAGCGAAAGTTAAATTATATTGTTATTGCAGAATTGACATATTCATATAACCGAAAAAATTGCACTTTCTTAGTTTTAGACTTAAAGTCGATTTTCTTGTAAATTGTATGTCAATTGCGTGAGCACTGTACTGCTTAAGCCAAAAACATGAATTGTACTGATTTAAGCGAAAGCCAAATTATATTGTTATTGCAGAATTGACATATTCATATAACCGAGAAAATTGCACTTTCTTAGTTTTAGACTTAAAGTCGATTTTCTTGTAAATTGTATGTCAATTGCGTGAGCACTGTACTGCTTAAGCCAAAAACATGAATTGTACTGATTTGAGCGAAGGTTAAATTATATTGTTATTGCAGAATTGACATATTCATATAACCTAAAAAATTGCACTTTCCATGTTTAAAAGTCGATTTTCTTGTAAATTGTATGTCAATTGCATGATTACTGTACTGCTTAAGCTGAAAAACATGAATTTCACTGATTTGAGCGAAAGTCAAATTATATTTTTATTGCAGGATTAACAAATTAATATTACCGAAAAAGTTGCACTTTCTTAGGTTTAGGCTCAAAGTCAATTCTCTTGTAAATTGTATGTTAATCACTTGAGCACTGTACCGCATAAGCCAAAAAACATCAATTTTATAGATTTGAGCGAAAGTTAAATTATATTGTTATTGCAGAATTGACATATTCATATAACCGAAAAAGTTGCACTTTCTTAGGTTTAGACTCAAAGTCGATTTTCTTTTAAATTGTATGTCAATTGCGTGAGCACTGTACCGCATAAGCCGAAAAACATCAATTTTATAGATTTGAGCGAAAGTTAAATTATATTGTTATTGCAGAATTGACATATTCATATAACCTAAAAAATTGCACTTTCCAAGTTTAAAAGTCGATTTTGTTGTAAATTGTATGTCAATTGCATGATTACTGTACTGCTTAAGCTGAAAAACATGAATTTCACTGATTTGAGCGAAAGTCAAATTATATTTTTATTGCAGGATTAACAAATTAATATTACCGAAAAAATGGCACTTTCTTAGTTTTAGACTTAAAGTCGATTTTCTTGTAAATTGTATGTCAATTGCGTGAGCACTGTACTGCTTAAGCCAAAAACATGAATTGTACTGATTTAAGCGAAAGCCAAATTATATTGTTATTGCAGAATTGACATATTCATATAACCGAAAAAATTGCATTTTCTTAGTTTTAGACTTAAAGTCGATTTTCTTGTAAATTGTATGTCAATTGCGTGAGCACTGTACTGCTTAAGCCAAAAACATGAATTGTACTAATTTGAGCGAAAGCCAAATTATATTGTTATTGCAGGATTAACAAATTAATATTACCGAAAAAGTTGCACTTTCTTAGGTTTAGGCTCAAAGTCAATTCTCTTGTAAATTGTATGTTAATCACTTGAGCACTGTACCGCATAAGCCGAAAAACATCAATTTTATAGATTTGAGCGAAAGTTAAATTATATTGTTATTGCAGAATTGACATATTCATATAACCGAAAAAATTGCACTTTCTTAGTTTTAGACTTAAAGTCGATTTTCTTGTAAATTGTATGTCAATTGCGTGAGCACTGTACTGCTTAAGCCAAAAACATGAATTGTACTGATTTGAGCGAAAGCCAAATTATATTGTTATTGCAGGATTAACAAATTAATATTACCGAAAAAGTTGCACTTTCTTAGGTTTAGGCTCAAAGTCAATTCTCTTGTAAATTGTATGTTAATCACTTGAGCACTGTACCGCATAAGCCGACAAACATGAATTTTACTGATTTGAGCGAAAGTCAAATTATATTGTTATTGCAGGATTAACAAATTAATATTACCGAAAAAGTTGCACTTTCTTAGGTTTAGGCTCAAAGTCAATTCTCTTGTAAATTGTATGTTAATCACTTGAGCACTGTACCGCATAAGCCGAAAAACATCAATTTTATAGATTTGAGCGAAAGTTAAATTATATTGTTATTGCAGAATTGACATATTCATATAACCTAAAAAATTGCACTTTCCAAGTTTAAAAGTCGATTTTGTTGTAAATTGTATGTCAATTGCATGATTACTGTACCGCATAAGCCGAAAAACATCAATTTTATAGATTTGAGCGAAAGTTAAATTATATTGTTATTGCAGAATTGACATATTCATATAACCGAAAAAATTGCACTTTCTTAGTTTTAGACTTAAAGTCGATTTTCTTGTAAATTGTATGTCAATTGCGTGAGCACTGTACTGCTTAAGCTGAAAAACATGAATTTCACTGATTTGAGCGAAAGTCAAATTATATTTTTATTGCAGGATTAACAAATTAATATTACCGAAAAAGTTGCACTTTCTTAGGTTTAGACTCAAAGTCGATTTTCTTTTAAATTGTATGTCAATTGCGTGAGCACTGTACTGCTTAAGCCGACAAACATGAATTTTACTGATTTGAGCGAAAGTCAAATTATATTGTTATTGCAGAATTGACATATTCATATAACCGAAAAAATTGCATTTTCTTAGTTTTAGACTTAAAGTCGATTTTCTTGTAAATTGTATGTCAATTGCGTGAGCACTGTACTGCTTAAGCCAAAAACATGAATTGTACTGATTTGAGCGAAAGCCAAATTATATTGTTATTGCAGGATTAACAAATTAATATTACCGAAAAAGTTGCACTTTCTTAGGTTTAGGCTCAAAGTCAATTCTCTTGTAAATTGTATGTTAATCACTTGAGCACTGTACCGCATAAGCCGAAAAACATCAATTTTATAGATTTGAGCGAAAGTTAAATTATATTGTTATTGCAGAATTGACATATTCATATAACCGAAAAAATTGCACTTTCTTAGTTTTAGACTTAAAGTCGATTTTCTTGTAAATTGTATGTCAATTGCGTGAGCACTGTACTGCTTAAGCCAAAAACATGAATTGTACTGATTTAAGCGAAAGCCAAATTATATTGTTATTGCAGAATTGACATATTCATATAACCGAGAAAATTGCACTTTCTTAGTTTTAGACTTAAAGTCGATTTTCTTGTAAATTGTATGTCAATTGCGTGAGCACTGTACTGCTTAAGCCAAAAACATGAATTGTACTGATTTGAGCGAAGGTTAAATTATATTGTTATTGCAGAATTGACATATTCATATAACCTAAAAAATTGCACTTTCCATGTTTAAAAGTCGATTTTCTTGTAAATTGTATGTCAATTGCATGATTACTGTACTGCTTAAGCTGAAAAACATGAATTTCACTGATTTGAGCGAAAGTCAAATTATATTTTTATTGCAGGATTAACAAATTAATATTACCGAAAAAGTTGCACTTTCTTAGGTTTAGACTCAAAGTCGATTTTCTTTTAAATTGTATGTCAATTGCGTGAGCACTGTACTGCTTAAGCCGACAAACATGAATTTTACTGATTTGAGCGAAAGTCAAATTATATTGTTATTGCAGGATTAACAAATTAATATTACCGAAAAAGTTGCACTTTCTTAGGTTTAGGCTCAAAGTCAATTCTCTTGTAAATTGTATGTTAATCACTTGAGCACTGTACCGCATAAGCCGAAAAACATCAATTTTCTAGATTTGAGCGAAAGTTAAATTATATTGTTATTGCAGAATTGACATATTCATATAACCTAAAAAATTGCACTTTCCAAGTTTAAAAGTCGATTTTCTTGTAAATTGTATGTCAATTGCATGATTACTGTACTGCTTAAGCTGAAAAACATGAATTTCACTGATTTGAGCGAAAGTCAAATTATATTTTTATTGCAGGATTAACAAATTAATATTACCGAAAAAATGGCACTTTCTTAGTTTTAGACTTAAAGTCGATTTTCTTGTAAATTGTATGTCAATTGCGTGAGCACTGTACTGCTTAAGCCAAAAACATGAATTGTACTGATTTAAGCGAAAGCCAAATTATATTGTTATTGCAGAATTGACATATTCATATAACCGAAAAAATTGCACTTTCTTAGTTTTAGACTTAAAGTCGATTTTCTTGTAAATTGTATGTCAATTGCGTGAGCACTGTACTGCTTAAGCCAAAAACATGAATTGTACTGATTTGAGCGAAAGCCAAATTATATTGTTATTGCAGGATTAACAAATTAATATTACCGAAAAAGTTGCAGTTTAGGCTCAAAGTCAATTCTCTTGTAAATTGTATGTTAATCACTTGAGCACTGTACCGCATAAGCCGAAAAACATCAATTTTATAGATTTGAGCGAAAGCCAAATTATATTGTTATTGCAGGATTAACAAATTAATATTACCGAAAAAGTTGCACTTTCTTAGGTTTAGGCTCAAAGTCAATTCTCTTGTAAATTGTATGTTAATCACTTGAGCACTGTACCGCATAAGCCGAAAAACATCAATTTTATAGATTTGAGCGAAAGTTAAATTATATTGTTATTGCAGAATTGACATATTCATATAACCTAAAAAATTGCACTTTCCAAGTTTAAAAGTCGATTTTCTTGTAAATTGTATGTCAATTGCATGATTACTGTACTGCTTAAGCTGAAAAACATGAATTTCACTGATTTGAGCGAAAGTCAAATTATATTTTTATTGCAGGATTAACAAATTAATATTACCGAAAAAGTTGCACTTTCTTAGGTTTAGGCTCAAAGTCAATTCTCTTGTAAATTGTATGTTAATCACTTGAGCACTGTACCGCATAAGCCAAAAAACATCAATTTTATAGATTTGAGCGAAAGTTAAATTATATTGTTATTGCAGAATTGACATATTCATATAACCGAAAAAGTTGCACTTTCTTAGGTTTAGACTCAAAGTCGATTTTCTTTTAAATTGTATGTCAATTGCGTGAGCACTGTACCGCATAAGCCGAAAAACATCAATTTTATAGATTTGAGCGAAAGTTAAATTATATTGTTATTGCAGAATTGACATATTCATATAACCGAAAAAGTTGCACTTTCTTAGGTTTAGACTTAAAGTCAATTTTCTTTTAAATTGTATGTCAATTGCGTGAGCACTGTACTGCTTAAGCCAAAAACATGAATTGTACTGATTTGAGCGAAAGCCAAATTATATTGTTATTGCAGGACTAACAAATTAATATTACCGAAAAAGTTGCACTTTCTTAGGTTTAGGCTCAAAGTCAATTCTCTTGTAAATTGTATGTTAGTCACTTGAGCACTGTACCGCATAAGCCGAAAAACATCAATTTTATAGATTTGGGCGAAAGTTAAATTATATTGTTATTGCAGAATTGACATTATCATATAACCTAAAAAATTGCACTTTCCAAGTTTAAAAGTCGATTTTCTTGTAAATTGTATGTCAATTGCGTGAGTACTGTACTGCTTAAGCTGAAAAACATGAATTTCACTGATTTGAGCGAAAGTCAAATTATATTTTTATTGCAGGATTAACAAATTAATATTAGCGAAAAAGTTGCACTTTCTTAGGTTTAGACTCAAAGTCGATTTTCTTTTAAATTGTATGTCAATTGCGTGAGCACTGTACTGCTTAAGCCGACAAACATGAATTTTACTGATTTGAGCGAAAGTCAAATTATATTGTTATTGCAGGATGAACAAATTAATATTACCGAAAAAGTTGCACTTTCTTAGGTTTAGGCTCAAAGTCAATTCTCTTGTAAATTGTATGTTAATCACTTGAGCACTGTACCGCATAAGCCGAAAAACATCAATTTTATAGATTTGAGCGAAAGTTAAATTATATTGTTATTGCAGAATTGACATATTCATATAACCTAAAAAATTGCACTTTCCAAGTTTAAAAGTCGATTTTGTTGTAAATTGTATGTCAATTGCATGATTACTGTACTGCTTAAGCTGAAAAACATGAATTTCACTGATTTGAGCGAAAGTCAAATTATATTTTTATTGCAGGATTAACAAATTAATATTACCGAAAAAATGGCACTTTCTTAGTTTTAGACTTAAAGTCGATTTTCTTGTAAATTGTATGTCAATTGCGTGAGCACTGTACTGCTTAAGCCAAAAACATGAATTGTACTGATTTAAGCGAAAGCCAAATTATATTGTTATTGCAGAATTGACATATTCATATAACCGAAAAAATTGCATTTTCTTAGTTTTAGACTTAAAGTCGATTTTCTTGTAAATTGTATGTCAATTGCGTGAGCACTGTACTGCTTAAGCCAAAAACATGAATTGTACTAATTTGAGCGAAAGCCAAATTATATTGTTATTGCAGGATTAACAAATTAATATTACCGAAAAAGTTGCACTTTGTTAGGTTTAGGCTCAAAGTCAATTCTCTTGTAAATTGTATGTTAATCACTTGAGCACTGTACCGCATAAGCCGAAAAACATCAATTTTATAGATTTGAGCGAAAGTTAAATTATATTGTTATTGCAGAATTGACATATTCATATAACCGAAAAAATTGCACTTTCTTAGTTTTAGACTTAAAGTCGATTTTCTTGTAAATTGTATGTCAATTGCGTGAGCACTGTACTGCTTAAGCCAAAAACATGAATTGTACTGATTTGAGCGAAAGCCAAATTATATTGTTATTGCAGGATTAACAAATTAATATTACCGAAAAAGTTGCACTTTCTTAGGTTTAGGCCCAAAGTCAATTCTCTTGTAAATTGTATGTTAATCACTTGAGCACTGTACCGCGTAAGCCGACAAACATGAATTTTACTGATTTGAGCGAAAGTCAAATTATATTGTTATTGCAGGATTAACAAATTAATATTACCGAAAAAGTTGCACTTTCTTAGGTTTAGGCTCAAAGTCAATTCTCTTGTAAATTGTATGTTAATCACTTGAGCACTGTACCGCATAAGCCGAAAAACATCAATTTTATAGATTTGAGCGAAAGTTAAATTATATTGTTATTGCAGAATTGACATATTCATATAACCGAAAAAATTGCACTTTCTTAGTTTTAGACTTAAAGTCGATTTTCTTGTAAATTGTATGTCAATTGCGTGAGCACTGTACTGCTTAAGCCAAAAACATTAATTGTACTGATTTGAGCGAAAGCCAAATTATATTGTTATTGCAGGATTAACAAATTAATATTACCGAAAAAGTTGCACTTTCTTAGGTTGAGGCTCAAAGTCAATTCTCTTGTAAATTGTATGTTAATCACTTGAGCACTGTACCGCATAAGCCGAAAAAAATCAATTTTATAGATTTGAGCGAAAGTTAAATTATATTGTTATTGCAGAATTGACATATTCATATAACCGAAAAAATTGCACTTTCTTAGTTTTAGACTTAAAGTCGATTTTCTTGTAAATTGTATGTCAATTGCGTGAGCACTGTACTGCTTAAGCCAAAAACATGAATTGTACTGATTTGAGCGAAAGCCAAATTATATTGTTATTGCAGGATTAACAAATTAATATTACCGAAAAAGTTGCACTTTCTTAGGTTTAGGCTCAAAGTCAATTCTCTTGTAAATTGTATGTTAATCACTTGAGCACTGTACCGCATAAGCCGAAAAACATCAATTTTATAGATTTGAGCGAAAGTTAAATTATATTGTTATTGCAGAATTGACATATTCATATAACCGAAAAAATTGCACTTTCTTAGTTTTAGACTTAAAGTCGATTTTCTTGTAAATTGTATGTCAATTGCGTGAGCACTGTACTGCTTAAGCCAAAAACATTAATTGTACTGATTTGAGCGAAAGCCAAATTATATTGTTATTGCAGGATTAACAAATTAATATTACCGAAAAAGTTGCACTTTCTTAGGTTGAGGCTCAAAGTCAATTCTCTTGTAAATTGTATGTTAATCACTTGAGCACTGTACCGCATAAGCCGAAAAACATCAATTTTATAGATTTGAGCGAAAGTTAAATTATATTGTTATTGCAGAATTGACATATTCATATAACCGAAAAAATTGCACTTTCTTAGTTTTAGACTTAAAGTCGATTTTCTTGTAAATTCTATGTCAATTGCGTGAGCACTGTACTGCTTAAGCCAAAAACATGAATTGTACTGATTTGAGCGAAAGCCAAATTATATTGTTATTGCAGGATTAACAAATTAATATTACCGAAAAAGTTGCACTTTCTTAGGTTTAGGCTCAAAGTCAATTCTCTTGTAAATTGTATGTTAATCACTTGAGCACTGTACCGCATAAGCCGACAAACATGAATTTTACTGATTTGAGCGAAAGTCAAATTATATTGTTATTGCAGGATTAACAAATTAATATTACCGAAAAAGTTGCACTTTCTTAGGTTTAGGCTCAAAGTCAATTCTCTTGTAAATTGTATGTTAATCACTTGAGCACTGTACCGCATAAGCCGAAAAACATCAATTTTATAGATTTGAGCGAAAGTTAAATTATATTGTTATTGCAGAATTGACATATTCATATAACCTAAAAAATTGCACTTTCCAAGTTTAAAAGTCGATTTTGTTGTAAATTGTATGTCAATTGCATGATTACTGTACCGCATAAGCCGAAAAACATCAATTTTATAGATTTGAGCGAAAGTTAAATTATATTGTTATTGCAGAATTGACATATTCATATAACCGAAAAAATTGCACTTTCTTAGTTTTAGACTTAAAGTCGATTTTCTTGTAAATTGTATGTCAATTGCGTGAGCACTGTACTGCTTAAGCTGAAAAACATGAATTTCACTGATTTGAGCGAAAGTCAAATTATATTTTTATTGCAGGATTAACAAATTAATATTACCGAAAAAGTTGCACTTTCTTAGGTTTAGACTCAAAGTCGATTTTCTTTTAAATTGTATGTCAATTGCGTGAGCACTGTACTGCTTAAGCCGACAAACATGAATTTTACTGATTTGAGCGAAAGTCAAATTATATTGTTATTGCAGGATGAACAAATTAATATTACCCAAAAAGTTGCACTTTCTTAGGTTTAGGCTCAAAGTCAATTCTCTTGTAAATTGTATGTTAATCACTTGAGCACTGTACCGCATAAGCCGAAAAACATCAGTTTTATAGATTTGAGCGAAAGTTAAATTATATTGTTATTGCAGAATTGACATATTCATATAACCTAAAAAATTGCACTTTCTAAGTTTAAAAGTCGATTTTGTTGTAAATTGTATGTCAATTGCATGATTACTGTACTGCTTAAGCTGAAAAACATGAATTTCACTGATTTGAGCGAAAGTTAAATTATATTTTTATTGCAGGATTAACAAATTAATATTACCGAAAAAATGGCACTTTCTTAGTTTTAGACTTAAAGTCGATTTTCTTGTAAATTGTATGTCAATTGCGTGAGCACTGTACTGCTTAAGCCAAAAACATGAATTGTACTGATTTGAGCGAAAGCCAAATTATATTGTTATTGCAGGATTAACAAATTAATATTACCGAAAAAGTTGCACTTTCTTAGGTTTAGGCTCAAAGTCAATTCTCTTGTAAATTGTATGTTAATCACTTGAGCACTGTACCGCATAAGCCGAAAAACATCGATTTTCTTGTAAATTGTATCTCAATTGCATGATTACTGTACTGCTTAAGCTGAAAAACATGAATTTCACTGATTTGAGCGAAAGTCAAATTATATTTTTATTGCAGGATTAACAAATTAATATTACCGAAAAAGTTGCACTTTCTTAGGTTTAGGCTCAAAGTCAATTCTCTTGTAAATTGTATGTTAATCACTTGAGCACTGTACCGCATAAGCCGAAAAACATCAATTTTATAGATTTGAGCGAAAGTTAAATTATATTGTTATTGCAGAATTGACATTATCATATAACCTAAAAAATTGCACTTTCCAAGTTTAAAAGTCGATTTTGTTGTAAATTGTATGTCAATTGCGTGATTACTGTACTGCTTAAGCTGAAAAACATGAATTTCACTGATTTGAGCGAAAGTCAAATTATATTTTTATTGCAGGATTAACAAATTAATATTACCGAAAAAATGGCACTTTCTTAGGTTTAGGCTCAAAGTCAATTCTCTTGTAAATTGTATGTTAATCACTTGAGCACTGTACCGCATAAGCCGAAAAACATCGATTTTCTTGTAAATTGTATCTCAATTGCATGATTACTGTACTGCTTAAGCTGAAAAACATGAATTTCACTGATTTGAGCGAAAGTCAAATTATATTTTTATTGCAGGATTAACAAATTAATATTACCGAAAAAGTTGCACTTTCTTAGGTTTAGGCTCAAAGTCAATTCTCTTGTAAATTGTATGTTAATCACTTGAGCACTGTACCGCATAAGCCGAAAAACATCAATTTTATAGATTTGAGCGAAAGTTAAATTATATTGTTATTGCAGAATTGACATTATCATATAACCTAAAAAATTGCACTTTCCAAGTTTAAAAGTCGATTTTGTTGTAAATTGTATGTCAATTGCGTGATTACTGTACTGCTTAAGCTGAAAAACATGAATTTCACTGATTTGAGCGAAAGTCAAATTATATTTTTATTGCAGGATTAACAAATTAATATTACCGAAAAAATGGCACTTTCTTAGTTTTAGACTTAAAGTCGATTTTCTTGTAAATTGTATGTCAATTGCGTGAGCACTGTACTGCTTAAGCCAAAAACATGAATTGTACTGATTTAAGCGAAAGCCAAATTATATTGTTATTGCAGAATTGACATATTCATATAACCGAAAAAGTTGCACTTTCTTAGGTTTAGACTTAAAGTCGATTTTCTTTTAAATTGTATGTCAATTGCGTGAGCACTGTACTGCTTAAGCCAAAAACATGAATTGTACTGATTTGAGCGAAAGCCAAATTATATTGTTATTGCAGGACTAACAAATTAATATTACCGAAAAAGTTGCACTTTCTTAGGTTTAGGCTCAAAGTCAATTCTCTTGTAAATTGTATGTTAATCACTTGAGCACTGTACCGCATAAGCCGAAAAACATCGATTTTCTTGTAAATTGTATCTCAATTGCATGATTACTGTACTGCTTAAGCTGAAAAACATGAATTTCACTGATTTGAGCGAAAGTCAAATTATATTTTTATTGCAGGATTAACAAATTAATATTACCGAAAAAGTTGCACTTTCTTAGGTTTAGGCTCAAAGTCAATTCTCTTGTAAATTGTATGTTAATCACTTGAGCACTGTACCGCATAAGCCGAAAAACATCAATTTTATAGATTTGAGCGAAAGTTAAATTATATTGTTATTGCAGAATTGACATTATCATATAACCTAAAAAATTGCACTTTCCAAGTTTAAAAGTCGATTTTCTTGTAAATTGTATGTCAATTGCGTGATTACTGTACTGCTTAAGCTGAAAAACATGAATTTCACTGATTTGAGCGAAAGTCAAATTATATTTTTATTGCAGGATTAACAAATTAATATTACCGAAAAAATGGCACTTTCTTAGTTTTAGACTTAAAGTCGATTTTCTTGTAAATTGTATGTCAATTGCGTGAGCACTGTACTGCTTAAGCCAAAAACATGAATTGTACTGATTTAAGCGAAAGCCAAATTATATTGTTATTGCAGAATTGACATATTCATATAACCGAAAAAGTTGCACTTTCTTAGGTTTAGACTTAAAGTCGATTTTCTTGTAAATTGTATGTCAATTGCGTGAGCACTGTACTGCTTAAGCCAAAAACATGAATTGTACTGATTTAAGCGAAAGCCAAATTATATTGTTATTGCAGAATTGACATATTCATATAACCGAAATAATTGCATTTTCTTAGTTTTAGACTTAAAGTCGATTTTCTTGTAAATTGTATGTCAATTGCATGAGCACTGTACTGCTTAAGCCAAAAACATGAATTGTACTAATTTGAGCGAAAGCCAAATTATATTGTTATTGCAGGATTAACAAATTAATATTACCGAAAAAGTTGCACTTTCTTAGGTTTAGGCTCAAAGTCAATTCTCTTGTAAATTGTATGTTAATCACTTGAGCACTGTACCGCATAAGCCGAAAAACATCAATTTTATAGATTTGAGCGAAAGTTAAATTATATTGTTATTGCAGAATTGACATATTCATATAACCGAAAAAATTGCACTTTCTTAGTTTTAGACTTAAAGTCGATTTTCTTGTAAATTGTATGTCAATTGCGTGAGCACTGTACTGCTTAAGCCAAAAACATGAATTGTACTGATTTGAGCGAAAGCCAAATTATATTGTTATTGCAGGATTAACAAATTAATATTACCGAAAAAGTTGCACTTTCTTAGGTTTAGGCCCAAAGTCAATTCTCTTGTAAATTGTATGTTAATCACTTGAGCACTGTACCGCGTAAGCCGACAAACATGAATTTTACTGATTTGAGCGAAAGTCAAATTATATTGTTATTGCAGGATTAACAAATTAATATTACCGAAAAAGTTGCACTTTCTTAGGTTTAGGCTCAAAGTCAATTCTCTTGTAAATTGTATGTTAATCACTTGAGCACTGTACCGCATAAGCCGAAAAACATCAATTTTATAGATTTGAGCGAAAGTTAAATTATATTGTTATTGCAGAATTGACATATTCATATAACCGAAAAAATTGCACTTTCTTAGTTTTAGACTTAAAGTCGATTTTCTTGTAAATTGTATGTCAATTGCGTGAGCACTGTACTGCTTAAGCCAAAAACATGAATTGTACTGATTTGAGCGAAAGCCAAATTATATTGTTATTGCAGGATTAACAAATTAATATTACCGAAAAAGTTGCACTTTCTTAGGTTTAGGCTCAAAGTCAATTCTCTTGTAAATTGTATGTTAATCACTTGAGCACTGTACCGCATAAGCCGACAAACATGAATTTTACTGATTTGAGCGAAAGTCAAATTATATTGTTATTGCAGGATTAACAAATTAATATTACCGAAAAAGTTGCACTTTCTTAGGTTTAGGCTCAAAGTCAATTCTCTTGTAAATTGTATGTTAATCACTTGAGCACTGTACCGCATAAGCCGGAAAACATCAATTTTATAGATTTGAGCGAAAGTTAAATTATATTGTTATTGCAGAATTGACATATTCATATAACCTAAAAAATTGCACTTTCCAAGTTTAAAAGTCGATTTTGTTGTAAATTGTATGTCAATTGCATGATTACTGTACCGCATAAGCCGAAAAACATCAATTTTATAGATTTGAGCGAAAGTTAAATTATATTGTTATTGCAGAATTGACATATTCATATAACCGAAAAAATTGCACTTTCTTAGTTTTAGACTTAAAGTCGATTTTCTTGTAAATTGTATGTCAATTGCGTGAGCACTGTACTGCTTAAGCTGAAAAACATGAATTTCACTGATTTGAGCGAAAGTCAAATTATATTTTTATTGCAGGATTAACAAATTAATATTACCGAAAAAGTTGCACTTTCTTAGGTTTAAACTCAAAGTCGATTTTCTTTTAAATTGTATGTCAATTGCGTGAGCACTGTACTGCTTAAGCCGACAAACATGAATTTTACTGATTTGAGCGAAAGTCAAATTATATTGTTATTGCAGGATGAACAAATTAATATTACCGAAAAAGTTGCACTTTCTTAGGTTTAGGCTCAAAGTCAATTCTCTTGTAAATTGTATGTTAATCACTTGAGCACTGTACCGCATAAGCCGAAAAACATCAGTTTTATAGATTTGAGCGAAAGTTAAATTATATTGTTATTGCAGAATTGACATATTCATATAACCTAAAAAATTGCACTTTCCAAGTTTAAAAGTCGATTTTGTTGTAAATTGTATGTCAATTGCATGATTACTGTACTGCTTAAGCTGAAAAACATGAATTTCACTGATTTGAGCGAAAGTTAAATTATATTTTTATTGCAGGATTAACAAATTAATATTACCGAAAAAATGGCACTTTCTTAGTTTTAGACTTAAAGTCGATTTTCTTGTAAATTGTATGTCAATTGCGTGAGCACTGTACTGCTTAAGCCAAAAACATGAATTGTACTGATTTAAGCGAAAGCCAAATTATATTGTTATTGCAGAATTGACATATTCATATAACCGAAAAAATTGCATTTTCTTAGTTTTAGACTTAAAGTCGATTTTCTTGTAAATTGTATGTCAATTGCGTGAGCACTGTACTGCTTAAGCCAAAAACATGAATTGTACTGATTTGAGCGAAAGCCAAATTATATTGTTATTGCAGGATTAACAAATTAATATTACCGAAAAAGTTGCACTTTCTTAGGTTTAGGCTCAAAGTCAATTCTCTTGTAAATTGTATGTTAATCACTTGAGCACTGTACCGCATAAGCCGAAAAACATCAATTTTATAGATTTGAGCGAAAGTTAAATTATATTGTTATTGCAGAATTGACATATTCATATAACCTAAAAAATTGCACTTTCCAAGTTTAAAAGTCAATTTTCTTTTAAATTGTATGTCAATTGCGTGAGCACTGTACTGCTTAAGCCAAAAACATGAATTGTACTGATTTGAGCGAAAGCCAAATTATATTGTTATTGCAGGACTAACAAATTAATATTACCGAAAAAGTTGCACTTTCTTAGGTTTAGGCTCAAAGTCAATTCTCTTGTAAATTGTATGTTAATCACTTGAGCACTGTACCGCATAAGCCGAAAAACATCAATTTTATAGATTTGAGCGAAAGTTAAATTATATTGTTATTGCAGAATTGACATATTCATATAACCTAAAAAATTGCACTTTCCAAGTTTAAAAGTCGATTTTGTTGTAAATTGTATGTCAATTGCATGATTACTGTACTGCTTAAGCTGAAAAACATGAATTTCACTGATTTGAGCGAAAGTCAAATTATATTTTTATTGCAGGATTAACAAATTAATATTACCGAAAAAATGGCACTTTCTTAGTTTTAGACTTAAAGTCGATTTTCTTGTAAATTGTATGTCAATTGCGTGAGCACTGTACTGCTTAAGCCAAAAACATGAATTGTACTGATTTAAGCGAAAGCCAAATTATATTGTTATTGCAGAATTGACATATTCATATAACCGAAAAAATTGCATTTTCTTAGTTTTAGACTTAAAGTCGATTTTCTTGTAAATTGTATGTCAATTGCGTGAGCACTGTACTGCTTAAGCCAAAAACATGAATTGTACTAATTTGAGCGAAAGCCAAATTATATTGTTATTGCAGGATTAACAAATTAATATTACCGAAAAAGTTGCACTTTCTTAGGTTTAGGCTCAAAGTCAATTCTCTTGTAAATTGTATGTTAATCACTTGAGCACTGTACCGCATAAGCCGAAAAACATCAATTTTATAGATTTGAGCGAAAGTTAAATTATATTGTTATTGCAGAATTGACATATTCATATAACCGAAAAAATTGCACTTTCTTAGTTTTAGACTTAAAGTCGATTTTCTTGTAAATTGTATGTCAATTGCGTGAGCACTGTACTGCTTAAGCCAAAAACATGAATTGTACTGATTTGAGCGAAAGCCAAATTATATTGTTATTGCAGGATTAACAAATTAATATTACCGAAAAAGTTGCACTTTCTTAGGTTTAGGCTCAAAGTCAATTCTCTTGTAAATTGTATGTTAATCACTTGAGCACTGTACCGCATAAGCCGACAAACATGAATTTTACTGATTTGAGCGAAAGTCAAATTATATTGTTATTGCAGGATTAACAAATTAATATTACCGAAAAAGTTGCACTTTCTTAGGTTTAGGCTCAAAGTCAATTCTCTTGTAAATTGTATGTTAATCACTTGAGCACTGTACCGCATAAGCCGAAAAACATCAATTTTATAGATTTGAGCGAAAGTTAAATTATATTGTTATTGCAGAATTGACATATTCATATAACCTAAAAAATTGCACTTTCCAAGTTTAAAAGTCGATTTTGTTGTAAATTGTATGTCAATTGCATGATTACTGTACCGCATAAGCCGAAAAACATCAATTTTATAGATTTGAGCGAAAGTTAAATTATATTGTTATTGCAGAATTGACATATTCATATAACCGAAAAAATTGCACTTTCTTAGTTTTAGACTTAAAGTCGATTTTCTTGTAAATTGTATGTCAATTGCGTGAGCACTGTACTGCTTAAGCTGAAAAACATGAATTTCACTGATTTGAGCGAAAGTCAAATTATATTTTTATTGCAGGATTAACAAATTAATATTACCGAAAAAGTTGCACTTTCTTAGGTTTAGACTCAAAGTCGATTTTCTTTTAAATTGTATGTCAATTGCGTGAGCACTGTACTGCTTAAGCCGACAAACATGAATTTTACTGATTTGAGCGAAAGTCAAATTATATTGTTATTGCAGAATTGACATATTCATATAACCGAAAAAATTGCATTTTCTTAGTTTTAGACTTAAAGTCGATTTTCTTGTAAATTGTATGTCAATTGCGTGAGCACTGTACTGCTTAAGCCAAAAACATGAATTGTACTGATTTGAGCGAAAGCCAAATTATATTGTTATTGCAGGATTAACAAATTAATATTACCGAAAAAGTTGCACTTTCTTAGGTTTAGGCTCAAAGTCAATTCTCTTGTAAATTGTATGTTAATCACTTGAGCACTGTACCGCATAAGCCGAAAAACATCAATTTTATAGATTTGAGCGAAAGTTAAATTATATTGTTATTGCAGAATTGACATATTCATATAACCTAAAAAATTGCACTTTCCAAGTTTAAAAGTCGATTTTGTTGTAAATTGTATGTCAATTGCATGATTACTGTACTGCTTAAGCTGAAAAACATGAATCTCACTGATTTGAGCGAAAGTTAAATTATATTTTTATTGCAGGATTAACAAATTAATATTACCGAAAAAATGGCACTTTCTTAGTTTTAGACTTAAAGTCGATTTTCTTGTAAATTGTATGTCAATTGCGTGAGCACTGTACTGCTTAAGCCAAAAACATGAATTGTACTGATTTGAGCGAAAGCCAAATTATATTGTTATTGCAGGATTAACAAATTAATATTACCGAAAAAGTTGCACTTTCTTAGGTTTAGGCTCAAAGTCAATTCTCTTGTAAATTGTATGTTAATCACTTGAGCACTGTACCGCATAAGCCGAAAAACATCGATTTTCTTGTAAATTGTATCTCAATTGCATGATTACTGTACTGCTTAAGCTGAAAAACATGAATTTCACTGATTTGAGCGAAAGTCAAATTATATTTTTATTGCAGGATTAACAAATTAATATTACCGAAAAAGTTGCACTTTCTTAGGTTTAGGCTCAAAGTCAATTCTCTTGTAAATTGTATGTTAATCACTTGAGCACTGTACCGCATAAGCCGAAAAACATCAATTTTATAGATTTGAGCGAAAGTTAAATTATATTGTTATTGCAGAATTGACATTATCATATAACCTAAAAAATTGCACTTTCCAAGTTTAAAAGTCGATTTTGTTGTAAATTGTATGTCAATTGCGTGATTACTGTACTGCTTAAGCTGAAAAACATGAATTTCACTGATTTGAGCGAAAGTCAAATTATATTTTTATTGCAGGATTAACAAATTAATATTACCGAAAAAATGGCACTTTCTTAGGTTTAGGCTCAAAGTCAATTCTCTTGTAAATTGTATGTTAATCACTTGAGCACTGTACCGCATAAGCCGAAAAACATCGATTTTCTTGTAAATTGTATCTCAATTGCATGATTACTGTACTGCTTAAGCTGAAAAACATGAATTTCACTGATTTGAGCGAAAGTCAAATTATATTTTTATTGCAGGATTAACAAATTAATATTACCGAAAAAGTTGCACTTTCTTAGGTTTAGGCTCAAAGTCAATTCTCTTGTAAATTGTATGTTAATCACTTGAGCACTGTACCGCATAAGCCGAAAAACATCAATTTTATAGATTTGAGCGAAAGTTAAATTATATTGTTATTGCAGAATTGACATTATCATATAACCTAAAAAATTGCACTTTCCAAGTTTAAAAGTCGATTTTGTTGTAAATTGTATGTCAATTGCGTGATTACTGTACTGCTTAAGCTGAAAAACATGAATTTCACTGATTTGAGCGAAAGTCAAATTATATTTTTATTGCAGGATTAACAAATTAATATTACCGAAAAAATGGCACTTTCTTAGTTTTAGACTTAAAGTCGATTTTCTTGTAAATTGTATGTCAATTGCGTGAGCACTGTACTGCTTAAGCCAAAAACATGAATTGTACTGATTTAAGCGAAAGCCAAATTATATTGTTATTGCAGAATTGACATATTCATATAACCGAAAAAGTTGCACTTTCTTAGGTTTAGACTTAAAGTCGATTTTCTTTTAAATTGTATGTCAATTGCGTGAGCACTGTACTGCTTAAGCCAAAAACATGAATTGTACTGATTTGAGCGAAAGCCAAATTATATTGTTATTGCAGGACTAACAAATTAATATTACCGAAAAAGTTGCACTTTCTTAGGTTTAGGCTCAAAGTCAATTCTCTTGTAAATTGTATGTTAATCACTTGAGCACTGTACCGCATAAGCCGAAAAACATCGATTTTCTTGTAAATTGTATCTCAATTGCATGATTACTGTACTGCTTAAGCTGAAAAACATGAATTTCACTGATTTGAGCGAAAGTCAAATTATATTTTTATTGCAGGATTAACAAATTAATATTACCGAAAAAGTTGCACTTTCTTAGGTTTAGGCTCAAAGTCAATTCTCTTGTAAATTGTATGTTAATCACTTGAGCACTGTACCGCATAAGCCGAAAAACATCAATTTTATAGATTTGAGCGAAAGTTAAATTATATTGTTATTGCAGAATTGACATTATCATATAACCTAAAAAATTGCACTTTCCAAGTTTAAAAGTCGATTTTCTTGTAAATTGTATGTCAATTGCGTGATTACTGTACTGCTTAAGCTGAAAAACATGAATTTCACTGATTTGAGCGAAAGTCAAATTATATTTTTATTGCAGGATTAACAAATTAATATTACCGAAAAAATGGCACTTTCT
This sequence comes from Bactrocera oleae, assembly GCF_042242935.1. Classification (NCBI taxonomy): domain Eukaryota; kingdom Metazoa; phylum Arthropoda; class Insecta; order Diptera; family Tephritidae; genus Bactrocera; species Bactrocera oleae. The sequence continues at coordinate 42,803,455 of NC_091537.1, forward strand.
TAGTTTTAGACTTAAAGTCGATTTTCTTGTAAATTGTATGTCAATTGCGTGAGCACTGTACTGCTTAAGCCAAAAACATGAATTGTACTGATTTAAGCGAAAGCCAAATTATATTGTTATTGCAGAATTGACATATTCATATAACCGAAAAAGTTGCACTTTCTTAGGTTTAGACTTAAAGTCGATTTTCTTGTAAATTGTATGTCAATTGCGTGAGCACTGTACTGCTTAAGCCAAAAACATGAATTGTACTGATTTAAGCGAAAGCCAAATTATATTGTTATTGCAGAATTGACATATTCATATAACCGAAATAATTGCATTTTCTTAGTTTTAGACTTAAAGTCGATTTTCTTGTAAATTGTATGTCAATTGCATGAGCACTGTACTGCTTAAGCCAAAAACATGAATTGTACTAATTTGAGCGAAAGCCAAATTATATTGTTATTGCAGGATTAACAAATTAATATTACCGAAAAAGTTGCACTTTCTTAGGTTTAGGCTCAAAGTCAATTCTCTTGTAAATTGTATGTTAATCACTTGAGCACTGTACCGCATAAGCCGAAAAACATCAATTTTATAGATTTGAGCGAAAGTTAAATTATATTGTTATTGCAGAATTGACATATTCATATAACCGAAAAAATTGCACTTTCTTAGTTTTAGACTTAAAGTCGATTTTCTTGTAAATTGTATGTCAATTGCGTGAGCACTGTACTGCTTAAGCCAAAAACATGAATTGTACTGATTTGAGCGAAAGCCAAATTATATTGTTATTGCAGGATTAACAAATTAATATTACCGAAAAAGTTGCACTTTCTTAGGTTTAGGCCCAAAGTCAATTCTCTTGTAAATTGTATGTTAATCACTTGAGCACTGTACCGCGTAAGCCGACAAACATGAATTTTACTGATTTGAGCGAAAGTCAAATTATATTGTTATTGCAGGATTAACAAATTAATATTACCGAAAAAGTTGCACTTTCTTAGGTTTAGGCTCAAAGTCAATTCTCTTGTAAATTGTATGTTAATCACTTGAGCACTGTACCGCATAAGCCGAAAAACATCAATTTTATAGATTTGAGCGAAAGTTAAATTATATTGTTATTGCAGAATTGACATATTCATATAACCGAAAAAATTGCACTTTCTTAGGTTTAGACTTAAAGTCGATTTTCTTGTAAATTGTATGTCAATTGCGTGAGCACTGTACTGCTTAAGCCAAAAACATGAATTGTACTGATTTGAGCGAAAGCCAAATTATATTGTTATTGCAGGATTAACAAATTAATATTACCGAAAAAGTTGCACTTTCTTAGGTTTAGGCTCAAAGTCAATTCTCTTGTAAATTGTATGTTAATCACTTGAGCACTGTACCGCATAAGCCGACAAACATGAATTTTACTGATTTGAGCGAAAGTCAAATTATATTGTTATTGCAGGATTAACAAATTAATATTACCGAAAAAGTTGCACTTTCTTAGGTTTAGGCTCAAAGTCAATTCTCTTGTAAATTGTATGTTAATCACTTGAGCACTGTACCGCATAAGCCGGAAAACATCAATTTTATAGATTTGAGCGAAAGTTAAATTATATTGTTATTGCAGAATTGACATATTCATATAACCTAAAAAATTGCACTTTCCAAGTTTAAAAGTCGATTTTGTTGTAAATTGTATGTCAATTGCATGATTACTGTACCGCATAAGCCGAAAAACATCAATTTTATAGATTTGAGCGAAAGTTAAATTATATTGTTATTGCAGAATTGACATATTCATATAACCGAAAAAATTGCACTTTCTTAGTTTTAGACTTAAAGTCGATTTTCTTGTAAATTGTATGTCAATTGCGTGAGCACTGTACTGCTTAAGCTGAAAAACATGAATTTCACTGATTTGAGCGAAAGTCAAATTATATTTTTATTGCAGGATTAACAAATTAATATTACCGAAAAAGTTGCACTTTCTTAGGTTTAAACTCAAAGTCGATTTTCTTTTAAATTGTATGTCAATTGCGTGAGCACTGTACTGCTTAAGCCGACAAACATGAATTTTACTGATTTGAGCGAAAGTCAAATTATATTGTTATTGCAGGATGAACAAATTAATATTACCGAAAAAGTTGCACTTTCTTAGGTTTAGGCTCAAAGTCAATTCTCTTGTAAATTGTATGTTAATCACTTGAGCACTGTACCGCATAAGCCGAAAAACATCAGTTTTATAGATTTGAGCGAAAGTTAAATTATATTGTTATTGCAGAATTGACATATTCATATAACCTAAAAAATTGCACTTTCCAAGTTTAAAAGTCGATTTTGTTGTAAATTGTATGTCAATTGCATGATTACTGTACTGCTTAAGCTGAAAAACATGAATTTCACTGATTTGAGCGAAAGTTAAATTATATTTTTATTGCAGGATTAACAAATTAATATTACCGAAAAAATGGCACTTTCTTAGTTTTAGACTTAAAGTCGATTTTCTTGTAAATTGTATGTCAATTGCGTGAGCACTGTACTGCTTAAGCCAAAAACATGAATTGTACTGATTTAAGCGAAAGCCAAATTATATTGTTATTGCAGAATTGACATATTCATATAACCGAAAAAATTGCATTTTCTTAGTTTTAGACTTAAAGTCGATTTTCTTGTAAATTGTATGTCAATTGCGTGAGCACTGTACTGCTTAAGCCAAAAACATGAATTGTACTGATTTGAGCGAAAGCCAAATTATATTGTTATTGCAGGATTAACAAATTAATATTACCGAAAAAGTTGCACTTTCTTAGGTTTAGGCTCAAAGTCAATTCTCTTGTAAATTGTATGTTAATCACTTGAGCACTGTACCGCATAAGCCGAAAAACATCAATTTTATAGATTTGAGCGAAAGTTAAATTATATTGTTATTGCAGAATTGACATATTCATATAACCTAAAAAATTGCACTTTCCAAGTTTAAAAGTCAATTTTCTTTTAAATTGTATGTCAATTGCGTGAGCACTGTACTGCTTAAGCCAAAAACATGAATTGTACTGATTTGAGCGAAAGCCAAATTATATTGTTATTGCAGGACTAACAAATTAATATTACCGAAAAAGTTGCACTTTCTTAGGTTTAGGCTCAAAGTCAATTCTCTTGTAAATTGTATGTTAATCACTTGAGCACTGTACCGCATAAGCCGAAAAACATCAATTTTATAGATTTGAGCGAAAGTTAAATTATATTGTTATTGCAGAATTGACATATTCATATAACCTAAAAAATTGCACTTTCCAAGTTTAAAAGTCGATTTTGTTGTAAATTGTATGTCAATTGCATGATTACTGTACTGCTTAAGCTGAAAAACATGAATTTCACTGATTTGAGCGAAAGTCAAATTATATTTTTATTGCAGGATTAACAAATTAATATTACCGAAAAAATGGCACTTTCTTAGTTTTAGACTTAAAGTCGATTTTCTTGTAAATTGTATGTCAATTGCGTGAGCACTGTACTGCTTAAGCCAAAAACATGAATTGTACTGATTTAAGCGAAAGCCAAATTATATTGTTATTGCAGAATTGACATATTCATATAACCGAAAAAATTGCATTTTCTTAGTTTTAGACTTAAAGTCGATTTTCTTGTAAATTGTATGTCAATTGCGTGAGCACTGTACTGCTTAAGCCAAAAACATGAATTGTACTAATTTGAGCGAAAGCCAAATTATATTGTTATTGCAGGATTAACAAATTAATATTACCGAAAAAGTTGCACTTTCTTAGGTTTAGGCTCAAAGTCAATTCTCTTGTAAATTGTATGTTAATCACTTGAGCACTGTACCGCATAAGCCGAAAAACATCAATTTTATAGATTTGAGCGAAAGTTAAATTATATTGTTATTGCAGAATTGACATATTCATATAACCGAAAAAATTGCACTTTCTTAGTTTTAGACTTAAAGTCGATTTTCTTGTAAATTGTATGTCAATTGCGTGAGCACTGTACTGCTTAAGCCAAAAACATGAATTGTACTGATTTGAGCGAAAGCCAAATTATATTGTTATTGCAGGATTAACAAATTAATATTACCGAAAAAGTTGCACTTTCTTAGGTTTAGGCTCAAAGTCAATTCTCTTGTAAATTGTATGTTAATCACTTGAGCACTGTACCGCATAAGCCGACAAACATGAATTTTACTGATTTGAGCGAAAGTCAAATTATATTGTTATTGCAGGATTAACAAATTAATATTACCGAAAAAGTTGCACTTTCTTAGGTTTAGGCTCAAAGTCAATTCTCTTGTAAATTGTATGTTAATCACTTGAGCACTGTACCGCATAAGCCGAAAAACATCAATTTTATAGATTTGAGCGAAAGTTAAATTATATTGTTATTGCAGAATTGACATATTCATATAACCTAAAAAATTGCACTTTCCAAGTTTAAAAGTCGATTTTGTTGTAAATTGTATGTCAATTGCATGATTACTGTACCGCATAAGCCGAAAAACATCAATTTTATAGATTTGAGCGAAAGTTAAATTATATTGTTATTGCAGAATTGACATATTCATATAACCGAAAAAATTGCACTTTCTTAGTTTTAGACTTAAAGTCGATTTTCTTGTAAATTGTATGTCAATTGCGTGAGCACTGTACTGCTTAAGCTGAAAAACATGAATTTCACTGATTTGAGCGAAAGTCAAATTATATTTTTATTGCAGGATTAACAAATTAATATTACCGAAAAAGTTGCACTTTCTTAGGTTTAGACTCAAAGTCGATTTTCTTTTAAATTGTATGTCAATTGCGTGAGCACTGTACTGCTTAAGCCGACAAACATGAATTTTACTGATTTGAGCGAAAGTCAAATTATATTGTTATTGCAGAATTGACATATTCATATAACCGAAAAAATTGCATTTTCTTAGTTTTAGACTTAAAGTCGATTTTCTTGTAAATTGTATGTCAATTGCGTGAGCACTGTACTGCTTAAGCCAAAAACATGAATTGTACTGATTTGAGCGAAAGCCAAATTATATTGTTATTGCAGGATTAACAAATTAATATTACCGAAAAAGTTGCACTTTCTTAGGTTTAGGCTCAAAGTCAATTCTCTTGTAAATTGTATGTTAATCACTTGAGCACTGTACCGCATAAGCCGAAAAACATCAATTTTATAGATTTGAGCGAAAGTTAAATTATATTGTTATTGCAGAATTGACATATTCATATAACCTAAAAAATTGCACTTTCCAAGTTTAAAAGTCGATTTTGTTGTAAATTGTATGTCAATTGCATGATTACTGTACTGCTTAAGCTGAAAAACATGAATTTCACTGATTTGAGCGAAAGTTAAATTATATTTTTATTGCAGGATTAACAAATTAATATTACCGAAAAAATGGCACTTTCTTAGTTTTAGACTTAAAGTCGATTTTCTTGTAAATTGTATGTCAATTGCGTGAGCACTGTACTGCTTAAGCCAAAAACATGAATTGTACTGATTTAAGCGAAAGCCAAATTATATTGTTATTGCAGAATTGACATATTCATATAACCGAAAAAATTGCATTTTCTTAGTTTTAGACTTAAAGTCGATTTTCTTGTAAATTGTATGTCAATTGCGTGAGCACTGTACTGCTTAAGCCAAAAACATGAATTGTACTGATTTGAGCGAAAGCCAAATTATATTGTTATTGCAGGATTAACAAATTAATATTACCGAAAAAGTTGCACTTTCTTAGGTTTAGGCTCAAAGTCAATTCTCTTGTAAATTGTATGTTAATCACTTGAGCACTGTACCGCATAAGCCGAAAAACATCAATTTTATAGATTTGAGCGAAAGTTAAATTATATTGTTATTGCAGAATTGACATATTCATATAACCTAAAAAATTGCACTTTCCAAGTTTAAAAGTCAATTTTCTTTTAAATTGTATGTCAATTGCGTGAGCACTGTACTGCTTAAGCCAAAAACATGAATTGTACTGATTTGAGCGAAAGCCAAATTATATTGTTATTGCAGGACTAACAAATTAATATTACCGAAAAAGTTGCACTTTCTTAGGTTTAGGCTCAAAGTCAATTCTCTTGTAAATTGTATGTTAATCACTTGAGCACTGTACCGCATAAGCCGAAAAACATCAATTTTATAGATTTGAGCGAAAGTTAAATTATATTGTTATTGCAGAATTGACATATTCATATAACCTAAAAAATTGCACTTTCCAAGTTTAAAAGTCGATTTTGTTGTAAATTGTATGTCAATTGCATGATTACTGTACTGCTTAAGCTGAAAAACATGAATTTCACTGATTTGAGCGAAAGTCAAATTATATTTTTATTGCAGGATTAACAAATTAATATTACCGAAAAAATGGCACTTTCTTAGTTTTAGACTTAAAGTCGATTTTCTTGTAAATTGTATGTCAATTGCGTGAGCACTGTACTGCTTAAGCCAAAAACATGAATTGTACTGATTTAAGCGAAAGCCAAATTATATTGTTATTGCAGAATTGACATATTCATATAACCGAAAAAATTGCATTTTCTTAGTTTTAGACTTAAAGTCGATTTTCTTGTAAATTGTATGTCAATTGCGTGAGCACTGTACTGCTTAAGCCAAAAACATGAATTGTACTAATTTGAGCGAAAGCCAAATTATATTGTTATTGCAGGATTAACAAATTAATATTACCGAAAAAGTTGCACTTTCTTAGGTTTAGGCTCAAAGTCAATTCTCTTGTAAATTGTATGTTAATCACTTGAGCACACTACCGCATAAGCCGAAAAACATCAATTTTATAGATTTGAGCGAAAGTTAAATTATATTGTTATTGCAGAATTGACATATTCATATAACCGAAAAAATTGCACTTTCTTAGTTTTAGACTTAAAGTCGATTTTCTTGTAAATTGTATGTCAATTGCGTGAGCACTGTACTGCTTAAGCCAAAAACATGAATTGTACTGATTTGAGCGAAAGCCAAATTATATTGTTATTGCAGGATTAACAAATTAATATTACCGAAAAAGTTGCACTTTCTTAGGTTTAGGCCCAAAGTCAATTCTCTTGTAAATTGTATGTTAATCACTTGAGCACTGTACCGCGTAAGCCGACAAACATGAATTTTACTGATTTGAGCGAAAGTCAAATTATATTGTTATTGCAGGATTAACAAATTAATATTACCGAAAAAGTTGCACTTTCTTAGGTTTAGGCTCAAAGTCAATTCTCTTGTAAATTGTATGTTAATCACTTGAGCACTGTACCGCATAAGCCGAAAAACATCAATTTTATAGATTTGAGCGAAAGTTAAATTATATTGTTATTGCAGAATTGACATATTCATATAACCGAAAAAATTGCACTTTCTTAGTTTTAGACTTAAAGTCGATTTTCTTGTAAATTGTATGTCAATTGCGTGAGCACTGTACTGCTTAAGCCAAAAACATTAATTGTACTGATTTGAGCGAAAGCCAAATTATATTGTTATTGCAGGATTAACAAATTAATATTACCGAAAAAGTTGCACTTTCTTAGGTTTAGGCTCAAAGTCAATTCTCTTGTAAATTGTATGTTAATCACTTGAGCACTGTACCGCATAAGCCGACAAACATGAATTTTACTGATTTGAGCGAAAGTCAAATTATATTGTTATTGCAGGATTAACAAATTAATATTACCGAAAAAGTTGCACTTTCTTAGGTTTAGGCTCAAAGTCAATTCTCTTGTAAATTGTATGTTAATCACTTGAGCACTGTACCGCATAAGCCGAAAAACATCAATTTTATAGATTTGAGCGAAAGTTAAATTATATTGTTATTGCAGAATTGACATATTCATATAACCTAAAAAATTGCACTTTCCAAGTTTAAAAGTCGATTTTGTTGTAAATTGTATGTCAATTGCATGATTACTGTACCGCATAAGCCGAAAAACATCAATTTTATAGATTTGAGCGAAAGTTAAATTATATTGTTATTGCAGAATTGACATATTCATATAACCGAAAAAATTGCACTTTCTTAGTTTTAGACTTAAAGTCGATTTTCTTGTAAATTGTATGTCAATTGCGTGAGCACTGTACTGCTTAAGCTGAAAAACATGAATTTCACTGATTTGAGCGAAAGTCAAATTATATTGTTATTGCAGGATGAACAAAATAATATTACCGAAAAAGTTGCACTTTCTTAGGTTTAGGCTCAAAGTCAATTCTCTTGTAAATTGTATGTTAATCACTTGAGCACTGTACCGCATAAGCCGAAAAACATCAGTTTTATAGATTTGAGCGAAAGTTAAATTATATTGTTATTGCAGGATTAACAAATTAATATTACCGAAAAAGTTGCACTTTCTTAGGTTTAGGCTCAAAGTCAATTCTCTTGTAAATTGTATGTTAATCACTTGAGCACTGTACCGCATAAGCCGACAAACATGAATTTTACTGATTTGAGCGAAAGTCAAATTATATTTTTATTGCAGGATTAACAAATTAATATTACCGAAAAAGTTGCACTTTCTTAGGTTTAGACTCAAAGTCGATTTTCTTTTAAATTGTATGTCAATTGCGTGAGCACTGTACTGCTTAAGCCGAGAAACATGAATTTTACTGATTTGAGCGAAAGTCAAATTATATTGTTATTGCAGGATGAACAAAATAATATTACCGAAAAAGTTGCACTTTCTTAGGTTTAGGCTCAAAGTCAATTCTCTTGTAAATTGTATGTTAATCACTTGAGCACTGTACCGCATAAGCCGAAAAACATCAGTTTTATAGATTTGAGCGAAAGTTAAATTATATTGTTATTGCAGAATTGACATATTCATATAACCTAAAAAATTGCACTTTCCAAGTTTAAAAGTCGATTTTGTTGTAAATTGTATGTCAATTGCATGATTACTGTACTGCTTAAGCTGAAAAACATGAATTTCACTGATTTGAGCGAAAGTTAAATTATATTTTTATTGCAGGATTAACAAATTAATATTACCGAAAAAATGGCACTTTCTTAGTTTTAGACTTAAAGTCGATTTTCTTGTAAATTGTATGTCAATTGCGTGAGCACTGTACTGCTTAAGCTAAAAACATGAATTGTACTGATTTAAGCGAAAGCCAAATTATATTGTTATTGCAGAATTGACATATTCATATAACCGAAAAAATTGCATTTTCTTAGTTTTAGACTTAAAGTCGATTTTCTTGTAAATTGTATGTCAATTGCGTGAGCACTGTACTGCTTAAGCCAAAAACATGAATTGTACTGATTTGAGCGAAAGCCAAATTATATTGTTATTGCAGGATTAACAAATTAATATTACCGAAAAAGTTGCACTTTCTTAGGTTTAGGCTCAAAGTCAATTCTTTGTAAATTGTATGTTAATCACTTGAGCACTGTACCGCATAAGCCGACAAACATGAATTTTACTGATTTGAGCGAAAGTCAAATTATATTGTTATTGCAGGATTAACAAATTAATATTACCGAAAAAGTTGCACTTTCTTAGGTTTAGGCTCAAAGTCAATTCTCTTGTAAATTGTATGTTAATCACTTGAGCACTGTACCGCATAAACCGAAAAACATCAATTTTATAGATTTGAGCGAAAGTTAAATTATATTGTTATTGCAGAATTGACATATTCATATAACCGAAAAAATTGCACTTTCTTAGTTTTAGACTTAAAGTCGATTTTCTTGTAAATTGTATGTCAATTGCGTGAGCACTGTACTGCTTAAGCCAAAAACATGAATTGTATTGATTTGAGCGAAAGCCAAATTATATTGTTATTGCAGGATTAACAAATTAATATTACCGAAAAAGTTGCACTTTCTTAGGTTTAGGCTCAAAGTCAATTCTCTTGTAAATTGTATGTTAATCACTTGAGCACTGTACCGCATAAGCCGAAAAACATCAATTTTATAGATTTGAGCGAAGGTTAAGTTATATTGTTATTGCAGAATTGACATATTCATATAACCTAAAAAATTGCACTTTCTTAGTTTTAGACTCAAAGTCGATTTTCTTTTAAATTGTATATCAATTGCGTGAGCACTGTACCGCATAAGCCGAAAAACATCAATTTTATAGATTTGAGCGAAAGTTAAATTATATTGTTATTGCAGAATTGACATATTCATATAACCGAAAAAGTTGCACTTTCTTAGGTTTAGACTTAAAGTCGATTTTCTTGTAAATTGTATGTCAATTGCGTGAGCACTGTACTGCTTAAGCCAAAAACATGAATTGTACTGATTTTAGCGAAAGCCAAATTATATTGTTATTGCAGAATTGACATATTCATATAACCGAAAAAATTGCACTTTCTTAGTTTTAGACTTAAAGTCGATTTTCTTGTAAATTGTATGTCAATTGCGTGAGCACTGTACTGCTTAAGCCAAAAACATGAATTGTACTGATTTGAGCGAAAGCCAAATTATATTGTTATTGCAGGATTAACAAATTAATATTACCGAAAAAGTTGCACTTTCTTAGGTTTAGGCTCAAAGTCAATTCTCTTGTAAATTGTATGTTAATCACTTGAGTACTGTACCGCATAAGCCGAAAAACATCAATTTTATAGATTTGAGCGAAAGTTAAATTATATTGTTATTGCAGAATTGACATATTCATATAACCTTAAAAATTGCACTTTCCAAGTTTAAAAGTCGATTTTCTTGCAAATTGTATGTCAATTGCATGATTCCTGTACTGCTTAAGCTGAAAAACATGAATTTCACTGATTTGAGCGAAAGTCAAATTATATTTTTATTGCAGGATTAAGAAATTAATATTACCGAAAAAGTTGCACTTTCTTAGGTTTAGACTCAAAGTCGATTTTCTTTTAAATTGTATGTCAATTGCGTGAGCACTGTACTGCTTAAGCCGACAAACATGAATTTTACTGATTTGAGCGAAAGTCAAATTATATTGTTATTGCAGGATTAACAAATTAATATTACCGAAAAAGTTGCACTTTCTTAGGTTTAGGCTCAAAGTCAATTCTCTTGTAAATTGTATGTTAATCACTTGAGCACTGTACCGCATAAGCCGAAAAACATCAATTTTATAGATTTGAGCGAAAGTTAAATTATATTGTTATTGCAGAATTGACATATTCATATAACCTAAAAAATTCAATTGCATGATTACTGTACTGCTTAAGCTGAAAAACATGAATTTCACTGATTTGAGCGAAAGTCAAATTATATTTTTATTGCAGGATTAACAAATTAATATTACCGAAAAAGTTGTACTTTCTTAGGTTTAGACTCAAAGTCGATTTTCTTTTAAATTGTATGTCAATTGCATGAGCACTGTACTGCTTAAGCCGACAAACATGAATTTTACTGATTTGAGGGAAAGTCAAATTATATTGTTATTGCAGGATTAACAAATTAATATTACCGAAAAATATGCACTTTCTTAGGTTTAGGCTCAAAGTCAATTCTCTTGTAAATTGTATGTTAATCACTTGAGCACTGTACCGCATAAGCCGAAAAACATCAATTTTATAGATTTGAGCGAAAGTTAAATTATATTGTTATTGCAGAATTGACATTATCATATAACCTAAAAAATTGCACTTTCCAAGTTTAAAAGTCGATTTTCTTGTAAATTGTATGTCAATTGCGTGATTACTGTACTGCTTAAGCTGAAAAACATGAATTTCACTGATTTGAGCGAAAGTCAAATTATATTTTTATTGCAGGATTAACAAATTAATATTACCGAAAAAGTTGCACTTTCTTAGGTTTAGGCTCAAAGTCAATTCTCTTGTAAATTGTATGTTAATCACTTGAGCACTGTACCGCATAAGCCGAAAAACATCAATTTTATAGATTTGAGCGAAAGTTAAATTATATTGTTATTGCAGAATTGACATATTCATATAACCGAAAAAATTGCATTTTCTTAGTTTTAGACTTAAAGTCGATTTTCTTGTAAATTTTATGTCAATTGCGTGAGCACTGTACTGCTTAAGCCGAAAAACATGAATTTCACTGATTTGAGCGAAAGTCAAATTATATTTTTATTGCAGGATTAACAAATTAATATTACCGAAAAAGTTGCACTTTCTTAGGTTTAGGCTCAAAGTCAATTCTCTTGTAAATTGTATGTTAATCACTTGAGCACTGTACCGCATAAGCCGAAAAACATCAATTTTATAGATTTGACCGAAAGTTAAATTATATTGTTATTGCAGAATTGACATTATCATATAACCTAAAAAATTGCACTTTCCAAGTTTAAAGGTCGATTTTCTTGTAAATTGTATGTCAATTGCGTGATTACTGTACTGCTTAAGCTGAAAAACATGAATTTCACTGATTTGAGCGAAAGTCAAATTATATTTTTATTGCAGGATTAACAAATTAATATTACCGAAAAAATGGCACTTTCTTAGTTTTAGACTTAAAGTCGATTTTCTTGTAAATTGTATGTCAATTGCGTGAGCACTGTACTGCTTAAGCCAAAAACATGAATTGTACTGATTTAAGCGAAAGCCAAATTATATTGTTATTGCAGAATTGACATATTCATATAACCGAAAAAGTTGCACTTTCTTAGGTTTAGACTTAAAGTCAATTTTCTTTTAAATTGTATGTCAATTGCGTGAGCACTGTACTGCTTAAGCCAAAAACATGAATTGTACTGATTTGAGCGAAAGCCAAATTATATTGTTATTGCAGGACTAACAAATTAATATTACCGAAAAAGTTGCACTTTCTTAGGTTTAGGCTCAAAGTCAATTCTCTTGTAAATTGTATGTTAATCACTTGAGCACTGTACCGCATAAGCCGAAAAACATCAATTTTATAGATTTGAGCGAAAGTTAAATTATATTGTTATTGCAGAATTGACATATTCATATAACCTAAAAAATTGCACTTTCCAAGTTTAAAAGTCGATTTTGTTGTAAATTGTATGTCAATTGCATGATTACTGTACTGCTTAAGCTGAAAAACATGAATTTCACTGATTTGAGCGAAAGTCAAATTATATTTTTATTGCAGGATTAACAAATTAATATTACCGAAAAAATGGCACTTTCTTAGTTTTAGACTTAAAGTCGATTTTCTTGTAAATTGTATGTCAATTGCGTGAGCACTGTACTGCTTAAGCCAAAAACATGAATTGTACTGATTTAAGCGAAAGCCAAATTATATTGTTATTGCAGAATTGACATATTCATATAACCGAAAAAATTGCATTTTCTTAGTTTTAGACTTAAAGTCGATTTTCTTGTAAATTGTATGTCAATTGCGTGAGCACTGTACTGCTTAAGCCAAAAACATGAATTGTACTAATTTGAGCCAAAGCCAAATTATATTGTTATTGCAGGATTAACAAATTAATATTACCGAAAAAGTTGCACTTTCTTAGGTTTAGGCTCAAAGTCAATTCTCTTGTAAATTGTATGTTAATCACTTGAGCACTGTACCGCATAAGCCGAAAAACATCAATTTTATAGATTTGAGCGAAAGTTAAATTATATTGTTATTGCAGAATTGACATATTCATATAACCGAAAAAATTGCACTTTCTTAGTTTTAGACTTAAAGTCGATTTTCTTGTAAATTGTATGTCAATTGCGTGAGCACTGTACTGCTTAAGCCAAAAACATGAATTGTACTGATTTGAGCGAAAGCCAAATTATATTGTTATTGCAGGATTAACAAATTAATATTACCGAAAAAGTTGCACTTTCTTAGGTTTAGGCCCAAAGTCAATTCTCTTGTAAATTGTATGTTAATCACTTGAGCACTGTACCGCGTAAGCCGACAAACATGAATTTTACTGATTTGAGCGAAAGTCAAATTATATTGTTATTGCAGGATTAACAAATTAATATTACCGAAAAAGTTGCACTTTCTTAGGTTTAGGCTCAAAGTCAATTCTCTTGTAAATTGTATGTTAATCACTTGAGCACTGTACCGCATAAGCCGAAAAACATCAATTTTATAGATTTGAGCGAAAGTTAAATTATATTGTTATTGCAGAATTGACATATTCATATAACCGAAAAAATTGCACTTTCTTAGTTTTAGACTTAAAGTCGATTTTCTTGTAAATTGTATGTCAATTGCGTGAGCACTGTACTGCTTAAGCCAAAAACATTAATTGTACTGATTTGAGCGAAAGCCAAATTATATTGTTATTGCAGGATTAACAAATTAATATTACCGAAAAAGTTGCACTTTCTTAGGTTGAGGCTCAAAGTCAATTCTCTTGTAAATTGTATGTTAATCACTTGAGCACTGTACCGCATAAGCCGAAAAACATCAATTTTATAGATTTGAGCGAAAGCTAAATTATATTGTTATTGCAGAATTGACATATTCATATAACCGAAAAAATTGCACTTTCTTAGTTTTAGACTTAAAGTCGATTTTCTTGTAAATTGTATGTCAATTGCGTGAGCACTGTACTGCTTAAGCCAAAAACATGAATTGTACTGATTTGAGCGAAAGCCAAATTATATTGTTATTGCAGGATTAACAAATTAATATTACCGAAAAAGTTGCACTTTCTTAGGTTTAGGCTCAAAGTCAATTCTCTTGTAAATTGTATGTTAATCACTTGAGCACTGTACCGCATAAGCCGACAAACATGAATTTTACTGATTTGAGCGAAAGTCAAATTATATTGTTATTGCAGGATTAACAAATTAATATTACCGAAAAAGTTGCACTTTCTTAGGTTTAGGCTCAAAGTCAATTCTCTTGTAAATTGTATGTTAATCACTTGAGCACTGTACCGCATAAGCCGAAAAACATCAATTTTATAGATTTGAGCGAAAGTTAAATTATATTGTTATTGCAGAATTGACATATTCATATAACCTAAAAAATTGCACTTTCCAAGTTTAAAAGTCGATTTTGTTGTAAATTGTATGTCAATTGCATGATTACTGTACCGCATAAGCCGAAAAACATCAATTTTATAGATTTGAGCGAAAGTTAAATTATATTGTTATTGCAGAATTGACATATTCATATAACCGAAAAAATTGCACTTTCTTAGTTTTAGACTTAAAGTCGATTTTCTTGTAAATTGTATGTCAATTGCGTGAGCACTGTACTGCTTAAGCTGAAAAACATGAATTTCACTGATTTGAGCGAAAGTCAAATTATATTTTTATTGCAGGATTAACAAATTAATATTACCGAAAAAGTTGCACTTTCTTAGGTTAAGACTCAAAGTCGATTTTCTTTTAAATTGTATGTCAATTGCGTGAGCACTGTACTGCTAAAGCCGACAAACATGAATTTTACTGATTTGAGCGAAAGTCAAATTATATTGTTATTGCAGGATGAACAAAATAATATTACCGAAAAAGTTGCACTTTCTTAGGTTTAGGCTCAAAGTCAATTCTCTTGTAAATTGTATGTTAATCACTTGAGCACTGTACCGCATAAGCCGAAAAACATCAGTTTTATAGATTTGAGCGAAAGTTAAATTATATTGTTATTGCAGAATTGACATATTCATATAACCTAAAAAATTGCACTTTCCAAGTTTAAAAGTCGATTTTGTTGTAAATTGTATGTCAATTGCATGATTACTGTACTGCTTAAGCTGAAAAACATGAATTTCACTGATTTGAGCGAAAGTTAAATTATATTTTTATTGCAGGATTAACAAATTAATATTACCGAAAAAATGGCACTTTCTTAGTTTTAGACTTAAAGTCGATTTTCTTGTAAATTGTATGTCAATTGCGTGAGCACTGTACTGCTTAAGCCAAAAACATGAATTGTACTGATTTAAGCGAAAGCCAAATTATATTGTTATTGCAGAATTGACATATTCATATAACCGAAAAAATTGCATTTTCTTAGTTTTAGACTTAAAGTCGATTTTCTTGTAAATTGTATGTCAATTGCGTGAGCACTGTACTGCTTAAGCCAAAAACATGAATTGTACTGATTTGAGCGAAAGCCAAATTATATTGTTATTGCAGGATTAACAAATTAATATTACCGAAAAAGTTGCACTTTCTTAGGTTTAGGCTCAAAGTCAATTCTCTTGTAAATTGTATGTTAATCACTTGAGCACTGTACCGCATAAGCCGAAAAACATCAATTTTATAGATTTGAGCGAAAGTTAAATTATATTGTTATTGCAGAATTGACATATTCATATAACCGAAAAAATTGCACTTTCTTAGTTTTAGACCTAAAGTCGATTTTCTTGTAAATTGTATGTCAATTGCGTGAGCACTGTACTGCTTAAGCCAAAAACATGAATTGTACTGATTTGAGCGAAAGCCAAATTATATTGTTATTGCAGGATTAACAAATTAATATTACCGAAAAAGTTGCACTTTCTTAGGTTTAGGCTCAAAGTCAATTCGTTGTAAATTGTATGTTAATCACTTGAGCACTGTACCGCATAAGCCGACAAACATGAATTTTACTGATTTGAGCGAAAGTCAAATTATATTGTTATTGCAGGATTAACAAATTAATATTACCGAAAAAGTTGCACTTTCTTAGGTTTAGGCTCAAAGTCAATTCGTTGTAAATTGTATGTTAATCACTTGAGCACTGTACCGCATAAGCCGACAAACATGAATTTTACTGATTTGAGCGAAAGTCAAATTATATTGTTATTGCAGGATTAACAAATTAATATTACCGAAAAAGTTGCACTTTCTTAGGTTTAGGCTCAAAGTCAATTCTCTTGTAAATTGTATGTTAATCACTTGAGCACTGTACCGCATAAACCGAAAAACATCAATTTTATAGATTTGAGCGAAAGTTAAATTATATTGTTATTGCAGAATTGACATATTCATATAACCGAAAAAATTGCACTTTCTTAGTTTTAGACCTAAAGTCGATTTTCTTGTAAATTGTATGTCAATTGCGTGAGCACTGTACTGCTTAAGCCAAAAACATGAATTGTACTGATTTGAGCGAAAGCCAAATTATATTGTTATTGCAGGATTAACAAATTAATATTACCGAAAAAGTTGCACTTTCTTAGGTTTAGGCTCAAAGTCAATTCGTTGTAAATTGTATGTTAATCACTTGAGCACTGTACCGCATAAGCCGACAAACATGAATTTTACTGATTTGAGCGAAAGTCAAATTATATTGTTATTGCAGGATTAACAAATTAATATTACCGAAAAAGTTGCACTTTCTTAGGTTTAGGCTCAAAGTCAATTCTCTTGTAAATTGTATGTTAATCACTTGAGCACTGTACCGCATAAGCCGAAAAACATCAATTTTATAGATTTGAGCGAAAGTTAAGTTATATTGTTATTGCAGAATTGACATATTCATATAACCTAAAAAATTGCACTTTCCAAGTTTAAAAGTCGATTTTGTTGTAAATTGTATGTCAATTGCATGATTACTGTACTGCTTAAGCTGAAAAACATGAATTTCACTGATTTGAGCGAAAGTCAAATTATATTTTTATTGCAGGATTAACAAATTAATATTACCGAAAAAGTTGCACTTTCTTAGGTTTAGACTCAAAGTCAATTCTCTTGTAAATTGTATGTTAATCACTTGAGCACTGTACCGCATAAGCCAAAAAACATCAATTTTATAGATTTGAGCGAAAGTTAAATTATATTGTTATTGCAGAATTGACATATTCATATAACCGAAAAATTGCACTTTCTTAGTTTTAGACTTAAAGTCGATTTTCTTGTAAATTGTATGTCAATTGCGTGAGCACTGTACTGCTTAAGCCAAAAACATGAATTGTACTGATTTGAGCGAAAGCCAAATTATATTGTTATTGCAGGATTAACAAATTAATATTACCGAAAAAGTTGCACTTTCTTAGGTTTAGGCTCAAAGTCAATTCTCTTGTAAATTGTATGTTAATCACTTGAGCACTGTACCGCATAAGCCGAAAAACATCAATTTTATAGATTTGAGCGAAAGTTAAATTATATTGTTATTGCAGAATTGACATATTCATATAACCGAAAAAGTTGCACTTTCTTAGGTTTAGACTCAAAGTCGATTTTCTTTTAAATTGTATATCAATTGCGTGAGCACTGTACCGCATAAGCCGAAAAACATCAATTTTATAGATTTGAGCGAAAGTTAAATTATATTGTTATTGCAGAATTGACATATTCATATAACCGAAAAAGTTGCACTTTCTTAGGTTTAGACTTAAAGTCGATTTTCTTGTAAATTGTATGTCAATTGCGTGAGCACTGTACTGCTTAAGCCAAAAACATGAATTGTACTGATTTTAGCGAAAGCCAAATTATATTGTTATTGCAGAATTGACATATTCATATAACCGAAAAAATTGCACTTTCTTAGTTTTAGACTTAAAGTCGATTTTCTTGTAAATTGTATGTCAATTGCGTGAGCACTGTACTGCTTAAGCCAAAAACATGAATTGTACTGATTTGAGCGAAAGCCAAATTATATTGTTATTGCAGGATTAACAAATTAATATTACCGAAAAAGTTGCACTTTCTTAGGTTTAGGCTCAAAGTCAATTCTCTTGTAAATTGTATGTTAATCACTTGAGTACTGTACCGCATAAGCCGAAAAACATCAATTTTATAGATTTGAGCGAAAGTTAAATTATATTGTTATTGCAGAATTGACATATGCATATAACCTTAAAAATTGCACTTTCCAAGTTTAAAAGTCGATTTTCTTGTAAATTGTATGTCAATTGCATGATTACTGTACTGCTTAAGCTGAAAAACATGAATTTCACTGATTTGAGCGAAAGTCAAATTATATTTTTATTGCAGGATTAAGAAATTAATATTACCGAAAAAGTTGCACTTTCTTAGGTTTAGACTCAAAGTCGATTTTCTTTTAAATTGTATGTCAATTGCGTGAGCACTGTACTGCTTAAGCCGACAAACATGAATTTTACTGATTTGAGCGAAAGTCAAATTATATTGTTATTGCAGGATTAACAAATTAATATTACCGAAAAAGTTGCACTTTCTTAGGTTTAGGCTCAAAGTCAATTCTCTTGTAAATTGTATGTTAATCACTTGAGCACTGTACCGCATAAGCCGAAAAACATCAATTTTATAGATTTGAGCGAAAGTTAAATTATATTGTTATTGCAGAATTGACATATTCATATAACCTAAAAAATTCAATTGCATGATTACTGTACTGCTTAAGCTGAAAAACATGAATTTCACTGATTTGAGCGAAAGTCAAATTATATTTTTATTGCAGGATTAACAAATTAATATTACCGAAAAAGTTGTACTTTCTTAGGTTTAGACTCAAAGTCGATTTTCTTTTAAATTGTATGTCAATTGCGTGAGCTTAAGCCGACAAACATGAATTTTACTGATTTGAGGGAAAGTAAAATTATATTGTTATTGCAGGATTAACAAATTAATATTACCGAAAAATATGCACTTTCTTAGGTTTAGGCTCAAAGTCAATTCTCTTGTAAATTGTATGTTAATCACTTGAGCACTGTACCGCATAAGCCGAAAAACATCAATTTTATAGATTTGAGCGAAAGCTAAATTATATTGTTATTGCAGAATTGACATATTCATATAACCTAAAAAATTGCACTTTCCAAGTTTAAAAGTCGATTTTCTTGTAAATTGTATGTCAATTGCATGATTACTGTACTGCTTAAGCTGAAAAACATGAATTTCACTGATTTGAGCGAAAGTCAAATTATATTTTTATTGCAGGATTAACAAATTAATATTACCGAAAAAGTTGCACTTTCTTAGGTTTAGACTCAAAGTCGATTTTCTTTTAAATTGTATGTCAATTGCGTGAGCACTGTACTGCTTAAGCCGAAAAACATCAATTTTATAGATTTGAGCGAAAGTTAAATTATATTGTTATTGCAGAATTGACATATTCATATAACCGAAAAAGTTGCACTTTCTTAGGTTTAGACTTAAAGTCGATTTTCTTGTAAATTGTATGTCAATTGCGTGAGCACTGTATTGCTTAAGCCAAAAACATGAATTGTACTGATTTGAGCGAAAGCCAAATTATATTGTTATTGCAGGATTAACAAATTAATATTACCGAAAAAGTTGCACTTTCTTAGGTTTAGGCTCAAAGTCAATTCTCTTGTAAATTGTATGTTAATCACTTGAGCACTGTACTGCTTAAGCCGAAAAACATCAATTTTATAGATTTGAGCGAAAGTTAAATTATATTGTTATTGCAGAATTGACATATTCATATAACCGAAAAAGTTGCACTTTCTTAGGTTTAGACTTAAAGTCGATTTTCTTGTAAATTGTATGTCAATTGCGTGAGCACTGTATTGTTTAAGCCAAAAACATGAATTGTACTGATTTGAGCGAAAGCCAAATTATATTGTTATTGCAGGATTAACAAATTAATATTACCGAAAAAGTTGCACTTTCTTAGGTTTAGACTCAAAGTCGATTTTCTTTTAAATTGTATGTCAATTGCGTGAGCACTGTACTGCTTAAGCCGAAAAACATCAATTTTATAGATTTGAGCGAAAGTTAAATTATATTGTTATTGCAGAATTGACATATTCATATAACCTAAAAAATTGCACTTTCCAAGTTTAAAAGTCGATTTTCTTGTAAATTGTATGTCAATTGCATGATTACTGTACTGCTTAAGCTGAAAAACATGAATTTCACTGATTTGAGCGAAAGTCAAATTATATTTTTATTGCAGGATTAACAAATTAATATTACCGAAAAAGTTGCACTTTCTTAGGTTTAGACTCAAAGTCGATTTTTTTTTTAATTGTATGTCAATTGCGTGAGCACTGTACCGCATAAGCCGAAAAACATCAATTTTATAGATTTGAGCGAAAGTTAAATTATATTGTTATTGCAGAATTGACATATTCATATAACCGAAAAAGTTGCACTTTCTTAGGTTTAGACTTAAAGTCGATTTTCTTGTAAATTGTATGTCAATTGCGTGAGCACTGTATTGCTTAAGCCAAAAACATGAATTGTACTGATTTGAGCGAAAGCCAAATTATATTGTTATTGCAGGATTAACAAATTAATATTACCGAAAAAGTTGCACTTTCTTAGGTTTAGGCTCAAAGTCAATTCTCTTGTAAATTGTCTGTTAATCACTTGAGCACTGTACCGCATAAGCCGAAAAACATCAATTTTATAGATTTGAGCGAAAGTTAAATTATATTGTTATTGCAGAATTGACATATTCATATAACCTAAAAAATTGCACTTTCCAAGTTTAAAAGTCGATTTTCTTGTAAATTGTATGTCAATTGCATGATTACTGTACTGCTTAAGCTGAAAAACATGAATTTCACTGATTTGAGCGAAAGTCAAATTATATTTTTATTCCAGGATTAACAAATTAATATTACCGAAAAAGTTGCACTTTCTTAGGTTTAGACTCAAAGTCGATTTTCTTTTAAATTGTATGTCAATTGCGTGAGCACTGTACTGCTTAAGCCGACAAACATGAATTTTACTGATTTGAGCGAAAGTCAAATTATATTGTTATTGCAGGATTAACAAATTAATATTACCGAAAACGTTGCACTTTCTTAGGTTTAGGCTCAAAGTCAATTCTCTTGTAAATTGTATGTTAATCACTTGAGCACTGTACCGCATAAGCCGAAAGACATCAATTTTATAGATTTGAGCGAAAGTTAAATTATATTGTTATTGCAGAATTGACATATTCATATAACCTAAAAAATTGCACTTTCCAAGTTTAAAAGTCAATTTTGTTGTAAATTGTATGTCAATTGCATGATTACTGTACTGCTTAAGCTGAAAAACATTAATTTCACTGATTTGAGCGAAAGTCAAATTATATTTTTATTGCAGGATTAACAAATTAATATTACCGAAAAAGTTGCACTTTCTTAGGTTTAGACTCAAAGTCGATTTTCTTTTAAATTGTATGTCAATTGCGTGAGCACTGTACTGCTTAAGCCGACAAACATGAATTTTACTGATTTGAGCGAAAGTCAAATTATATTGTTATTGCAGAATTGACATATTCATATAACCGAAAAAGTTGCACTTTCTTAGGTTTAGACTTAAAGTCGATTTTCTTGTAAATTGTATGTCAATTGCGTGAGCACTGTATTGCTTAAGCCAAAAACATGAATTGTACTGATTTGAGCGAAAGCCAA
This sequence comes from Bactrocera oleae, assembly GCF_042242935.1. Classification (NCBI taxonomy): domain Eukaryota; kingdom Metazoa; phylum Arthropoda; class Insecta; order Diptera; family Tephritidae; genus Bactrocera; species Bactrocera oleae. The sequence goes on from NC_091537.1 coordinate 42,825,549, forward strand.
ATTATATTGTTATTGCAGGATTAACAAATTAATATTACCGAAAAAGTTGCACTTTCTTAGGTTTAGGCTCAAAGTCAATTCTCTTGTAAATTGTATGTTAATCACTTGAGCACTGTACTGCTTAAGCCGAAAAACATCAATTTTATAGATTTGAGCGAAAGTTAAATTATATTGTTATTGCAGAATTGACATATTCATATAACCGAAAAAGTTGCACTTTCTTAGGTTTAGACTTAAAGTCGATTTTCTTGTAAATTGTATGTCAATTGCGTGAGCACTGTATTGTTTAAGCCAAAAACATGAATTGTACTGATTTGAGCGAAAGCCAAATTATATTGTTATTGCAGGATTAACAAATTAATATTACCGAAAAAGTTGCACTTTCTTAGGTTTAGACTCAAAGTCGATTTTCTTTTAAATTGTATGTCAATTGCGTGAGCACTGTACTGCTTAAGCCGAAAAACATCAATTTTATAGATTTGAGCGAAAGTTAAATTATATTGTTATTGCAGAATTGACATATTCATATAACCTAAAAAATTGCACTTTCCAAGTTTAAAAGTCGATTTTCTTGTAAATTGTATGTCAATTGCATGATTACTGTACTGCTTAAGCTGAAAAACATGAATTTCACTGATTTGAGCGAAAGTCAAATTATATTTTTATTGCAGGATTAACAAATTAATATTACCGAAAAAGTTGCACTTTCTTAGGTTTAGACTCAAAGTCGATTTTTTTTTTAATTGTATGTCAATTGCGTGAGCACTGTACCGCATAAGCCGAAAAACATCAATTTTATAGATTTGAGCGAAAGTTAAATTATATTGTTATTGCAGAATTGACATATTCATATAACCGAAAAAGTTGCACTTTCTTAGGTTTAGACTTAAAGTCGATTTTCTTGTAAATTGTATGTCAATTGCGTGAGCACTGTATTGCTTAAGCCAAAAACATGAATTGTACTGATTTGAGCGAAAGCCAAATTATATTGTTATTGCAGGATTAACAAATTAATATTACCGAAAAAGTTGCACTTTCTTAGGTTTAGGCTCAAAGTCAATTCTCTTGTAAATTGTCTGTTAATCACTTGAGCACTGTACCGCATAAGCCGAAAAACATCAATTTTATAGATTTGAGCGAAAGTTAAATTATATTGTTATTGCAGAATTGACATATTCATATAACCTAAAAAATTGCACTTTCCAAGTTTAAAAGTCGATTTTCTTGTAAATTGTATGTCAATTGCATGATTACTGTACTGCTTAAGCTGAAAAACATGAATTTCACTGATTTGAGCGAAAGTCAAATTATATTTTTATTCCAGGATTAACAAATTAATATTACCGAAAAAGTTGCACTTTCTTAGGTTTAGACTCAAAGTCGATTTTCTTTTAAATTGTATGTCAATTGCGTGAGCACTGTACTGCTTAAGCCGACAAACATGAATTTTACTGATTTGAGCGAAAGTCAAATTATATTGTTATTGCAGGATTAACAAATTAATATTACCGAAAACGTTGCACTTTCTTAGGTTTAGGCTCAAAGTCAATTCTCTTGTAAATTGTATGTTAATCACTTGAGCACTGTACCGCATAAGCCGAAAGACATCAATTTTATAGATTTGAGCGAAAGTTAAATTATATTGTTATTGCAGAATTGACATATTCATATAACCTAAAAAATTGCACTTTCCAAGTTTAAAAGTCAATTTTGTTGTAAATTGTATGTCAATTGCATGATTACTGTACTGCTTAAGCTGAAAAACATTAATTTCACTGATTTGAGCGAAAGTCAAATTATATTTTTATTGCAGGATTAACAAATTAATATTACCGAAAAAGTTGCACTTTCTTAGGTTTAGACTCAAAGTCGATTTTCTTTTAAATTGTATGTCAATTGCGTGAGCACTGTACTGCTTAAGCCGACAAACATGAATTTTACTGATTTGAGCGAAAGTCAAATTATATTGTTATTGCAGGATTAACAAATTAATATTACCGAAAAAGTTGCACTTTCTTAGGTTTAGGCTCAAAGTCAATTCTCTTGTAAATTGTATGTTAATCTCTTGAGCACTGTACCGCATAAGCCGAAAAACATCAATTTTATAGATTTGAGCGAAAGTTAAATTATATTGTTATTGCAGAATTGACATATTCATATAACCTAAAAAATTCAATTGCATGATTACTGTACTGCTTAAGCTGAAAAACATGAATTTCACTAATTTCAGCGAAAGTCAAATTATATTGTTATTGCAGGATTAACAAATTAATATTACCGAAAAAGTTGCACTTTCTTAGGTTTAGACTTAAAGTCGATTTTCTTTTAAATTGTATGTCAATTCCGTGAGCACTTACTGCTTAAGCCGAAAAACATGAATTGTACTGAGTTGAGCGAAAGTCAAATTATATTTTTATTGCAGGATAAACAAATTAATATTACCGAAAAAATTGCACTTTCTTAGTTTTGAACTTAAAGTCGATTTTCCTGTAATTTGTATGTCAAATGCGTGAGCACTGTACTGCTTAAGCCGAAAAACATGAATTGTACTGATATGAGCGAAAGCCAAATTATATTGTTATTGCAGAATTGACATATTCATATAACCGAAAAAAATTGCACTTTCTTAGTTTTAGACTTAAAGTCGATTTTCTTGTAAATTGTATGTTAGATGCGTGAGCACTTTACTGCTTAAGCCGAAAAACATGAATTGTACTGATATGAGCGAAAGCCAAATTATATTGTTATTGCAGAATTGATATATTCATATAACCGAAAAAATGGCACTTTCTTAGTTTTAGACTTAAAGTCGATTTTCTTGTAAATTGTATGTCAATTGCGTGAGCACTGTACCGCTTAAGCCAAAAACATGAATTGTACTGATTTGAGCGAAAGCCAAATTATATTGTTATTGCAGAATTGACATACTCATATAACCGAAAAAATTGCACTTTCTTAGTTTTATACTTAAAGTCGAATTTCTTGTAAATTGTATGTCAATTCCGTGAGCACTTACTGCTTAAGCCGAAAAACATGAATTGTACTGAGTTGAGCGAAAGTCAAATTATATTTTTATTGCAGAATTGACATATTCATATAACCTAAAAAATTGCACTTTCCATGTTTAAAAGTCGATTTTCTTGTAAATTGTATGTCAATTGCATGATTACTGTACTGCTTAAGCTGAAAAACATAAATTTCACTGATTTGAGCGAAAGTCAAATTATATTGTTATTGCAGAATTAACAAATTATAATTACCGAAAAAGGTGCACTTTCTTAGGTTTAGACTCAAAGTCGATTTTCTTGTAAATTGTATGTCAATTCCGTGAGCACTCTCTGCTTAAGCCGAAAAACATGAATTGTACTGAGTTGAGCGAAAGTCAAATTATATTTTTATTGCAGGATAAACAAATTAATATTACCGAAAAAGTTGCACTTTCTTAGTTTTGGACTTAAAGTCGATTTTCCTGTAAATTGTATGTCAAATGCGTGAGCAATGTACTGCTTAAGCCGAAAAACATGACTTGTACTGATATGAGCGAAAGCCAAATTATATTGTTATTGCAGAATTGACATATTCATATAACCGAAAAAAATTGCACTTTCTTAGTTTTAGACGTAAAGTCGATTTTCTTGTAAATTGTATGTTAAATGCGTGAGCACTGTACTGCTTAAGCCGAAAAAGATGAATTGTACTGATATGAGCGAAAGCCAAATTATATTGTTATTGCAGAATTGACATATTCATATAACCGAAAAAATGGCACTTTCTTAGTTTTAGACTTAAAGTCGATTTTCTTGTAAATTGTATGTCAATTGCGTGAGCACTGTACTGCTTAAGCCAAAAACATGAATTGTACTGATTTGAGCGAAAGCCAAATTATATTGTTATAGCAGAATTGACATATTCATATAACCGAAAAAATTGCACTTTCTTAGTTTTATACTTAAAGTGGATTTTCTTGTAAATTGTATGTCAATTCCGTGAGCACTTACTGCTTAAGCCGAAAAACATGAATTGTACTGAGTTGAGCGAAAGTCAAATTATATTTTTATTGCAGGATTAACAAATTAATATTACCGAAAAAGTTGCACTTTCTTAGGTTTAGACTCAAAGTCGATTTTCTTTTAAATTGTATGTCAATTGCGTGAGCACTGTACCGCTGAAGCCGAAAAACATGATATGTACTGATTTGAGCGAAAGCCAAATTATATTGTTATTGCAGAATTGACATATTCATATAACCGAAAAAATTGCACATTCTTAGTTTTAGACTTAAAGTCGATTTTCTTGTAAATTGTATGTAAATTGCGTGAGCACTATACTGCTTAAGCCAAAAACATGAATTGTACTGATTTGAGCGAAAGCCAAATTATATTGTTATTGCAGAATTGACATATTCATATAACCGAGAAAATTGCAATTTCTTAGTTTTAGACTTAAAGTCGATTTTCTTGTAAATTGTATGTCAAATGCGTGAGCACTGTACTGCTTAAGCCGAAAAACATAAATTGTACTGATATGAACGAAAGCCAAATTATATGTTATTGCAGAATTGACATATTCATATAACCGAAAAAATTGCACTTTTTTAGTTTTAGACTTAAAGTCGATTTTCTTGTAAATTGTATGTCAAATGCGTGAGCACTGTACTGCTTAAGCCGAAAAACATGAATTGTACTGATATGGGCGAAAGCCAAATTATATTGTTTTTGCAGAATTGACATATTCATATAACCGAAAAAATGGCACTTTCTTAGTTTTAGACTTAAAGTCGATTTTCTTGTAAATTGTATGTCAATTGCGTGAGCACTGTACTGCTTAAGCCAAAAACATGAATTGTACTGATTTGAGCGAAAGCCAAATTATATTGTTATTGCAGAATTGACATATTCATATACCCGAAAAAATTGCACATTCTTAGTTTTAGACTTAAAGTCGATTTTCTTGTAAATTGTATGTAAATTGCGTGAGCACTGTACTGCTTAAGCCAAAAACATGAATTGTACTGATTTAAGCGAAAGCCAAATTATATTGTTATTGCAGAATTGACATATTCATATCACCGAGAAAATTGCACTTTCTTAGTTTTGAACTTAAAGTCGATTTTCTTGTAAATTGTATGTCAATTGCGTGAGCACTGTACTGCTTAAGCCAAAAACATGAATTGTACTGATTTGAGCGAAAGTTAAATTATATTGTTATTGCAGAATTGACATATTCATATAACCTAAAAAATTGCACTTTCCATGTTTAAAAGTCGATTTTCTTGTAAATTGTATGTCAATTGCATGATTACTGTACTGCTTAAGCTGAAAAACATGAATTTCACTGATTTGAGCGAAAGTCAAATTATATTTTTATTGCAGGATTAACAAATTAATATTACCGAAAAAGTTGCACTTTCTTAGGTTTAGACTCAAAGTCGATTTTCTTTTAAATTTTTGTCAATTGCGTGAGCACTGTACTGCTTAAGCCGACAAACATGAATTTTACTGATTTGAGCGAAAGTCAAATTATATTGTTATTGCAGGATTAACAAATTAATATTACCGAAAAAGTTGCACTTTCTTAGGTTTAGGCTCAAAGTCAATTCTCTTGTAAATTGTATGTTAATCACTTGAGCACTGTACCGCATAAGCCGAAAAACATCAATTTTTGATTGAATTAAGCTGAAAAACATGAATTTCACTGATTTGAGCGAAAGTCAAATTATATTTTTATTGCAGGATTAACAAATTAATATTACCGAAAAAGTTGCACTTTCTTAGGTTTAGACTTAAAGTCGATTTTCTTGTAAATTGTATGTCAATTGCGTGAGCACTGTACTGCTTAAGCCAAAAACATGAATTGTACTGATTTGAGCGAAAGCCAAATTATATTGTTATTGCAGAATTGACATATTCATATAACCGAAAAAATTGCACTTTCTTAGTTTTATACTTAAAGTCGATTTTCTTGTAAATTGTATGTCAATTCCGTGAGCACTTACTGCTTAAGCCGAAAAACATGAATTGTACTGAGTTGAGCGAAAGTCAAATTATATTTTTATTGCAGATTAACAAATTAATATTACCGAAAAAGTTGCACTTTCTTAGGTTTAGACTCAAAGTCGATTTTCTTTTAAATTGTATGTCAAATGCGTGAGCACTGTACTGCTTAAGCCGAAAAACATGAATTGTACTGATATGAACGAAAGCCAAATTATATTGTTATTGCAGAATTGACATATTCATATAACCGAAAAAAATTGCACTTTCTTAGTTTTAGACTTAAAGTCGATTTTCTTGTAAATTGTATGTTAAATGCGTGAGCACTGTACTGCTTAAGCCGAAAAACATGAATTGTACTGATATGAGCGAAAGCAAATTATATTGTTATTGCAGAATTGACATATTCATATAACCGAAAAAATGGCACTTTCTTAGTTTTAGACTTAAAGCCGATTTTCTTGTAAATTGTATGTCAATTGCGTGAGCACTGTACTGCTTAAGCCAAAAACATGAATTGTACTGATTTGAGCGAAAGCCAAATTATATTGTTATTGCAGAATTGACATATCCATATAACCGAAAAAATTGCACTTTCTTAGTTTTAGACTTAAAGTCGATTTTCTTGTAAATTGTATGTCAATTGCGTGAGCACTGTACTGCTTAAGCCAAAAACATGAATTGTACTGATTTGAGCGAAAGCCAAATTATATTGTTATAGCAGAATTGACATATTCATATAACCGAAAAAATTGCACTTTCTTAGTTTTATACTTAAAGTGGATTTTCTTGTAAATTGTATGTCAATTCCTTGAGCACTTACTGCTTAAGCCGAAAAACATGAATTGTACTGAGTTGAGCGAAAGTCAAATTATATTTTTATTGCAGGATTAACAAATTAATATTACCGAAAAAGTTGCACTTTCTTAGGTTTAGATTCAAAGTCGATTTTCTTTTAAATTGTATATCAATTGCGTGAGCACTGTACCGCTGAAGCCGAAAAACATGAATTGGACTGATTTGAGCGAAAGCCAATTTATATTGTTATTGCAGAATTGACATATTCATATAACCGAAAAAATTGCACATTCTTAGTTTTAGACTTAAAGTCGATTTTCTTGTAAATTGTATGTCAATTGCATGAGCACTGTACTGCTTAAGCTGAAAAACATGAATTTCACTGATTTGAGCGAAAGTCAAATTATATTTTTATTGCAGGATTAACAAATTAATATTACCGAAAAAGTTGCACTTTCTTAGGTTTAGACTCAAAGTCGATTTTCTTTTAAATGTTTGTCAATTGCGTGAGCACTGTACTGCTTAAGCCGACAAACATGAATTTTACTGATTTGAGCGAAAGTCAAATTATATTGTTATTGCAGGATTAACAAATTAATATTACCGAAAAAGTTGCACTTTCTTAGGTTTAGGCTCAAAGTCAATTCTTTTGTAAATTGTATGTTAATCACTTGAGCACTGTACCGCATAAGCCGAAAAACATCAATTTTTGATTGAATTAAGCTGAAAAACATGAATTTCACTGATTTGAGCGAAAGTCAAATTATATTTTTATTGCAGGATTAACAAATTAATATTACCGAAAAAGTTGCACTTTCTTAGGTTTAGACTTAAAGTCGATTTTCTTGTAAATTGTATGTCAATTGCGTGAGCACTGTACTGCTTAAGCCAAAAACATGAATTGTACTGATTTGAGCGAAAGCCAAATTATATTGTTATTGCAGAATTGACATATTCATATAACCGAAAAAATTGCACTTTCTTAGTTTTATACTTAAAGTCGATTTTCTTGTAAATTGTATGTCAATTCCGTGAGCACTTACTGCTTAAGCCGAAAAACATGAATTGTACTGAGTTGAGCGAAAGTCAAATTATATTTTTATTGCAGATTAACAAATTAATATTACCGAAAAAGTTGCACTTTCTTAGGTTTAGACTCAAAGTCGATTTTCTTTTAAATTGTATGTCAAATGCGTGAGCACTGTACTGCTTAAGCCGAAAAACATGAATTGTACTGATATGAACGAAAGCCAAATTATATTGTTATTGCAGAATTGACATATTCATATAACCGAAAAAAATTGCACTTTCTTGGTTTTAGACTTAAAGTCGATTTTCTTGTAAATTGTATGTCAATTGCGTGAGCACTGTACTGCTTAAGCCAAAAACATGAATTGTACTGATTTGAGCGAAAGCCAAATTATATTGTTATTGCAGAATTGACATATTCATATACCCGAAAAAATTGCACATTCTTAGTTTTAGACTTAAAGTCGATTTTCTTGTAAATTGTATGTAAATTGCGTGAGCACTGTACTGCTTAATCCAAAAACATGAATTGTACTGATTTAAGCGAAAGCCAAATTATATTGTTATTGCAGAATTGACATATTCATATAACCGAGAAAATTGCACTTTCTTAGTTTTAGACTTAAAGTCGATTTTCTTGTAAATTGTATGTCAATTGCGTGAGCACTGTACTGCTTAAGCCAAAAACATGAATTGTACTGATTTGAGCGAAAGTTAAATTATATTGTTATTGCAGAATTGACATATTCATATAACCTAAAAAATTGCACTTTCCATGTTTAAAAGTCGATTTTCTTGTAAATTGTATGTCAATTGCATGATTACTGTACTGCTTAAGCTGAAAAACATGAATTTCACTGATTTGAGCGAAAGTCAAATTATATTTTTATTGCAGGATTAACAAATTAATATTACCGAAAAAGTTGCACTTTCTTAGGTTTAGACTCAAAGTCGATTTTCTTTTAAATTGTATGTCAAATGCGTGAGCACTGTACTGCTTAAGCCGAAAAACATGAATTGTACTGATATGGGCGAAAGCCAAATTATATTGTTTTTGCAGAATTGACATATTCATATAACCGAAAAAATTGCACTTTCCAAGTTTAAAAGTCGATTTTCTTGTAAATTGTGTGTCAAATGCGTGAGCGCTGTACTGCTTAAGCCGAAAAACATGAATTGTACTGATATGAACGAAAGCCAAATTATATTGTTATTGCAGAATTGACATATTCATATAACCGAAAAAATTGCACTTTTTTAGTTTTAGACTTAAAGTCGATTTTCTTGTAAATTGTATGTCAATTGCGTGAGCACTGTACTGCTTAAGCCAAAAACATGAATTGTACTGATTTGAGCGAAAGCCAAATTATATTGTTATTGCAGAATTGACATATTCATATACCCGAAAAAATTGCACATTCTTAGTTTTAGACTTAAAGTCGATTTTCTTGTAAATTGTATGTAAATTGCGTAAGCACTGTACTGCTTAAGCCAAAAACATGAATTGTACTGATATAAGCGAAAGCCAAATTATATTGCTATTGCAGAATTGACATATTCATATAACCGAGAAAATTGCACTTTCTTAGTTTTAGACTTAAAGTCGATTTTCTTGTAAATTGTATGTCAATTGCGTGAGCACTGTACTGCTTAAGCCAAAAACATGAATTGTACTGATTTAAGCGAAAGCCAAATTATATTGTTATTGCAGAATTGACATATTCATATAACCGAAAAAATTGCACTTTCTTAGTTTTAGACTTAAAGTCGATTTTATTGTAAATTGTATGTCAATTGCGTGAGCACTGTACTGCTTAAGCCAAAAACATGAATTGTACTGATTTGAGCGAAAGCCAAATTATATTGTTATTGCAGAATTGACATATTCATATACCCGAAAAAATTGCACATTCTTAGTTTTAGACTTAAAGTCGATTTTCTTGTAAATTGTATGTAAATTGCGTGAGCACTGTACTGCTTAAGCCAAAAACATGAATTGTACTGATATAAGCGAAAGCCAAATTATATTGCTATTGCAGAATTGACATATTCATATAACCGAGAAAATTGCACTTTCTTAGTTTTAGACTTAAAGTCGATTTTCTTGTAAATTGTATGTCAATTGCGTGAGCACTGTACTGCTTAAGCCAAAAACATGAATTGTACTGATTTGAGCGAAAGTTAAATTATATTGTTATTGCAGAATTGACATATTCATATAACCTAAAAAATTGCACTTTCCATGTTTAAAAGTCGATTTTCTTGTAAATTGTATGTCAATTGCATGATTACTGTACTGCTTAAGCTGAAAAACATGAATTTCACTGATTTGAGCGAAAGTCAAATTATATTTTTATTGCAGGATTAACAAATTAATATTACCGAAAAAGTTGCACTTTCTTAGGTTTAGACTCAAAGTCGATTTTCTTTTAAATTGTATGTCAATTGCGTGAGCACTGTACTGCTTAAGCCGACAAACATGAATTTTACTGATTTGAGCGAAAGTCAAATTATATTGTTATTGCAGGATTAACAAATTAATATTACCGAAAAAGTTGCACTTTCTTAGGTTTAGGCTCAAAGTCAATTCTCTTGTAAATTGTATGTTAATCACTTGAGCACTGTACCGCATAAGCCGAAAAACATCAATTTTATAGATTTGAGCGAAAGTTAAAGTATATTGTTATTGCAGAATTGACATATTCATAAAACCTAAAAAATTGCACTTTCCAAGTTTAAAAGTCGATTTTCTTGTAAATTGTATGTCAATTGCATGATTACTGTACTGCTTAAGCTGAAAAACATGAATTTCACTGATTTGAGCGAAAGTCAAATTATATTTTTATTGCAGGATTAACAAATTAATATTACCGAAAAAGTTGCACTTTCTTAGGTTTAGACTCAAAGTCGATTTTCTTTTAAATTGTATGTCAATTGCGTGAGCACTGCACTGCTTAAGCCAAAAACATGAATTGTACTGATTTAAGCGAAAGCCAAATTATATTGTTATTGCAGAATTGACATATTCATATAACCGAAAAAATTGCACTTTCTTAGTTTTAGACTTAAAGTCGATTTTCTTGTAAATTGTATGTCAATTGCGTGAGCACTGTACTGCTTAAGCCAAAAACATGAATTGTACTGATTTGAGCGAAAGCCAAATTATATTGTTATTGCAGAATTGACATATTCATATACCCGAAAAAATTGCACATTCTTAGTTTTAGACTTAAAGTCGATTTTCTTGTAAATTGTATGTAAATTGCGTGAGCACTGTACTGCTTAAGCCAAAAACATGAATTGTACTGATTTAAGCGAAAGCCAAATTATATTGTTATTGCAGAATTGACATATTCATATAACCGAGAAAATTGCACTTTCTTAGTTTTAGACTTAAAGTCGATTTTCTTGTAAATTGTATGTCAATTGCGTGAGCACTGTACTGCTTAAGCCAAAAACATGAATTGTACTGATTTGAGCGAAAGTTAAATTATATTGTTATTGCAGAATTGACATATTCATATAACCTAAAAAAATTGCACTTTCCATGTTTAAAAGTCGATTTTCTGTTAATTGTATGTCAATTGCATGATTACTGTACTGCTTAAGCTGAAAAACGTGAATTTCACTGATTTGAGCGAAAGTCAAATTATATTTTTATTGCAGGATTAACAAATTAATATTACCGAAAAAGTTGCACTTACTTAGGTTTAGACTCAAAGTCGATTTTCTTTTAAATTGTATGTCAATTGCGTGAGCACTGTACTGCTTAAGCCGACAAACATGAATTTTACTGATTTGAGCGAAAGTCAAATTATATTGTAATTGCAGGATTAACAAATTAATATTACCGAAAAAGTTGCACTTTCTTAGGTTTAGGCTCAAAGTCAATTCTCTTGTAAATTGTATGTTAGTCACTTGAGCACTGTACCGCATAAGCCGAAAAACATCAATTTTATAGATTTGAGCGAAAGTTAAATTATATTGTTATTGCAGAATTGACATATTCATATAACCTAAAAAATTGCACTTTCCAAGTTTAAAAGTCGATTTTGTTGTAAATTGTATGTCAATTGCATGATTACTGTACTGCTTAAGCTGAAAAAGATGAATTTCACTGATTTGAGCGAAAGTCAAATTATATTTTTATTGCATGATTAACAAATTAATATTACCGAAAAAGTTGCACTTTCTTAGGTTTAGACTCAAAGTCGATTTTCTTGTAAATTGTATGTCAAATGCGTGAGCACTGTACTGTTTAAGCCGAAAAACATGAATTGTACTGATATGGGCGAAAGCCAAATTATATTGTTTTTGCAGAATTGACATATTCATATAACCGAAAAAATTGCACTTTCTTAGTTTTAGACTTAAAGTCGATTTTCTTGTAAATTGTATGTCAATTGCGTGAGCACTGTACTGCTTAAGCCAAAAACATGAATTGTACTGATTTGAGCGAAAGCCAAATTATATTGTTATTGCAGAATTGACATATTCATATACCCGAAAAAATTGCACATTCTTAGTTTTAGACTTAAAGTCGATTTTCTTGTAAATTGTATGTAAATTGCGTGAGCACTGTACTGCTTAATCCAAAAACATGAATTGTACTGATTTGAGCGAAAGCCAAATTATATTGTTATTGCAGAATTGACATATTCATATACCCGAAAAAATTGCACATTCTTAGTTTTAGACTTAAAGTCGATTTTCTTGTAAATTGTATGTAAATTGCGTGAGCACTGTACTGCTTAATCCAAAAACATGAATTGTACTGATTTAAGCGAAAGCCAAATTATATTGTTATTGCAGAATTGACATATTCATATAACCGAAAAAATTGCACTTTTTTAGTTTTAGACTTAAAGTCGATTTTCTTGTAAATTGTATGTCAATTGCGTGAGCACTGTACTGCTTAAGCCAAAAACATGAATTGTACTGATTTGAGCGAAAGCCAAATTATATTGTTATTGCAGAATTGACATATTCATATACCCGAAAAAATTGCACATTCTTAGTTTTAGACTTAAAGTCGATTTTCTTGTAAATTGTATGTAAATTGCGTGAGCACTGTACTGCTTAAGCCAAAAACATGAATTGTACTGATATAAGCGAAAGCCAAATTATATTGCTATTGCAGAATTGACATATTCATATACCCGAAAAAATTGCACATTCTTAGTTTTAGACTTAAAGTCGATTTTCTTGTAAATTGTATGTAAATTGCGTGAGCACTGTACTGCTTAATCCAAAAACATGAATTGTACTGATATGGGCGAAAGCCAAATTATATTGTTTTTGCAGAATTGACATATTCATATAACCGAAAAAATGGCACTTTCTTAGATTTAGACTTAAAGTCGATTTTCTTGTAAATTGTATGTAAATTGCGTGAGCACTGTACTGCTTAATCCAAAAACATGAATTGTACTGATATGGGCGAAAGCCAAATTATATTGTTTTTGCAGAATTGACATATTCATATACCCGAAAAAATTGCACATTCTTAGTTTTAGACTTAAAGTCGATTTTCTTGTAAATTGTATGTAAATTGCGTGAGCACTGTACTGCTTAATCCAAAAACATGAATTGTACTGATTTGAGCGAAAGCCAAATTATATTGTTATTGCAGAATTGACATATTCATATAACCTAAAAAATTGCACTTTCCAAGTTTAAAAGTCGATTTTGTTGTAAATTGTATGTCAATTGCATGATTACTGTACTGCTTAAGCTGAAAAAGATGAATTTCACTGATTTGAGCGAAAGTCAAATTATATTTTTATTGCATGATTAACAAATTAATATTACCGAAAAAGTTGCACTTTCTTAGGTTTAGACTCAAAGTCGATTTTCTTGTAAATTGTATGTCAAATGCGTGAGCACTGTACTGTTTAAGCCGAAAAACATGAATTGTACTGATATGGGCGAAAGCCAAATTATATTGTTTTTGCAGAATTGACATATTCATATAACCGAAAAAATTGCACTTTCTTAGTTTTAGACTTAAAGTCGATTTTCTTGTAAATTGTATGTCAATTGCGTGAGCACTGTACTGCTTAAGCCAAAAACATGAATTGTACTGATTTGAGCGAAAGCCAAATTATATTGTTATTGCAGAATTGACATATTCATATACCCGAAAAAATTGCACATTCTTAGTTTTAGACTTAAAGTCGATTTTCTTGTAAATTGTATGTAAATTGCGTGAGCACTGTACTGCTTAATCCAAAAACATGAATTGTACTGATTTGAGCGAAAGCCAAATTATATTGTTATTGCAGAATTGACATATTCATATACCCGAAAAAATTGCACATTCTTAGTTTTAGACTTAAAGTCGATTTTCTTGTAAATTGTATGTAAATTGCGTGAGCACTGTACTGCTTAATCCAAAAACATGAATTGTACTGATTTAAGCGAAAGCCAAATTATATTGTTATTGCAGAATTGACATATTCATATAACCGAAAAAATTGCACTTTTTTAGTTTTAGACTTAAAGTCGATTTTCTTGTAAATTGTATGTCAATTGCGTGAGCACTGTACTGCTTAAGCCAAAAACATGAATTGTACTGATTTGAGCGAAAGCCAAATTATATTGTTATTGCAGAATTGACATATTCATATACCCGAAAAAATTGCACATTCTTAGTTTTAGACTTAAAGTCGATTTTCTTGTAAATTGTATGTAAATTGCGTGAGCACTGTACTGCTTAAGCCAAAAACATGAATTGTACTGATATAAGCGAAAGCCAAATTATATTGCTATTGCAGAATTGACATATTCATATACCCGAAAAAATTGCACATTCTTAGTTTTAGACTTAAAGTCGATTTTCTTGTAAATTGTATGTAAATTGCGTGAGCACTGTACTGCTTAATCCAAAAACATGAATTGTACTGATATGGGCGAAAGCCAAATTATATTGTTTTTGCAGAATTGACATATTCATATAACCGAAAAAATGGCACTTTCTTAGATTTAGACTTAAAGTCGATTTTCTTGTAAATTGTATGTCAATTGCGTGAGCACTGTACTGCTTAAGCCAAAAACATGAATTGTACTGATTTGAGCGAAAGCCAAATTATATTGTTATTGCAGAATTGACATATTCATATACCCGAAAAAATTGCACATTCTTAGTTTTAGACTTAAAGTCGATTTTCTTGTAAATTGTATGTAAATTGCGTGAGCACTGTACTGCTTAATCCAAAAACATGAATTGTACTGATATGGGCGAAAGCCAAATTATATTGTTTTTGCAGAATTGACATATTCATATATCCGAAAAAATGGCACTTTCTTAGATTTAGACTTAAAGTCGATTTTCTTGTAAATTGTATGTCAATTGCGTGAGCACTGTACTGCTTAAGCCAAAAACATGAATTGTACTGATTTGAGCGAAAGTTAAATTATATTGTTATTGCAGAATTGACATATTCATATAACCTAAAAAAATTGCACTTTCCATGTTTAAAAGTCGATTTTCTGTTAATTGTATGTCAATTGCATGATTACTGTACTGCTTAAGCTGAAAAACGTGAATTTCACTGATTTGAGCGAAAGTCAAATTATATTTTTATTGCAGGATTAACAAATTAATATTACCGAAAAAGTTGCACTTTCTTAGGTTTAGACTCAAAGTCGATTTTCTTTTAAATTGTATGTCAATTGCGTGAGCACTGCACTGCTTAAGCCAAAAACATGAATTGTACTGATTTAAGCGAAAGCCAAATTATATTGTTATTGCAGAATTGACATATTCATATAACCGAAAAAATTGCACTTTCTTAGTTTTAGACTTAAAGTCGATTTTCTTGTAAATTGTATGTCAATTGCGTGAGCACTGTACTGCTTAAGCCAAAAACATGAATTGTACTGATTTGAGCGAAAGCCAAATTATATTGTTATTGCAGAATTGACATATTCATATACCCGAAAAAATTGCACATTCTTAGTTTTAGACTTAAAGTCGATTTTCTTGTAAATTGTATGTAAATTGCGTGAGCACTGTACTGCTTAAGCCAAAAACATGAATTGTACTGATTTAAGCGAAAGCCAAATTATATTGTTATTGCAGAATTGACATATTCATATAACCGAGAAAATTGCACTTTCTTAGTTTTAGACTTAAAGTCGATTTTCTTGTAAATTGTATGTCAATTGCGTGAGCACTGTACTGCTTAAGCCAAAAACATGAATTGTACTGATTTGAGCGAAAGTTAAATTATATTGTTATTGCAGAATTGACATATTCATATAACCTAAAAAAATTGCACTTTCCATGTTTAAAAGTCGATTTTCTGTTAATTGTATGTCAATTGCATGATTACTGTACTGCTTAAGCTGAAAAACGTGAATTTCACTGATTTGAGCGAAAGTCAAATTATATTTTTATTGCAGGATTAACAAATTAATATTACCGAAAAAGTTGCACTTACTTAGGTTTAGACTCAAAGTCGATTTTCTTTTAAATTGTATGTCAATTGCGTGAGCACTGTACTGCTTAAGCCGACAAACATGAATTTTACTGATTTGAGCGAAAGTCAAATTATATTGTAATTGCAGGATTAACAAATTAATATTACCGAAAAAGTTGCACTTTCTTAGGTTTAGGCTCAAAGTCAATTCTCTTGTAAATTGTATGTTAATCACTTGAGCACTGTACCGCATAAGCCGAAAAACATCAATTTTATAGATTTGAGCGAAAGTTAAATTATATTGTTATTGCAGAATTGACATATTCATATAACCTAAAAAATTGCACTTTCCAAGTTTAAAAGTCGATTTTGTTGTAAATTGTATGTCAATTGCATGATTACTGTACTGCTTAAGCTGAAAAAGATGAATTTCACTGATTTGAGCGAAAGTCAAATTATATTTTTATTGCATGATTAACAAATTAATATTACCGAAAAAGTTGCACTTTCTTAGGTTTAGACTCAAAGTCGATTTTCTTGTAAATTGTATGTCAAATGCGTGAGCACTGTACTGTTTAAGCCGAAAAACATGAATTGTACTGATATGGGCGAAAGCCAAATTATATTGTTTTTGCAGAATTGACATATTCATATAACCGAAAAAATTGCACTTTCTTAGTTTTAGACTTAAAGTCGATTTTCTTGTAAATTGTATGTCAATTGCGTGAGCACTGTACTGCTTAAGCCAAAAACATGAATTGTACTGATTTGAGCGAAAGCCAAATTATATTGTTATTGCAGAATTGACATATTCATATACCCGAAAAAATTGCACATTCTTAGTTTTAGACTTAAAGTCGATTTTCTTGTAAATTGTATGTAAATTGCGTGAGCACTGTACTGCTTAATCCAAAAACATGAATAGTACTGATTTGAGCGAAAGCCAAATTATATTGTTATTGCAGAATTGACATATTCATATACCCGAAAAAATTGCACATTCTTAGTTTTAGACTTAAAGTCGATTTTCTTGTAAATTGTATGTAAATTGCGTGAGCACTGTACTGCTTAATCCAAAAACATGAATTGTACTGATTTAAGCGAAAGCCAAATTATATTGTTATTGCAGAATTGACATATTCATATAACCGAAAAAATTGCACTTTTTTAGTTTTAGACTTAAAGTCGATTTTCTTGTAAATTGTATGTCAATTGCGTGAGCACTGTACTGCTTAAGCCAAAAACATGAATTGTACTGATTTGAGCGAAAGCCAAATTATATTGTTATTGCAGAATTGACATATTCATATACCCGAAAAAATTGCACATTCTTAGTTTTAGACTTAAAGTCGATTTTCTTGTAAATTGTATGTAAATTGCGTGAGCACTGTACTGCTTAAGCCAAAAACATGAATTGTACTGATATAAGCGAAAGCCAAATTATATTGCTATTGCAGAATTGACATATTCATATACCCGAAAAAATTGCACATTCTTAGTTTTAGACTTAAAGTCGATTTTCTTGTAAATTGTATGTAAATTGCGTGAGCACTGTACTGCTTAATCCAAAAACATGAATTGTACTGATATGGGCGAAAGCCAAATTATATTGTTTTTGCAGAATTGACATATTCATATAACCGAAAAAATGGCACTTTCTTAGATTTAGACTTAAAGTCGATTTTCTTGTAAATTGTATGTCAAATGCGTGAGCACTGTACTGCTTAAGCCGAAAAACATGAATTGTACTGATATGAACGAAAGCCAAATTATATTGTTAGTGCAGAATTGACATATTCATATAACCGAAAAAATTGCACTTTTTTAGTTTTAGACTTAAAGTCGATTTTCTTGTAAATTGTATGTCAATTGCGTGAGCACTGTACTGCTTAAGCCAAAAACATGAATTGTACTGATTTGAGCGAAAGCCAAATTATATTGTTATTGCAGAATTGACATATTCATATACCCGAAAAAATTGCACATTCTTAGTTTTAGACTTAAAGTCGATTTTCTTGTAAATTGTATGTAAATTGCGTGAGCACTGTACTGCTTAAGCCAAAAACATGAATTGTACTGATATAAGCGAAAGCCAAATTATATTGCTATTGCAGAATTGACATATTCATATAACCGAGAAAATTGCACTTTCTTAGTTTTAGACTTAAAGTCGATTTTCTTGTAAATTGTACGTCAATTGCGTGAGCACTGTACTGCTTAAGCCAAAAACATGAATTGTACTGATTTAAGCGAAAGCCAAATTATATTGTTATTGCAGAATTGACATATTCATATAACCGAAAAAATTGCACTTTCTTAGTTTTAGACTTAAAGTCGATTTTATTGTAAATTGTATGTCAATTGCGTGAGCACTGTACTGCTTAAGCCAAAAACATGAATTGTACTGATTTGAGCGAAAGCCAAATTATATTGTTATTGCAGAATTGACATATTCATATACCCGAAAAAATTGCACATTCTTAGTTTTAGACTTAAAGTCGATTTTCTTGTAAATTGTATGTAAATTGCGTGAGCACTGTACTGCTTAAGCCAAAAACATGAATTGTACTGATATAAGCGAAAGCCAAATTATATTGCTATTGCAGAATTGACATATTCATATAACCGAGAAAATTGCACTTTCTTAGTTTTAGACTTAAAGTCGATTTTCTTGTAAATTGTATGTCAATTGCGTGAGCACTGTACTGCTTAAGCCAAAAACATGAATTGTACTGATTTGAGCGAAAGTTAAATTATATTGTTATTGCAGAATTGACATATTCATATAACCTAAAAAATTGCACTTTCCATGTTTAAAAGTCGATTTTCTTGTAAATTGTATGTCAATTGCATGATTACTGTACTGCTTAAGCTGAAAAACATGAATTTCACTGATTTGAGCGAAAGTCAAATTATATTTTTATTGCAGGATTAACAAATTAATATTACCGAAAAAGTTGCACTTTCTTAGGTTTAGACTCAAAGTCGATTTTCTTTTAAATTGTATGTCAATTGCGTGAGCACTGTACTGCTTAAGCCGACAAACATGAATTTTACTGATTTGAGCGAAAGTCAAATTATATTGTTATTGCAGGATTAACAAATTAATATTACCGAAAAAGTTGCACTTTCTTAGGTTTAGGCTCAAAGTCAATTCTCTTGTAAATTGTATGTTAATCACTTGAGCACTGTACCGCATAAGCCGAAAAACATCAATTTTATAGATTTGAGCGAAAGTTAAAGTATATTGTTATTGCAGAATTGACATATTCATAAAACCTAAAAAATTGCACTTTCCAAGTTTAAAAGTCGATTTTCTTGTAAATTGTATGTCAATTGCATGATTACTGTACTGCTTAAGCTGAAAAACATGAATTTCACTGATTTGAGCGAAAGTCAAATTATATTTTTATTGCAGGATTAACAAATTAATATTACCGAAAAAGTTGCACTTTCTTAGGTTTAGACTCAAAGTCGATTTTCTTTTAAATTGTATGTCAATTGCGTGAGCACTGCACTGCTTAAGCCAAAAACATGAATTGTACTGATTTAAGCGAAAGCCAAATTATATTGTTATTGCAGAATTGACATATTCATATAACCGAAAAACCGCTTAAGCCAAAAACATGAATTGTACTGATTTGAGCGAAAGTTAAATTATATTGTTATTGCAGAATTGACATATTCATATAACCTAAAAAATTGCACTTTCCATGTTTAAAAGTCGATTTTCTTGTAAATTGTATGTCAATTGCATGATTACTGTACTGCTTAAGCTGAAAAACATGAATTTCACTGATTTGAGCGAAAGTCAAATTATATTTTTATTGCAGGATTAACAAATTAATATTACCGAAAAAGTTGCACTTTCTTAGGTTTAGACTCAAAGTCGATTTTCTTTTAAATTGTATGTCAATTGCGTGAGCACTGTACTGCTTAAGCCGACAAACATGAATTTTACTGATTTGAGCGAAAGTCAAATTATATTGTTATTGCAGGATTAACAAATTAATATTACCGAAAAAGTTGCACTTTCTTAGGTTTAGGCTCAAAGTCAATTCTCTTGTAAATTGTATGTTAATCACTTGAGCACTGTACCGCATAAGCCGAAAAACATCAATTTTTGATTGAATTAAGCTGAAAAACATGAATTTCACTGATTTGAGCGAAAGTCAAATTATATTTTTATTGCAGGATTAACAAATTAATATTACCGAAAAAGTTGCACTTTCTTAGGTTTAGACTTAAAGTCGATTTTCTTGTAAATTGTATGTCAATTGCGTGAGCACTGTACTGCTTAAGCCAAAAACATGAATTGTACTGATTTGAGCGAAAGCCAAATTATATTGTTATTGCAGAATTGACATATTCATATAACCGAAAAAATTGCACTTTCTTAGTTTTATACTTAAAGTCGATTTTCTTGTAAATTGTATGTCAATTCCGTGAGCACTTACTGCTTAAGCCGAAAAACATGAATTGTACTGAGTTGAGCGAAAGTCAAATTATATTTTTATTGCAGATTAACAAATTAATATTACCGAAAAAGTTGCACTTTCTTAGGTTTAGACTCAAAGTCGATTTTCTTTTAAATTGTATGTCAAATGCGTGAGCACTGTACTGCTTAAGCCGAAAAACATGAATTGTACTGATATGAACGAAAGCCAAATTATATTGTTATTGCAGAATTGACATATTCATATAACCGAAAAAAATTGCACTTTCTTAGTTTTAGACTTAAAGTCGATTTTCTTGTAAATTGTATGTTAAATGCGTGAGCACTGTACTGCTTAAGCCGAAAAACATGAATTGTACTGATATGAGCGAAAGCCAAATTATATTGTTATTGCAGAATTGACATATTCATATAACCGAAAAAATGGCACTTTCTTAGTTTTAGACTTAAAGCCGATTTTCTTGTAAATTGTATGTCAATTGCGTGAGCACTGTACTGCTTAAGCCAAAAACATGAATTGTACTGATTTGAGCGAAAGCCAAATTATATTGTTATTGCAGAATTGACATATCCATATAACCGAAAAAATTGCACTTTCTTAGTTTTAGACTTAAAGTCGATTTTCTTGTAAATTGTATGTCAATTGCGTGAGCACTGTACTGCTTAAGCCAAAAACATGAATTGTACTGATTTGAGCGAAAGCCAAATTATATTGTTATAGCAGAATTGACATATTCATATAACCGAAAAAATTGCACTTTCTTAGTTTTATACTTAAAGTGGATTTTCTTGTAAATTGTATGTCAAATCCTTGAGCACTTACTGCTTAAGCCGAAAAACATGAATTGTACTGAGTTGAGCGAAAGTCAAATTATATTTTTATTGCAGGATTAACAAATTAATATTACCGAAAAAGTTGCACTTTCTTAGGTTTAGATTCAAAGTCGATTTTCTTTTAAATTGTATATCAATTGCGTGAGCACTGTACCGCTGAAGCCGAAAAACATGAATTGTACTGATTTGAGCGAAAGCCAATTTATATTGTTATTGCAGAATTGACATATTCATATAACCGAAAAAATTGCACATTCTTAGTTTTAGACTTAAAGTCGATTTTCTTGTAAATTGTATGTCAATTGCATGAGCACTGTACTGCTTAAGCTGAAAAACATGAATTTCACTGATTTGAGCGAAAGTCAAATTATATTTTTATTGCAGGATTAACAAATTAATATTACCGAAAAAGTTGCACTTTCTTAGGTTTAGACTCAAAGTCGATTTTCTTTTAAATGTTTGTCAATTGCGTGAGCACTGTACTGCTTAAGCCGACAAACATGAATTTTACTGATTTGAGCGAAAGTCAAATTATATTGTTATTGCAGGATTAACAAATTAATATTACCGAAAAAGTTGCACTTTCTTAGGTTTAGGCTCAAAGTCAATTCTCTTGTAAATTGTATGTTAATCACTTGAGCACTGTACTGCTTAAGCCGAAAAACATGAATTGTACTGATATGAACGAAAGCCAAATTATATTGTTATTGCAGAATTGACATATTCATATAACCGAAAAAAATTGCACTTTCTTAGTTTTAGACTTAAAGTCGATTTTCTTGTAAATTGTATGTCAATTGCGTGAGCACTGTACTGCTTAAGCCAAAAACATGAATTGTACTGATTTGAGCGAAAGCCAAATTATATTGTTATTGCAGAATTGACATATTCATATACCCGAAAAAATTGCACATTCTTAGTTTTAGACTTAAAGTCGATTTTCTTGTAAATTGTATGTAAATTGCGTGAGCACTGTACTGCTTAATCCAAAAACATGAATTGTACTGATTTAAGCGAAAGCCAAATTATATTGTTATTGCAGAATTGACATATTCATATAACCGAGAAAATTGCACTTTCTTAGTTTTAGACTTAAAGTCGATTTTCTTGTAAATTGTATGTCAATTGCGTGAGCACTGTACTGCTTAAGCCAAAAACATGAATTGTACTGATTTGAGCGAAAGTTAAATTATATTGTTATTGCAGAATTGACATATTCATATAACCTAAAAAATTGCACTTTCCATGTTTAAAAGTCGATTTTCTTGTAAATTGTATGTCAATTGCATGATTACTGTACTGCTTAAGCTGAAAAACATGAATTTCACTGATTTGAGCGAAAGTCAAATTATATTTTTATTGCAGGATTAACAAATTAATATTACCGAAAAAGTTGCACTTTCTTAGGTTTAGACTCAAAGTCGATTTTCTTTTAAATTGTATGTCAAATGCGTGAGCACTGTACTGCTTAAGCCGAAAAACATGAATTGTACTGATATGGGCGAAAGCCAAATTATATTGTTTTTGCAGAATTGACATATTCATATAACCGAAAAAATGGCACTTTCTTAGATTTAGACTTAAAGTCGATTTTCTTGTAAATTGTATGTCAAATGCGTGAGCACTGTACTGCTTAAGCCGAAAAACATGAAATGTACTGATATGAACGAAAGCCAAATTATATTGTTATTGCAGAATTGACATATTCATATAACCGAAAAAATTGCACTTTTTTAGTTTTAGACTTAAAGTCGATTTTCTTGTAAATTGTATGTCAATTGCGTGAGCACTGTACTGCTTAAGCCAAAAACATGAATTGTACTGATTTGAGCGAAAGCCAAATTATATTGTTATTGCAGAATTGACATATTCATATACCCGAAAAAATTGCACATTCTTAGTTTTAGACTTAAAGTCGATTTTCTTGTAAATTGTATGTAAATTGCGTAAGCACTGTACTGCTTAAGCCAAAAACATGAATTGTACTGATATAAGCGAAAGCCAAATTATATTGCTATTGCAGAATTGACATATTCATATAACCGAGAAAATTGCACTTTCTTAGTTTTAGACTTAAAGTCGATTTTCTTGTAAATTGTATGTCAATTGCGTGAGCACTGTACTGCTTAAGCCAAAAACATGAATTGTACTGATTTAAGCGAAAGCCAAATTATATTGTTATTGCAGGATTAACAAATTAATATTACCGAAAAAGTTGCACTTTCTTAGGTTTAGGCTCAAAGTCAATTCTCTTGTAAATTGTATGTTAATCACTTGAGCACTGTACCGCATAAGCCGAAAAACATCAATTTTATAGATTTGAGCGAAAGTTAAAGTATATTGTTATTGCAGAATTGACATATTCATAAAACCTAAAAAATTGCACTTTCCAAGTTTAAAAGTCGATTTTCTTGTAAATTGTATGTCAATTGCATGATTACTGTACTGCTTAAGCTGAAAAACATGAATTTCACTGATTTGAGCGAAAGTCAAATTATATTTTTATTGCAGGATTAACAAATTAATATTACCGAAAAAGTTGCACTTTCTTAGGTTTAGACTCAAAGTCGATTTTCTTTTAAATTGTATGTCAATTGCGTGAGCACTGCACTGCTTAAGCCAAAAACATGAATTGTACTGATTTAAGCGAAAGCCAAATTATATTGTTATTGCAGAATTGACATATTCATATAACCGAAAAAATTGCACTTTCTTAGTTTTAGACTTAAAGTCGATTTTCTTGTAAATTGTATGTCAATTGCGTGAGCACTGTACTGCTTAAGCCAAAAACATGAATTGTACTGATTTGAGCGAAAGCCAAATTATATTGTTATTGCAGAATTGACATATTCATATACCCGAAAAAATTGCACATTCTTAGTTTTAGACTTAAAGTCGATTTTCTTGTAAATTGTATGTAAATTGCGTGAGCACTGTACTGCTTAAGCCAAAAACATGAATTGTACTGATTTAAGCGAAAGCCAAATTATATTGTTATTGCAGAATTGACATATTCATATAACCGAGAAAATTGCACTTTCTTAGTTTTAGACTTAAAGTCGATTTTCTTGTAAATTGTATGTCAATTGCGTGAGCACTGTACTGCTTAAGCCAAAAACATGAATTGTACTGATTTGAGCGAAAGTTAAATTATATTGTTATTGCAGAATTGACATATTCATATAACCTAAAAAAATTGCACTTTCCATGTTTAAAAGTCGATTTTCTGTTAATTGTATGTCAATTGCATGATTACTGTACTGCTTAAGCTGAAAAACGTGAATTTCACTGATTTGAGCGAAAGTCAAATTATATTTTTATTGCAGGATTAACAAATTAATATTACCGAAAAAGTTGCACTTACTTAGGTTTAGACTCAAAGTCGATTTTCTTTTAAATTGTATGTCAATTGCGTGAGCACTGTACTGCTTAAGCCGACAAACATGAATTTTACTGATTTGAGCGAAAGTCAAATTATATTGTAATTGCAGGATTAACAAATTAATATTACCGAAAAAGTTGCACTTTCTTAGGTTTAGGCTCAAAGTCAATTCTCTTGTAAATTGTATGTTAATCACTTGAGCACTGTACCGCATAAGCCGAAAAACATCAATTTTATAGATTTGAGCGAAAGTTAAATTATATTGTTATTGCAGAATTGACATATTCATATAACCTAAAAAATTGCACTTTCCAAGTTTAAAAGTCGATTTTGTTGTAAATTGTATGTCAATTGCATGATTACTGTACTGCTTAAGCTGAAAAAGATGAATTTCACTGATTTGAGCGAAAGTCAAATTATATTTTTATTGCATGATTAACAAATTAATATTACCGAAAAAGTCGCACTTTCTTAGGTTTAGACTCAAAGTCGATTTTCTTGTAAATTGTATGTCAAATGCGTGAGCACTGTACTGTTTAAGCCGAAAAACATGAATTGTACTGATATGGGCGAAAGCCAAATTATATTGTTTTTGCAGAATTGACATATTCATATAACCGAAAAAATTGCACTTTCTTAGTTTTAGACTTAAAGTCGATTTTCTTGTAAATTGTATGTCAATTGCGTGAGCACTGTACTGCTTAAGCCAAAAACATGAATTGTACTGATTTGAGCGAAAGCCAAATTATATTGTTATTGCAGAATTGACATATTCATATACCCGAAAAAATTGCACATTCTTAGTTTTAGACTTAAAGTCGATTTTCTTGTAAATTGTATGTAAATTGCGTGAGCACTGTACTGCTTAATCCAAAAACATGAATTGTACTGATTTGAGCGAAAGCCAAATTATATTGTTATTGCAGAATTGACATATTCATATACCCGAAAAAATTGCACATTCTTAGTTTTAGACTTAAAGTCGATTTTCTTGTAAATTGTATGTAAATTGCGTGAGCACTGTACTGCTTAATCCAAAAACATGAATTGTACTGATTTAAGCGAAAGCCAAATTATATTGTTATTGCAGAATTGACATATTCATATAACCGAAAAAATTGCACTTTTTTAGTTTTAGACTTAAAGTCGATTTTCTTGTAAATTGTATGTCAATTGCGTGAGCACTGTACTGCTTAAGCCAAAAACATGAATTGTACTGATTTGAGCGAAAGCCAAATTATATTGTTATTGCAGAATTGACATATTCATATACCCGAAAAAATTGCACATTCTTAGTTTTAGACTTAAAGTCGATTTTCTTGTAAATTGTATGTAAATTGCGTGAGCACTGTACTGCTTAAGCCAAAAACATGAATTGTACTGATATAAGCGAAAGCCAAATTATATTGCTATTGCAGAATTGACATATTCATATACCCGAAAAAATTGCACATTCTTAGTTTTAGACTTAAAGTCGATTTTCTTGTAAATTGTATGTAAATTGCGTGAGCACTGTACTGCTTAATCCAAAAACATGAATTGTACTGATATGGGCGAAAGCCAAATTATATTGTTTTTGTAGAATTGACATATTCATATAACCGAAAAAATGGCACTTTCTTAGATTTAGACTTAAAGTCGATTTTCTTGTAAATTGTATGTCAATTGCGTGAGCACTGTACTGCTTAAGCCAAAAACATGAATTGTACTGATTTGAGCGAAAGCCAAATTATATTGTTATTGCAGAATTGACATATTCATATACCCGAAAAAATTGCACATTCTTAGTTTTAGACTTAAAGTCGATTTTCTTGTAAATTGTATGTAAATTGCGTGAGCACTGTACTGCTTAATCCAAAAACATGAATTGTACTGATATGGGCGAAAGCCAAATTATATTGTTTTTGCAGAATTGACATATTCATATAACCGAAAAAATGGCACTTTCTTAGATTTAGACTTAAAGTCGATTTTCTTGTAAATTGTATGTCAAATGCGTGAGCACTGTACTGCTTAAGCCGAAAAACATGAATTGTACTGATATGAACGAAAGCCAAATTATATTGTTAGTGCAGAATTGACATATTCATATAACCGAAAAAATTGCACTTTTTTAGTTTTAGACTTAAAGTCGATTTTCTTGTAAATTGTATGTCAATTGCGTGAGCACTGTACTGCTTAAGCCAAAAACATGAATTGTACTGATTTGAGCGAAAGCCAAATTATATTGTTATTGCAGAATTGACATATTCATATACCCGAAAAAATTGCACATTCTTAGTTTTAGACTTAAAGTCGATTTTCTTGTAAATTGTATGTAAATTCCGTGAGCACTGTACTGCTTAAGCCAAAAACATGAATTGTACTGATATAAGCGAAAGCCAAATTATATTGCTATTGCAGAATTGACATATTCATATAACCGAGAAAATTGCACTTTCTTAGTTTTAGACTTAAAGTCGATTTTCTTGTAAATTGTATGTCAATTGCGTGAGCACTGTACTGCTTAAGCCAAAAACATGAATTGTACTGATTTAAGCGAAAGCCAAATTATATTGTTATTGCAGAATTGACATATTCATATAACCGAAAAAATTGCACTTTCTTAGTTTTAGACTTAAAGTCGATTTTATTGTAAATTGTATGTCAATTGCGTGAGCACTGTACTGCTTAAGCCAAAAACATGAATTGTACTGATTTGAGCGAAAGCCAAATTATATTGTTATTGCAGAATTGACATATTCATATACCCGAAAAAATTGCACATTCTTAGTTTTAGACTTAAAGTCGATTTTCTTGTAAATTGTATGTAAATTGCGTGAGCACTGTACTGCTTAAGCCAAAAACATGAATTGTACTGATATAAGCGAAAGCCAAATTATATTGCTATTGCAGAATTGACATATTCATATAACCGAGAAAATTGCACTTTCTTAGTTTTAGACTTAAAGTCGATTTTCTTGTAAATTGTATGTCAATTGCGTGAGCACTGTACTGCTTAAGCCAAAAACATGAATTGTACTGATTTGAGCGAAAGTTAAATTATATTGTTATTGCAGAATTGACATATTCATATAACCTAAAAAATTGCACTTTCCATGTTTAAAAGTCGATTTTCTTGTAAATTGTATGTCAATTGCATGATTACTGTACTGCTTAAGCTGAAAAACATGAATTTCACTGATTTGAGCGAAAGTCAAATTATATTTTTATTGCAGGATTAACAAATTAATATTACCGAAAAAGTTGCACTTTCTTAGGTTTAGACTCAAAGTCGATTTTCTTTTAAATTGTATGTCAATTGCGTGAGCACTGTACTGCTTAAGCCGACAAACATGAATTTTACTGATTTGAGCGAAAGTCAAATTATATTGTTATTGCAGGATTAACAAATTAATATTACCGAAAAAGTTGCACTTTCTTAGGTTTAGGCTCAAAGTCAATTCTCTTGTAAATTGTATGTTAATCACTTGAGCACTGTACCGCATAAGCCGAAAAACATCAATTTTATAGATTTGAGCGAAAGTTAAAGTATATTGTTATTGCAGAATTGACATATTCATAAAACCTAAAAAATTGCACTTTCCAAGTTTAAAAGTCGATTTTCTTGTAAATTGTATGTCAATTGCATGATTACTGTACTGCTTAAGCTGAAAAACATGAATTTCACTGATTTGAGCGAAAGTCAAATTATATTTTTATTGCAGGATTAACAAATTAATATTACCGAAAAAGTTGCACTTTCTTAGGTTTAGACTCAAAGTCGATTTTCTTTTAAATTGTATGTCAATTGCGTGAGCACTGCACTGCTTAAGCCAAAAACATGAATTGTACTGATTTAAGCGAAAGCCAAATTATATTGTTATTGCAGAATTGACATATTCATATAACCGAAAAACCGCTTAAGCCAAAAACATGAATTGTACTGATTTGAGCGAAAGTTAAATTATATTGTTATTGCAGAATTGACATATTCATATAACCTAAAAAATTGCACTTTCCATGTTTAAAAGTCGATTTTCTTGTAAATTGTATGTCAATTGCATGATTACTGTACTGCTTAAGCTGAAAAACATGAATTTCACTGATTTGAGCGAAAGTCAAATTATATTTTTATTGCAGGATTAACAAATTAATATTACCGAAAAAGTTGCACTTTCTTAGGTTTAGACTCAAAGTCGATTTTCTTTTAAATTGTATGTCAATTGCGTGAGCACTGTACTGCTTAAGCCGACAAACATGAATTTTACTGATTTGAGCGAAAGTCAAATTATATTGTTATTGCAGGATTAACAAATTAATATTACCGAAAAAGTTGCACTTTCTTAGGTTTAGGCTCAAAGTCAATTCTCTTGTAAATTGTATGTTAATCACTTGAGCACTGTACCGCATAAGCCGAAAAACATCAATTTTATAGATTTGAGCGAAAGTTAAAGTATATTGTTATTGCAGAATTGACATATTCATAAAACCTAAAAAATTGCACTTTCCAAGTTTAAAAGTCGATTTTCTTGTAAATTGTATGTCAATTGCATGATTACTGTACTGCTTAAGCTGAAAAACATGAATTTCACTGATTTGAGCGAAAGTCAAATTATATTTTTATTGCAGGATTAACAAATTAATATTACCGAAAAAGTTGCACTTTCTTAGGTTTAGACTCAAAGTCGATTTTCTTTTAAATTGTATGTCAATTGCGTGAGCACTGCACTGCTTAAGCCAAAAACATGAATTGTACTGATTTAAGCGAAAGCCAAATTATATTGTTATTGCAGAATTGACATATTCATATAACCGAAAAAATTGCACTTTCTTAGTTTTAGACTTAAAGTCGATTTTCTTGTAAATTGTATGTCAATTGCGTGAGCACTGTACTGCTTAAGCCAAAAACATGAATTGTACTGATTTGAGCGAAAGCCAAATTATATTGTTATTGCAGAATTGACATATTCATATACCCGAAAAAATTGCACATTCTTAGTTTTAGACTTAAAGTCGATTTTCTTGTAAATTGTATGTAAATTGCGTGAGCACTGTACTGCTTAAGCCAAAAACATGAATTGTACTGATTTAAGCGAAAGCCAAATTATATTGTTATTGCAGAATTGACATATTCATATAACCGAGAAAATTGCACTTTCTTAGTTTTAGACTTAAAGTCGATTTTCTTGTAAATTGTATGTCAATTGCGTGAGCACTGTACTGCTTAAGCCAAAAACATGAATTGTACTGATTTGAGCGAAAGTTAAATTATATTGTTATTGCAGAATTGACATATTCATATAACCTAAAAAAATTGCAAAACATGAATTTCACTGATTTGAGCGAAAGTCAAATTATATTTTTATTGCAGGATTAACAAATTAATATTACCGAAAAAGTTGCACTTTCTTAGGTTTAGACTCAAAGTCGATTTTCTTTTAAATTGTATGTCAATTGCGTGAGCACTGTACTGCTTAAGCCGACAAACATGAATTTGACTGATTTGAGCGAAAGTCAAATTATATTGTTATTGCAGGATTAACAAATTAATATTACCGAAAAAGTTGCACTTTCTTAGGTTTAGGCTCAAAGTCAATTCTCTTGTAAATTGTATGTTAATCACTTGAGCACTGTTCCGCATAAGCCGAAAAACATCATTTTTATAGATTTGAGCGAAAGTTAAATTATATTGTTATTGCAGAATTGACATATTCATATAACCTAAAAAATTGCACTTTCCAAGTTTAAAAGTCGATTTTCTTGTAAATTGTATGTCAATTGCATGATTACTGTACTGCTTAAGCTGAAAAACATGAATTTCACTAATTTCAGCGAAAGTCAAATTATATTGTTATTGCAGGATTAACAAATTAATATTACCGAAAAAGTTGCACTTTCTAAGGTTTAGACTCAAAGTCGATTTTCTTTTAAATTGTATGTCAATTGCGTGAGCACTGTACTGCTTAAGCCGACAAACATGAATTTTACTGATTTGAGCGAAAGTCAAATTATATTGTTATTGCAGGATTAACAAATTAATATTACCGAAAAAGTTGCACTTTCTTAGGTTTAGGCTCAAAGTCAATTCTCTTGTTAATTGTATGTTAATCACTTGAGCACTGTACCGCATTAGCCGAAAAACATCAATTTTATAGATTTGAGCGAAAGTTAAATTATATTGTTATTGCAGAATTGACATATTCATATAACCTAAAAAATTGCACTTTCCAAGTTTAAAAGTCGATTTTCTTGTAAATTGTATGTGAATTGCATGATTACTGTACTGCTTAAGCTGAATAACATGAATTTCACTGATTTCAGCGAAAGTCAAATTATATTGTTATTGCAGGAATAACAAATTAATATTACCGAAAAAGGTGCACTTTCTTAGGTTTAGACTTAAAGTCGATTTTCTTTTAAATTGTATGTCAATTGCGTGAGCACTGTACTGCTTAAGCCGACAAACATGAATTTTACTGATTTGAGCGAAAGTCAAATTATATTGTTATTGCAGGATTAACAAATTAATATTACCGACATTGACATATTCATATAACCTAAAAAATTGCACTTTCCAAGTTTAAAAGTCGATTTTCTTGTAAATTGTATGTGAATTGCATGATTACTGTACTGCTTAAGCTGAATAACATGAGTTTCACTGATTTGAGCGAAAGTCAAATTATATTGTTATTGCAGGAATAACAAATTAATATTACCGAAAAAGGTGCACTTTCTTAGGTTTAGACTTAAAGTCGATTTTCTTGTAAATTGTATGTCAATTGCGTGAGCACTTACTGCTTAAGCCGAAAAACATGAATTGTACTGAGTTGAGCGAAAGTCAAATTATATTTTTATTGCAGGATAAACAAATTAATATTACCGAAAAAGTTGCACTTTCTTAGTTTTGAACTTAAAGTCGATTTTCCTGTAAATTGTATGTCAAATGCGTGAGCACTTTACTGCTTAAGCCGAAAAACATGAATTGTACTGATATGAGCGAAAGACAAATAATGTTGTTTTGAGAATTGACATATTCATATAACCGAAAAAAATTGCACTTTCTTAGTTTTAGACTTAAAGTCGATTTTCTTGTAAATTGTATGTTAAATGCATGAGCACTGTACTGCTTAAGCCGAAAAACATGAATTGTACTGATATGAGCGAAAGCCAAATTATATTGTTATTGCAGAATTGACATATTCATATAACCGCAAAAATGGCACTTTCTTAGTTTTAGACTTAAAGTCGATTTTCTTGTAAATTGTATGTCAATTGCGTGAGCACTGTACTGCTTAAGCCAAAAACATGAATTGTACTGATTTGAGCGAAAGCCAAATTATATTGTTATTGCAGAATTGACATATTCATATACCCGAAAAAATTGCACATTCTTAGTTTTAGACTTAAAGTCGATTTTCTTGTAAATTGTATGTAAATTGCGTGAGCACTGTACTGCTTAAGCCAAAAACATGAATTGTACTGAGTTGAGCGAAAGTCAAATTATATTTTTATTGCAGGATAAACAAATTAATATTACCGAAAAAGTTGCACTTTCTTAGTTTTAGACTTAAAGTCGATTTTCTTGTAAATTGTATGTCAATTGCGTGAGCACTGTACTGCTTAAGCCAAAAACATGAATTGTACTGATTTGAGCGAAAGCCAAATTATATTGTTATTGCAGAATTGACATATTCATATAACCGAGAAAATTGCACTTTCTTAGTTTTAGACTTAAAGTCGATTTTCTTGTAAATTGTATGTCAATTGCGTGAGCACTGTACTGCTTAAGCCAAAAACATGAATTGTACTGATTTGAGCGAAAGTTAAATTATATTGTTATTGCAGAATTGACATATTCATATAACCTAAAGAATTGCACTTTCCATGTTTAAAAGTCGATTTTCTTTTAATTGTATGTCAATTGCATGATTACTGTACTGCTTAAGCTGAAAAACATGAATTTCACTGATTTGAGCGAAAGTCAAATTATATTTTTATTGCAGGATTAACAAATTAATATTACCGAAAAAGTTGCACTTTCTTAGGTTTAGACTCAAAGTCGATTTTCTTTTAAATTGTATGTCAATTGCGTGAGCACTGTACTGCTTAAGCCGACAAACATGAATTTTACTGATTTGAGCGAAAGTCAAATTATATTGTTATTGCAGGATTAACAAATTAATATTACCGAAAAAGTTGCACTTTCTTAGGTTTAGGCTCAAAGTCAATTCTCTTGTAAATTGTATGTTAATCACTTGAGCACTGTACCGCATAAGCCGAAAAACATCAATTTTATAGATTTGAGCGAAAGTTAAATTATATTGTTATTGCAGAATTTACATATTCATATAACCGAAAAAATTGCACTTTCTTAGTTTTAGACTCAAAGTCGATTTTCTTGTAAATTATATGTCAATTGCGGCAGCACTGTACTGCTTAAGCCGAAAAACATCAATTTTATAGATTTGAGCGAAAGTTAAATTATATTGTTATTGCAGAATTGACATATTCATATAACCTAAAAAATTGCACTTTCCAAGTTTAAAAGTCGATTTTGTTGTAAATTGTATGTCAATTGCATGATTACTGTACTGCTTAAGCTGAAAAAGATGAATTTCACTGATTTGAGCGAAAGTCAAATTATATTTTTATTGCAGGATTAACTAATTAATATTACCGAAAAAGTTGCACTTTCTTAGGTTTAGACTCAAAGTCGATTTTCTTGTAAATTGTATGTCAAATGCGTGAGCACTGTACTGTTTAAGCCGAAAAACATGAATTGTACTGATATGGGCGAAAGCCAAATTATATTGTTTTTGCAGAATTGACATATTCATATAACCGAAAAAATTGCACTTTTTTAGTTTTAGACTTAAAGTCGATTTTCTTGTAAATTGTATGTCAAATGCGTGAGCACTGTACTGTTTAAGCCGAAAAACATGAATTGTACTGATATGGGCGAAAGCCAAATTATATTGTTTTTGCAGAATTGACATATTCATATAACCGAAAAAATGGCACTTTCTTAGTTTTAGACTTAAAGTCGATTTTCTTGTAAATTGTATGTCAATTGCGTGAGCACTGTACTGCTTAAGCCAAAAACATGAATTGTACTGATTTAAGCGAAAGCCAAATTATATTGTTATTGCAGAATTGACATATTCATATAACCGAAAAAATTGCACTTTCTTATTTTTAGACTTAAAGTCGATTTTCTTGTAAATTGTATGTCAATTGCGTGAGCACTGTACTGCTTAAGCCAAAAACATGAATTGTACTGATTTGAGCGAAAGCCAAATTATATTGTTATTGCAGAATTGACATATTCATATACCCGAAAAAATTGCACATTCTTAGTTTTAGACTTAAAGTCGATTTTCTTGTAAATTGTATGTAAATTGCGTGAGCACTGTACTGCTTAAGCCAAAAACATGAATTGTACTGATTTAAGCGAAAGCCAAATTATATTGTTATTGCAGAATTGACATATTCATATAACCGAGAAAATTGCACTTTCTTAGTTTTAGACTTAAAGTCGATTTTCTTGTAAATTGTATGTCAATTGCGTGAGCACTGTACTGCTTAAGCCAAAAACACGAATTGTACTGATTTGAGCGAAAGTTAAATTATATTGTTATTGCAGAATTGACATATTCATATAACCTAAAAAAATTGCACTTTCCATGTTTAAAAGTCGATTTTCTGTTAATTGTATGTCAATTGCATGATTACTGTACTGCTTAAGCTGAAAAACGTGAATTTCACTGATTTGAGCGAAAGTCAAATTATATTTTTATTGCAGGATTAACAAATTAATATTACCGAAAAAGTTGCACTTACTTAGGTTTAGACTCAAAGTCGATTTTCTTTTAAATTGTATGTCAATTGCGTGAGCACTGTACTGCTTAAGCCGACAAACATCAATTTTATAGATTTGAGCGAAAGTTAAATTATATTGTTATTGCAGAATTGACATATTCATATAACCTAAAAAATTGCACTTTCCAAGTTTAAAAGTCGATTTTGTTGTAAATTGTATGTCAATTGCATGATTACTGTACTGCTTAAGCTGAAAAAGATGAATTTCACTAATTTGAGCGAAAGTCAAATTATATTTTTATTGCATGATTAACAAATTAATATTACCGAAAAAGTTGCACTTTCTTAGGTTTAGACTCAAAGTCGATTTTCTTGTAAATTGTATGTCAAATGCGTGAGCACTGTACTGTTTAAGCCGAAAAACATGAATTGTACTGATATGGGCGAAAGCCAAATTATATTGTTTTTGCAGAATTGACATATTCATATAACCGAAAAAATTGCACTTTTTTAGTTTTAGACTTAAAGTCGATTTTCTTGTAAATTGTATGTCAAATGCGTGAGCACTGTACTGTTTAAGCCGAAAAACATGAATTGTACTGATATGGGCGAAAGCCAAATTGTATTGTTTTTGCAGAATTGACATATTCATATAACCGAAAAAATGGCACTTTCTTAGTTTTAGACTTAAAGTCGATTTTCTTGTAAATTATATGTCAATTGCGTGAGCACTGTACTGCTTAAGCCAAAAACATGAATTGTACTGATTTAAGCGAAAGCCAAATTATATTGTTATTGCAGAATTGACATATTCATATAACCGAAAAAATTGCACTTTCTTATTTTTAGACTTAAAGTCGATTTTCTTGTAAATTGTATGTCAATTGCGTGAGCACTGTACTGCTTAAGCCAAAAACATGAATTGTACTGATTTGAGCGAAAGCCAAATTATATTGTTATTGCAGAATTGACATATTCATATACCCGAAAAAATTGCACATTCTTAGTTTTAGACTTAAAGTCGATTTTCTTGTAAATTGTATGTAAATTGCGTGAGCACTGTACTGCTTAAGCCAAAAACATGAATTGTACTGATTTAAGCGAAAGCCAAATTATATTGTTATTGCAGAATTGACATATTCATATAACCGAGAAAATTGCACTTTCTTAGTTTTAGACTTAAAGTCGATTTTCTTGTAAATTGTATGTCAATTGCGTGAGCACTGTACTGCTTAAGCCAAAAACATGAATTGTACTGATTTGAGCGAAAGTTAAATTATATTGTTATTGCAGAATTGACATATTCATATAACCTAAAAAATTGCACTTTCCATGTTTAAAAGTCGATTTTCTTGTAAATTGTATGTCAATTGCATGATTACTGTACTGCTTAAGCTGAAAAACATGAATTTCACTGATTTGAGCGAAAGTCAAATTATATTTTTATTGCAGGATTAACAAATTAATATTACCGAAAAAGTTGCACTTTCTTAGGTTTAGACTCAAAGTCGATTTTCTTTTAAATTGTATGTCAATTGCGTGAGCACTGTACTGCTTAAGCCGACAAACATGAATTTGACTGATTTGAGCGAAAGTCAAATTATATTGTTATTGCAGGATTAACAAATTAATATTACCGAAAAAGTTGCACTTTCTTAGGTTTAGGCTCAAAGTCAATTCTCTTGTAAATTGTATGTTAATCACTTGAGCACTGTTCCGCATAAGCCGAAAAACATCAATTTTATAGATTTGAGCGAAAGTTAAATTATATTGTTATTGCAGAATTGACATATTCATATAACCTAAAAAATTGCACTTTCCAAGTTTAAAAGTCGATTTTCTTGTAAATTGTATGTCAATTGCATGATTACTGTACTGCTTAAGCTGAAAAACATGAATTTCACTAATTTCAGCGAAAGTCAAATTATATTGTTATTGCAGGATTAACAAATTAATATTACCGAAAAAGTTGCACTTTCTTAGGTTTAGACTCAAAGTCGATTTTCTTTTAAATTGTATGTCAATTGCGTGAGCACTGTACTGCTTAAGCCGACAAACATGAATTTTACTGATTTGAGCGAAAGTCAAATTATATTGTTATTGCAGGATTAACAAATTAATATTACCGAAAAAGTTGCACTTTCTTAGGTTTAGGCTCAAAGTCAATTCTCTTGTTAATTGTATGTTAATCACTTGAGCACTGTACCGCATTAGCCGAAAAACATCAATTTTATAGATTTGAGCGAAAGTTAAATTATATTGTTATTGCAGAATTGACATATTCATATAACCTAAAAAATTGCACTTTCCAAGTTTAAAAGTCGATTTTCTTGTAAATTGTATGTGAATTGCATGATTACTGTACTGCTTAAGCTGAATAACATGAATTTCACTGATTTCAGCGAAAGTCAAATTATATTGTTATTGCAGGAATAACAAATTAATATTACCGAAAAAGGTGCACTTTCTTAGGTTTAGACTTAAAGTCGATTTTCTTTTAAATTGTATGTCAATTGCGTGAGCACTGTACTGCTTAAGCCGACAAACATGAATTTTACTGATTTGAGCGAAAGTCAAATTATATTGTTATTGCAGGATTAACAAATTAATATTACCGACATTGACATATTCATATAACCTAAAAAATTGCACTTTCCAAGTTTAAAAGTCGATTTTCTTGTAAATTGTATGTGAATTGCATGATTACTGTACTGCTTAAGCTGAATAACATGAGTTTCACTGATTTGAGCGAAAGTCAAATTATATTGTTATTGCAGGAATAACAAATTAATATTACCGAAAAAGGTGCACTTTCTTAGGTTTAGACTTAAAGTCGATTTTCTTGTAAATTGTATGTCAATTGCGTGAGCACTTACTGCTTAAGCCGAAAAACATGAATTGTACTGAGTTGAGCGAAAGTCAAATTATATTTTTATTGCAGGATAAACAAATTAATATTACCGAAAAAGTTGCACTTTCTTAGTTTTGAACTTAAAGTCGATTTTCCTGTAAATTGTATGTCAAATGCGTGAGCACTTTACTGCTTAAGCCGAAAAACATGAATTGTACTGATATGAGCGAAAGACAAATAATGTTGTTTTGAGAATTGACATATTCATATAACCGAAAAAAATTGCACTTTCTTAGTTTTAGACTTAAAGTCGATTTTCTTGTAAATTGTATGTTAAATGCATGAGCACTGTACTGCTTAAGCCGAAAAACATGAATTGTACTGATATGAGCGAAAGCCAAATTATATTGTTATTGCAGAATTGACATATTCATATAACCGCAAAAATGGCACTTTCTTAGTTTTAGACTTAAAGTCGATTTTCTTGTAAATTGTATGTCAATTGCGTGAGCACTGTACTGCTTAAGCCAAAAACATGAATTGTACTGATTTGAGCGAAAGCCAAATTATATTGTTATTGCAGAATTGACATATTCATATACCCGAAAAAATTGCACATTCTTAGTTTTAGACTTAAAGTCGATTTTCTTGTAAATTGTATGTAAATTGCATGAGCACTGTACTGCTTAAGCCAAAAACATGAATTGTACTGAGTTGAGCGAAAGTCAAATTATATTTTTATTGCAGGATAAACAAATTAATATTACCGAAAAAGTTGCACTTTCTTAGTTTTAGACTTAAAGTCGATTTTCTTGTAAATTGTATGTCAATTGCGTGAGCACTGTACTGCTTAAGCCAAAAACATGAATTGTACTGATTTGAGCGAAAGCCAAATTATATTGTTATTGCAGAATTGACATATTCATATAACCGAGAAAATTGCACTTTCTTAGTTTTAGACTTAAAGTCGATTTTCTTGTAAATTGTATGTCAATTGCGTGAGCACTGTACTGCTTAAGCCAAAAACATGAATTGTACTGATTTGAGAGAAAGTTAAATTATATTGTTATTGCAGAATTGACATATTCATATAACCTAAAGAATTGCACTTTCCATGTTTAAAAGTCGATTTTCTTTTAATTGTATGTCAATTGCATGATTACTGTACTGCTTAAGCTGAAAAACATGAATTTCACTGATTTGAGCGAAAGTCAAATTATATTTTTATTGCAGGATTAACAAATTAATATTACCGAAAAAGTTGCACTTTCTTAGGTTTAGACTCAAAGTCGATTTTCTTTTAAATTGTATGTCAATTGCGTGAGCACTGTACTGCTTAAGCCGACAAACATGAATTTTACTGATTTGAGCGAAAGTCAAATTATATTGTTATTGCAGGATTAACAAATTAATATTACCGAAAAAGTTGCACTTTCTTAGGTTTAGGCTCAAAGTCAATTCTCTTGTAAATTGTATGTTAATCACTTGAGCACTGTACCGCATAAGCCGAAAAACATCAATTTTATAGATTTGAGCGAAAGTTAAATTATATTGTTATTGCAGAATTTACATATTCATATAACCGAAAAAATTGCACTTTCTTAGTTTTAGACTCAAAGTCGATTTTCTTGTAAATTGTATGTCAATTGCGGCAGCACTGTACTGCTTAAGCCGAAAAACATCAATTTTATAGATTTGAGCGAAAGTTAAATTATATTGTTATTGCAGAATTGACATATTCATATAACCTAAAAAATTGCACTTTCCAAGTTTAAAAGTCGATTTTGTTGTAAATTGTATGTCAATTGCATGATTACTGTACTGCTTAAGCTGAAAAAGATGAATTTCACTGATTTGAGCGAAAGTCAAATTATATTTTTATTGCAGGATTAACTAATTAATATTACCGAAAAAGTTGCACTTTCTTAGGTTTAGACTCAAAGTCGATTTTCTTGTAAATTGTATGTCAAATGCGTGAGCACTGTACTGTTTAAGCCGAAAAACATGAATTGTACTGATATGGGCGAAAGCCAAATTATATTGTTTTTGCAGAATTGACATATTCATATAACCGAAAAAATGGCACTTTCTTAGTTTTAGACTTAAAGTCGATTTTCTTGTAAATTGTATGTCAATTGCGTGAGCACTGTACTGCTTAAGCCAAAAACATGAATTGTACTGATTTAAGCGAAAGCCAAATTATATTGTTATTGCAGAATTGACATATTCATATAACCGAAAAAAATGCACTTTCTTATTTTTAGACTTAAAGTCGATTTTCTTGTAAATTGTATGTCAATTGCGTGAGCACTGTACTGCTTAAGCCAAAAACATGAATTGTACTGATTTGAGCGAAAGCCAAATTATATTGTTATTGCAGAATTGACATATTCATATACCCGAAAAAATTGCACATTCTTAGTTTTAGACTTAAAGTCGATTTTCTTGTAAATTGTATGTAAATTGCGTGAGCACTGTACTGCTTAAGCCAAAAACATGAATTGTACTGATTTAAGCGAAAGCCAAATTATATTGTTATTGCAGAATTGACATATTCATATAACCGAGAAAATTGCACTTTCTTAGTTTAAGACTTAAAGTCGATTTTCTTGTAAATTGTATGTCAATTGCGTGAGCACTGTACTGCTTAAGCCAAAAACATGAATTGTACTGATTTGAGCGAAAGTTAAATTATATTGTTATTGCAGAATTGACATATTCATATAACCTAAAAAATTGCACTTTCCATGTTTAAAAGTCGATTTTCTTGTAAATTGTATGTCAATTGCATGATTACTGTACTGCTTAAGCTGAAAAACATGAATTTCACTGATTTGAGCGAAAGTCAAATTATATTTTTATTGCAGGATTAACAAATTAATATTACCGAAAAAGTTGCACTTTCTTAGGTTTAGACTCAAAGTCGATTTTCTTTTAAATTGTATGTCAATTGCGTGAGCACTGTACTGCTTAAGCCGACAAACATGAATTTTACTGATTTGAGCGAAAGTCAAATTATATTGTTATTGCAGGATTAACAAATTAATATTACCGAAAAAGTTGCACTTTCTTAGGTTTAGGCTCAAAGTCAATTCTCTTGTAAATTGTATGTTAATCACTTGAGCACTGTACCGCATAAGCCGAAAAACATCAATTTTATAGATTTGAGCGAAAGTTAAATTATATTGTTATTGCAGAATTGACATATTCATATAACCTAAAAAATTGCACTTTCTTAGGTTTAGACTTAAAGTCGATTTTCTTGTAAATTGTATGTCAATTGCATGATTACTGTACTGCTTAAGCTGAAAAACATGAATTTCACTGATTTGAGCGAAAGTCAAATTATATTTTTATTGCAGGATTAACAAATTAATATTACCGAAAAAGTTGCACTTTCTTAGGTTTAGACTCAAAGTCGATTTTCTTTTAAATTGTATGTCAATTGCGTGAGCACTGTACTGCTTAAGCCGACAAACATGAATTTTACTGATTTGAGCGAAAGTCAAATTATAATGTTATTGCAGGATTAACAAATTAATATTACCGAAAAATATGCACTTTCTTAGGTTTAGGCTCAAAGTCAATTCTCTTGTAAATTGTATGTTAATCACTTGAGCACTGTTCCGCATAAGCCGAAAAACATCAATTTTATAGATTTGAGCGAAAGTTAAATTATATTGTTATTGCAGAATTGACATATTCATATAACCTAAAAAATTGCACTTTCCAAGTTTAAAAGTCGATTTTCTTGTAAATTGTATGTCAATTGCATGATTACTGTACTGCTTAAGCTTAAAAACATGAATTTCACTAATTTCAGCGAAAGTCAAATTATATTGTTATTGCAGGATTAACAAATTAATATTACCGAAAAAGGTGCACTTTCTTAGGTTTAGACTTAAAGTCGATTTTCTTTTAAATTGTATGTCAATTGCGTGAGCACTGTTCTGCTTAAGCCGACAAACATGAATTTTACTGATTTGAGCGAAAGTCAAATTATATTGTTATTGCAGGATAAACAAATTAATATTACCGAAAAAGTTGCACTTTCTTAGTTTTGAACTTAAAGTCGATTTTCCTGTAAATTGTATGTCAAATGCGTGAGCACTTTACTGCTTAAGCCGAAAAACATGAATTGTACTGATATGAGCGAAAGACAAATAATGTTGTTTTGAGAATTGACATATTCATATAACCGAAAAAAATTGCACTTTCTTAGTTTTAGACTTAAAGTCGATTTTCTTGTAAATTGTATGTTAAATGCATGAGCACTGTACTGCTTAAGCCGAAAAACATGAATTGTACTGATATGAGCGAAAGCCAAATTATATTGTTATTGCAGAATTGACATATTCATATAACCGCAAAAATGGCACTTTCTTAGTTTTAGACTTAAAGTCGATTTTCTTGTAAATTGTATGTCAATTGCGTGAGCACTGTACTGCTTAAGCCAAAAACATGAATTGTACTGATTTGAGCGAAAGCCAAATTATATTGTTATTGCAGAATTGACATATTCATATACCCGAAAAAATTGCACATTCTTAGTTTTAGACTTAAAGTCGATTTTCTTGTAAATTGTATGTAAATTGCGTGAGCACTGTACTGCTTAAGCCAAAAACATGAATTGTACTGAGTTGAGCGAAAGTCAAATTATATTTTTATTGCAGGATAAACAAATTAATATTACCGAAAAAGTTGCA
Source organism: Bactrocera oleae (assembly GCF_042242935.1). NCBI lineage: Eukaryota > Metazoa > Arthropoda > Insecta > Diptera > Tephritidae > Bactrocera > Bactrocera oleae. The sequence continues at coordinate 42,867,822 of NC_091537.1, forward strand.
CTTTCTTAGTTTTAGACTTAAAGTCGATTTTCTTGTAAATTGTATGTCAATTGCGTGAGCACTGTACTGCTTAAGCCAAAAACATGAATTGTACTGATTTGAGCGAAAGCCAAATTATATTGTTATTGCAGAATTGACATATTCATATAACCGAGAAAATTGCACTTTCTTAGTTTTAGACTTAAAGTCGATTTTCTTGTAAATTGTTTGTCAATTGCGTGAGCACTGTACTGCTTAAGCCAAAAACATGAATTGTACTGATTTGAGCGAAAGTTAAATTATATTGTTATTGCAGAATTGACATATTCATATAACCTAAAGAATTGCACTTTCCATGTTTAAAAGTCGATTTTCTTTTAATTGTATGTCAATTGCATGATTACTGTACTGCTTAAGCTGAAAAACATGAATTTCACTGATTTGAGCGAAAGTCAAATTATATTTTTATTGCAGGATTAACAAATTAATATTACCGAAAAAGTTGCACTTTCTTAGGGTTAGACTCAAAGTCGATTTTCTTTTAAATTGTATGTCAATTGCGTGAGCACTGTACTGCTTAAGCCGACAAACATGAATTTTACTGATTTGAGCGAAAGTCAAATTATATTGTTATTGCAGGATTAACAAATTAATATTACCGAAAAAGTTGCACTTTCTTAGGTTTAGGCTCAAAGTCAATTCTCTTGTAAATTGTATGTTAATCACTTGAGCACTGTACCGCATAAGCCGAAAAACATCAATTTTATAGATTTGAGCGAAAGTTAAATTATATTGTTATTGCAGAATTTACATATTCATATAACCGAAAAAATTGCACTTTCTTAGTTTTAGACTCAAAGTCGATTTTCTTGTAAATTGTATGTCAATTGCGGCAGCACTGTACTGCTTAAGCCGAAAAACATCAATTTTATAGATTTGAGCGAAAGTTAAATTATATTGTTATTGCAGAATTGACATATTCATATAACCTAAAAAATTGCACTTTCCAAGTTTAAAAGTCGATTTTGTTGTAAATTGTATGTCAATTGCATGATTACTGTACTGCTTAAGCTGAAAAAGATGAATTTCACTGATTTGAGCGAAAGTCAAATTATATTTTTATTGCAGGATTAACAAATTAATATTACCGAAAAAGTTGCACTTTCTTAGGTTTAGACTCAAAGTCGATTTTCTTGTAAATTGTATGTCAAATGCGTGAGCACTGTACTGTTTAAGCCGAAAAACATGAATTGTACTGATATGGGCGAAAGCCAAATTATATTGTTTTTGCAGAATTGACATATTCATATAACCGAAAAAATTGCACTTTTTTAGTTTTAGACTTAAAGTCGATTTTCTTGTAAATTGTATGTCAAATGCGTGAGCACTGTACTGTTTAAGCCGAAAAACATGAATTGTACTGATATGGGCGAAAGCCAAATTATATTGTTTTTGCAGAATTGACATATTCATATAACCGAAAAAATGGCACTTTCTTAGTTTTAGACTTAAAGTCGATTTTCTTGTAAATTGTATGTCAATTGCGTGAGCACTGTACTGCTTAAGCCAAAAACATGAATTGTACTGATTTAAGCGAAAGCCAAATTATATTGTTATTGCAGAATTGACATATTCATATAACCGAAAAAATTGCACTTTCTTATTTTTAGACTTAAAGTCGATTTTCTTGTAAATTGTATGTCAATTGCGTGAGCACTGTACTGCTTAAGCCAAAAACATGAATTGTACTGATTTGAGCGAAAGCCAAATTATATTGTTTTTGCAGAATTGACATATTCATATAACCGAAAAAATGGCACTTTCTTAGTTTTAGACTTAAAGTCGATTTTCTTGTAAATTGTATGTCAATTGCGTGAGCACTGTACTGCTTAAGCCAAAAACATGAATTGTACTGATTTAAGCGAAAGCCAAATTATATTGTTATTGCAGAATTGACATATTCATATTACCGAAAAAGTTGCACTTTCTTAGGTTTAGACTCAAAGTCGATTTTCTTGTAAATTGTATGTCAAATGCGTGAGCACTGTACTGTTTAAGCCGAAAAACATGAATTGTACTGATATGGGCGAAAGCCAAATTATATTGTTTTTGCAGAATTGACATATTCATATAACCGAAAAAATGGCACTTTCTTAGTTTTAGACTTAAAGTCGATTTTCTTGTAAATTGTATGTCAATTGCGTGAGCACTGTACTGCTTAAGCCAAAAACATGAATTGTACTGATTTAAGCGAAAGCCAAATTATATTGTTATTGCAGAATTGACATATTCATATAACCGAAAAAATTGCACTTTCTTATTTTTAGACTTAAAGTCGATTTTCTTGTAAATTGTATGTCAATTGCGTGAGCACTGTACTGCTTAAGCCAAAAACATGAATTGTACTGATTTGAGCGAAAGCCAAATTATATTGTTATTGCAGAATTGACATATTCATATACCCGAAAAAATTGCACATTCTTAGTTTTAGACTTAAAGTCGATTTTCTTGTAAATTGTATGTAAATTGCGTGAGCACTGTACTGCTTAAGCCAAAAACATGAATTGTACTGATTTAAGCGAAAGCCAAATTATATTGTTATTGCAGAATTGACATATTCATATAACCGAGAAAATTGCACTTTCTTAGTTTAAGACTTAAAGTCGATTTTCTTGTAAATTGTATGTCAATTGCGTGAGCACTGTACTGCTTAAGCCAAAAACATGAATTGTACTGATTTGAGCGAAAGTTAAATTATATTGTTATTGCAGAATTGACATATTCATATAACCTAAAAAATTGCACTTTCCATGTTTAAAAGTCGATTTTCTTGTAAATTGTATGTCAATTGCATGATTACTGTACTGCTTAAGCTGAAAAACATGAATTTCACTGATTTGAGCGAAAGTCAAATTATATTTTTATTGCAGGATTAACAAATTAATATTACCGAAAAAGTTGCACTTTCTTAGGTTTAGACTCAAAGTCGATTTTCTTTTAAATTGTATGTCAATTGCGTGAGCACTGTACTGCTTAAGCCGACAAACATGAATTTTACTGATTTGAGCGAAAGTCAAATTATATTGTTATTGCAGGATTAACAAATTAATATTACCGAAAAAGTTGCACTTTCTTAGGTTTAGGCTCAAAGTCAATTCTCTTGTAAATTGTATGTTAATCACTTGAGCACTGTACCGCATAAGCCGAAAAACATCAATTTTATAGATTTGAGCGAAAGTTAAATTATATTGTTATTGCAGAATTGACATATTCATATAACCTAAAAAATTGCACTTTCTTAGGTTTAGACTTAAAGTCGATTTTCTTGTAAATTGTATGTCAATTGCATGATTACTGTACTGCTTAAGCTGAAAAACATGAATTTCACTGATTTGAGCGAAAGTCAAATTATATTTTTATTGCAGGATTAACAAATTAATATTACCGAAAAAGTTGCACTTTCTTAGGTTTAGACTCAAAGTCGATTTTCTTTTAAATTGTATGTCAATTGCGTGAGCACTGTACTGCTTAAGCCGACAAACATGAATTTTACTGATTTGAGCGAAAGTCAAATTATAATGTTATTGCAGGATTAACAAATTAATATTACCGAAAAATATGCACTTTCTTAGGTTTAGGCTCAAAGTCAATTCTCTTGTAAATTGTATGTTAATCACTTGAGCACTGTTCCGCATAAGCCGAAAAACATCAATTTTATAGATTTGAGCGAAAGTTAAATTATATTGTTATTGCAGAATTGACATATTCATATAACCTAAAAAATTGCACTTTCCAAGTTTAAAAGTCGATTTTCTTGTAAATTGTATGTCAATTGCATGATTACTGTACTGCTTAAGCTTAAAAACATGAATTTCACTAATTTCAGCGAAAGTCAAATTATATTGTTATTGCAGGATTAACAAATTAATATTACCGAAAAAGGTGCACTTTCTTAGGTTTAGACTTAAAGTCGATTTTCTTTTAAATTGTATGTCAATTGCGTGAGCACTGTTCTGCTTAAGCCGACAAACATGAATTTTACTGATTTGAGCGAAAGTCAAATTATATTGTTATTGCAGGATAAACAAATTAATATTACCGAAAAAGTTGCACTTTCTTAGTTTTGAACTTAAAGTCGATTTTCCTGTAAATTGTATGTCAAATGCGTGAGCACTTTACTGCTTAAGCCGAAAAACATGAATTGTACTGATATGAGCGAAAGACAAATAATGTTGTTTTGAGAATTGACATATTCATATAACCGAAAAAAATTGCACTTTCTTAGTTTTAGACTTAAAGTCGATTTTCTTGTAAATTGTATGTTAAATGCATGAGCACTGTACTGCTTAAGCCGAAAAACATGAATTGTACTGATATGAGCGAAAGCCAAATTATATTGTTATTGCAGAATTGACATATTCATATAACCGCAAAAATGGCACTTTCTTAGTTTTAGACTTAAAGTCGATTTTCTTGTAAATTGTATGTCAATTGCGTGAGCACTGTACTGCTTAAGCCAAAAACATGAATTGTACTGATTTGAGCGAAAGCCAAATTATATTGTTATTGCAGAATTGACATATTCATATACCCGAAAAAATTGCACATTCTTAGTTTTAGACTTAAAGTCGATTTTCTTGTAAATTGTATGTAAATTGCGTGAGCACTGTACTGCTTAAGCCAAAAACATGAATTGTACTGAGTTGAGCGAAAGTCAAATTATATTTTTATTGCAGGATAAACAAATTAATATTACCGAAAAAGTTGCACTTTCTTAGTTTTAGACTTAAAGTCGATTTTCTTGTAAATTGTATGTCAATTGCGTGAGCACTGTACTGCTTAAGCCAAAAACATGAATTGTACTGATTTGAGCGAAAGCCAAATTATATTGTTATTGCAGAATTGACATATTCATATAACCGAGAAAATTGCACTTTCTTAGTTTTAGACTTAAAGTCGATTTTCTTGTAAATTGTTTGTCAATTGCGTGAGCACTGTACTGCTTAAGCCAAAAACATGAATTGTACTGATTTGAGCGAAAGTTAAATTATATTGTTATTGCAGAATTGACATATTCATATAACCTAAAGAATTGCACTTTCCATGTTTAAAAGTCGATTTTCTTTTAATTGTATGTCAATTGCATGATTACTGTACTGCTTAAGCTGAAAAACATGAATTTCACTGATTTGAGCGAAAGTCAAATTATATTTTTATTGCAGGATTAACAAATTAATATTACCGAAAAAGTTGCACTTTCTTAGGGTTAGACTCAAAGTCGATTTTCTTTTAAATTGTATGTCAATTGCGTGAGCACTGTACTGCTTAAGCCGACAAACATGAATTTTACTGATTTGAGCGAAAGTCAAATTATATTGTTATTGCAGGATTAACAAATTAATATTACCGAAAAAGTTGCACTTTCTTAGGTTTAGGCTCAAAGTCAATTCTCTTGTAAATTGTATGTTAATCACTTGAGCACTGTACCGCATAAGCCGAAAAACATCAATTTTATAGATTTGAGCGAAAGTTAAATTATATTGTTATTGCAGAATTTACATATTCATATAACCGAAAAAATTGCACTTTCTTAGTTTTAGACTCAAAGTCGATTTTCTTGTAAATTGTATGTCAATTGCGGCAGCACTGTACTGCTTAAGCCGAAAAACATCAATTTTATAGATTTGAGCGAAAGTTAAATTATATTGTTATTGCAGAATTGACATATTCATATAACCTAAAAAATTGCACTTTCCAAGTTTAAAAGTCGATTTTGTTGTAAATTGTATGTCAATTGCATGATTACTGTACTGCTTAAGCTGAAAAAGATGAATTTCACTGATTTGAGCGAAAGTCAAATTATATTTTTATTGCAGGATTAACAAATTAATATTACCGAAAAAGTTGCACTTTCTTAGGTTTAGACTCAAAGTCGATTTTCTTGTAAATTGTATGTCAAATGCGTGAGCACTGTACTGTTTAAGCCGAAAAACATGAATTGTACTGATATGGGCGAAAGCCAAATTATATTGTTTTTGCAGAATTGACATATTCATATAACCGAAAAAATTGCACTTTTTTAGTTTTAGACTTAAAGTCGATTTTCTTGTAAATTGTATGTCAAATGCGTGAGCACTGTACTGTTTAAGCCGAAAAACATGAATTGTACTGATATGGGCGAAAGCCAAATTATATTGTTTTTGCAGAATTGACATATTCATATAACCGAAAAAATGGCACTTTCTTAGTTTTAGACTTAAAGTCGATTTTCTTGTAAATTGTATGTCAATTGCGTGAGCACTGTACTGCTTAAGCCAAAAACATGAATTGTACTGATTTAAGCGAAAGCCAAATTATATTGTTATTGCAGAATTGACATATTCATATAACCGAAAAAATTGCACTTTCTTATTTTTAGACTTAAAGTCGATTTTCTTGTAAATTGTATGTCAATTGCGTGAGCACTGTACTGCTTAAGCCAAAAACATGAATTGTACTGATTTGAGCGAAAGCCAAATTATATTGTTATTGCAGAATTGACATATTCATATACCCGAAAAAATTGCACATTCTTAGTTTTAGACTTAAAGTCGATTTTCTTGTAAATTGTATGTAAATTGCGTGAGCACTGTACTGCTTAAGCCAAAAACATGAATTGTACTGATTTAAGCGAAAGCCAAATTATATTGTTATTGCAGAATTGACATATTCATATAACCGAGAAAATTGCACTTTCTTAGTTTAAGACTTAAAGTCGATTTTCTTGTAAATTGTATGTCAATTGCGTGAGCACTGTACTGCTTAAGCCAAAAACATGAATTGTACTGATTTGAGCGAAAGTTAAATTATATTGTTATTGCAGAATTGACATATTCATATAACCTAAAAAATTGCACTTTCCAAGTTTAAAAGTCGATTTTCTTGTAAATTGTATGTCAATTGCATGATTACTGTACTGCTTAAGCTGAAAAACATGAATTTCACTGATTTGAGCGAAAGTCAAATTATATTTTTATTGCAGGATTAACAAATTAATATTACCGAAAAAGTTGCACTTTCTTAGGTTTAGACTCAAAGTCGATTTTCTTTTAAGTTGTATGTCAATTGCGTGAGCACTGTACTGTATGTCAATTGCGGCAGCACTGTACTGCTTAAGCCGAAAAACATCAATTTTATAGATTTGAGCGAAAGTTAAATTATATTGTTATTGCAGAATTGACATATTCATATAACCTAAAAAATTGCACTTTCCAAGTTTAAAAGTCGATTTTGTTGTAAATTGTATGTCAATTGCATGATTACTGTACTGCTTAAGCTGAAAAAGATGAATTTCACTGATTTGAGCGAAAGTCAAATTATATTTTTATTGCAGGATTAACAAATTAATATTACCGAAAAAGTTGCACTTTCTTAGGTTTAGACTCAAAGTCGATTTTCTTGTAAATTGTATGTCAAATGCGTGAGCACTGTACTGTTTAAGCCGAAAAACATGAATTGTACTGATATGGGCGAAAGCCAAATTATATTGTTTTTGCAGAATTGACATATTCATATAACCGAAAAAATTGCACTTTTTTAGTTTTAGACTTAAAGTCGACTTTCTTGTAGATTGTATGTCAAATGCGTGAGCACTGTACTGTTTAAGCCGAAAAACATGAATTGTACTGATATGGGCGAAAGCCAAATTATATTGTTTTTGCAGAATTGACATATTCATATAACCGAAAAAATGGCACTTTCTTAGTTTTAGACTTAAAGTCGATTTTCTTGTAAATTGTATGTCAATTGCGTGAGCACTGTACTGCTTAAGCCAAAAACATGAATTGTACTGATTTAAGCGAAAGCCAAATTATATTGTTATTGCAGAATTGACATATTCATATAACCGAAAAAATTGCACTTTCTTATTTTTAGACTTAAAGTCGATTTTCTTGTAAATTGTATGTCAATTGCGTGAGCACTGTACTGCTTAAGCCAAAAACATGAATTGTACTGATTTGAGCGAAAGCCAAATTATATTGTTATTGCAGAATTGACATATTCATATACCCGAAAAAATTGCACATTCTTAGTTTTAGACTTAAAGTCGATTTTCTTGTAAATTGTATGTAAATTGCGTGAGCACTGTACTGCTTAAGCCAAAAACATGAATTGTACTGATTTAAGCGAAAGCCAAATTATATTGTTATTGCAGAATTGACATATTCATATAACCGAGAAAATTGCACTTTCTTAGTTTAAGACTTAAAGTCGATTTTCTTGTAAATTGTATGTCAATTGCGTGAGCACTGTACTGCTTAAGCCAAAAACATGAATTGTACTGATTTGAGCGAAAGTTAAATTATATTGTTATTGCAGAATTGACATATTCATATAACCTAAAAAATTGCACTTTCCATGTTTAAAAGTCGATTTTCTTGTAAATTGTATGTCAATTGCATGATTACTGTACTGCTTAAGCTGAAAAACATGAATTTCACTGATTTGAGCGAAAGTCAAATTATATTTTTATTGCAGGATTAACAAATTAATATTACCGAAAAAGTTGCACTTTCTTAGGTTTAGACTCAAAGTCGATTTTCTTTTAAATTGTATGTCAATTGCGTGAGCACTGTACTGCTTAAGCCGACAAACATGAATTTTACTGATTTGAGCGAAAGTCAAATTATATTGTTATTGCAGGATTAACAAATTAATATTACCGAAAAAGTTGCACTTTCTTAGGTTAAGGCTCAAAGTCAATTCTCTTGTAAATTGTATGTTAATCACTTGAGCACTGTACCGCATAAGCCGAAAAACATCAATTTTATAGATTTGAGCGAAAGTTAAATTATATTGTTATTGCAGAATTGACATATTCATATAACCTAAAAAATTGCACTTTCTTAGGTTTAGACTTAAAGTCGATTTTCTTGTAAATTGTATGTCAATTGCATGATTACTGTACTGCTTAAGCTGAAAAACATGAATTTCACTGATTTGAGCGAAAGTCAAATTATATTTTTATTGCAGGATTAACAAATTAATATTACCGAAAAAGTTGCACTTTCTTAGGTTTAGACTCAAAGTCGATTTTCTTTTAAATTGTATGTCAATTGCGTGAGCACTGTACTGCTTAAGCCGACAAACATGAATTTTACTGATTTGAGCGAAAGTCAAATTATAATGTTATTCCAGGATTAACAAATTAATATTACCGAAAAATATGCACTTTCTTAGGTTTAGGCTCAAAGTCAATTCTCTTGTAAATTGTATGTTAATCACTTGAGCACTGTTCCGCATAAGCCGAAAAACATCAATTTTATAGATTTGAGCGAAAGTTAAATTATATTGTTATTGCAGAATTGACATATTCATATAACCTAAAAAATTGCACTTTCCAAGTTTAAAAGTCGATTTTCTTGTAAATTGTATGTCAATTGCATGATTACTGTACTGCTTAAGCTGAAAAACATGAGTTTCACTAATTTCAGCGAAAGTCAAATTATATTGTTATTGCAGGATTAACAAATTAATATTACCGAAAAAGTTGCACTTTCTTAGGTTTAGACTCAAAGTCGATTTTCTTTTAAATTGTATGTCAATTGCGTGAGCACTGTACTGCTTAAGCCGACAAACATGAATTTTACTGATTTGAGCGAAAGTCAAATTATATTGTTATTGCAGGATTAACAAATTAATATTACCGAAAAAGTTGCACTTTCTTAGGTTTAGGCTCAAAGTCAATTCTCTTGTTAATTGTATGTTAATCACTTGAGCACTGTACCGCATAAGCCGAAAAACATCAATTTTATAGATTTGAGCGAAAGTTAAATTATATTGTTATTGCAGAATTGACATATTCATATAACCTAAAAAATTGCACTTTTCAAGTTTAAAAGTCGAGTTTCTTGTAAATTGTATGTGAATTGCATGATTACTGTACTGCTTAAGCTGAATAACATGAATTTCACTGATTTCAGCGAAAGTCAAATTATATTGTTATTGCAGGAATAACAAATTAATATTACCGAAAAAGGTGCACTTTCTTAGGTTTAGACTTAAAGTCGATTTTCTTTTAAATTGTATGTCAATTGCGTGAGCACTGTTCTGCTTAAGCCGACAAACATGAATTTTACTGATTTGAGCGAAAGTCAAATTATATTGTTATTGCAGGATTAACAAATTAATATTACCGAAAAAGTTGCACTTTCTTAGGTTTAGGCTCAAAGTCAATTCTCTTGTTAATTGTATGTTAATCACTTGAGCGCTGTACCGCATAAGCCGAAAAACATCAATTTTATAGATTTGAGCGAAAGTTAAATTATATTGTTATTGCAGAATTGACATATTCATATAACCTAAAAAATTGCACTTTCCAAGTTTAAAAGTCGATTTTCTTGTAAATTGTATGTGAATTGCATGATTACTGTACTGCTTAAGCTGAATAACATGAATTTCACTGATTTTAGCGAAAGTCAAATTATATTGTTATTGCAGGAATAACAAATTAATATTACCGAAAAAGGTGCACTTTCTTAGGTTTAGACTTAAAGTCGATTTTCTTGTAAATTGTATGTCAATTCCGTGAGCACTTACTGCTTAAGCCGAAAAAGATGAATTGTACTGAGTTGAGCGAAAGTCAAATTATATTTTTATTGCAGGATAAACAAATTAATATTACCGAAAAAGTTGCACTTTCTTAGTTTTGAACTTAAAGTCGATTTTCCTGTAAATTGTATGTCAAATGCGTGAGCACTTTACTGCTTAAGCCGAAAAACATGAATTGTACTGATATGAGCGAAAGACAAATAATGTTGTTTTGAGAATTGACATATTCATATAACCGAAAAAAATTGCACTTTCTTAGTTTTAGACTTAAAGTCGATTTTCTTGTAAATTGTATGTTAAATGCATGAGCACTGTACTGCTTAAGCCGAAAAACATGAATTGTACTGATATGAGCGAAAGCCAAATTATATTGTTATTGCAGAATTGACATATTCATATAACCGCAAAAATGGCACTTTCTTAGTTTTAGACTTAAAGTCGATTTTCTTGTAAATTGTATGTCAATTGCGTGAGCACTGTACTGCTTAAGCCAAAAACATGAATTGTACTGATTTGAGCGAAAGCCAAATTATATTGTTATTGCAGAATTGACATATTCATATAACCGAAAAAATTGCACTTTCTTAGTTTTAGACTTAAAGTCGATTTTCTTGTAAATTGTATGTCAATTGCGTGAGCACTGTACTGCTTAAGCCAAAAACATGAATTGTACTGATTTGAGCGAAAGTTAAATTATATTGTTATTGCAGAATTGACATATTCATATAACCTAAAAAATTGCACTTTTTTAGTTTTAGATTAAAGTCGATTTTCTTGTAAATTGTATGTCAAATGCGTGAGCACTGTACTGCTTAAGCCGAAAAACATGAATTGTACTGATATGAGCGAAAGCCAAATTATATTGTTTTTGCAGAATTGACATATTCATATAACCGAAAAAATGGCACTTTCTTAGTTTTAGGCTTAAAGTCGATTTTCGTGTAAATTGTATGTCAATTGCGTGAGCACTGTACTGCTTAAGCCAAAAACATGAATTGTACTGATTTAAGCGAAAGTTAAATTATATTGTTATTGCAGAATTGACATATTCATATAACCTAAAAAATTGCACTTTTCAAGTTTAAAAGTCGAGTTTCTTGTAAATTGTATGTGAATTGCATGATTACTGTACTGCTTAAGCTGAATAACATGAATTTCACTGATTTCAGCGAAAGTCAAATTATATTGTTATTGCAGGAATAACAAATTAATATTACCGAAAAAGGTGCACTTTCTTAGGTTTAGACTTAAAGTCGATTTTCTTTTAAATTGTATGTCAATTGCGTGAGCACTGTTCTGCTTAAGCCGACAAACATGAATTTTACTGATTTGAGCGAAAGTCAAATTATATTGTTATTGCAGGATTAACAAATTAATATTACCGAAAAAGTTGCACTTTCTTAGGTTTAGGCTCAAAGTCAATTCTCTTGTTAATTGTATGTTAATCACTTGAGCGCTGTACCGCATAAGCCGAAAAACATCAATTTTATAGATTTGAGCGAAAGTTAAATTATATTGTTATTGCAGAATTGACATATTCATATAACCTAAAAAATTGCACTTTCCAAGTTTAAAAGTCGATTTTCTTGTAAATTGTATGTGAATTGCATGATTACTGTACTGCTTAAGCTGAATAACATGAATTTCACTGATTTTAGCGAAAGTCAAATTATATTGTTATTGCAGGAATAACAAATTAATATTACCGAAAAAATGGCACTTTCTTAGTTTTAGGCTTAAAGTCGATTTTCGTGTAAATTGTATGTCAATTGCGTGAGCACTGTACTGCTTAAGCCAAAAACATGAATTGTACTGATTTAAGCGAAAGTTAAATTATATTGTTATTGCAGAATTGACATATTCATATAACCTAAAAAATTGCACTTTTCAAGTTTAAAAGTCGAGTTTCTTGTAAATTGTATGTGAATTGCATGATTACTGTACTGCTTAAGCTGAATAACATGAATTTCACTGATTTCAGCGAAAGTCAAATTATATTGTTATTGCAGGAATAACAAATTAATATTACCGAAAAAGGTGCACTTTCTTAGGTTTAGACTTAAAGTCGATTTTCTTTTAAATTGTATGTCAATTGCGTGAGCACTGTTCTGCTTAAGCCGACAAACATGAATTTCACTGATTTCAGCGAAAGTCAAATTATATTGTTATTGCAGGAATAACAAATTAATATTACCGAAAAAGGTGCACTTTCTTAGGTTTAGGCTTAAAGTCGATTTTCGTGTAAATTGTATGTCAATTGCGTGAGCACTGTACTGCTTAAGCCAAAAACATGAATTGTACTGATTTAAGCGAAAGTTAAATTATATTGTTATTGCAGAATTGACATATTCATATAACCTAAAAAATTGCACTTTCCAAGTTTAAAAGTCGATTTTCTTGTAAATTGTATGTGAATTGCATGATTACTGTACTGCTTAAGCTGAATAACATGAATTTCACTGATTTTAGCGAAAGTCAAATTATATTGTTATTGCAGGAATAACAAATTAATATTACCGAAAAAGGTGCACTTTCTTAGGTTTAGACTTAAAGTCGATTTTCTTGTAAATTGTATGTCAATTCCGTGAGCACTTACTGCTTAAGCCAAAAAAGATGAATTGTACTGAGTTGAGCGAAAGTCAAATTATATTTTTATTGCAGGATAAACAAATTAATATTACCGAAAAAGTTGCACTTTCTTAGTTTTGAACTTAAAGTCGATTTTCCTGTAAATTGTATGTCAAATGCGTGAGCACTTTACTGCTTAAGCCGAAAAACATGAATTGTACTGATATGAGCGAAAGACAAATAATGTTGTTTTGAGAATTGACATATTCATATAACCGAAAAAAATTGCACTTTCTTAGTTTTAGACTTAAAGTCGATTTTCTTGTAAATTGTATGTTAAATGCATGAGCACTGTACTGCTTAAGCCGAAAAACATGAATTGTACTGATATGAGCGAAAGCCAAATTATATTGTTATTGCAGAATTGACATATTCATATAACCGCAAAAATGGCACTTTCTTAGTTTTAGACTTAAAGTCGATTTTCTTGTAAATTGTATGTCAATTGCGTGAGCACTGTACTGCTTAAGCCAAAAACATGAATTGTACTGATTTGAGCGAAAGCCAAATTATATTGTTATTGCAGAATTGACATATTCATATAACCGAAAAAATTGCACTTTCTTAGTTTTAGACTTAAAGTCGATTTTCTTGTAAATTGTATGTCAATTGCGTGAGCACTGTACTGCTTAAGCCAAAAACATGAATTGTACTGATTTGAGCGAAAGTTAAATTATATTGTTATTGCAGAATTGACATATTCATATAACCTAAAAAATTGCACTTTTTTAGTTTTAGATTAAAGTCGATTTTCTTGTAAATTGTATGTCAAATGCGTGAGCACTGTACTGCTTAAGCCGAAAAACATGAATTGTACTGATATGAGCGAAAGCCAAATTATATTGTTTTTGCAGAATTGACATATTCATATAACCGAAAAAATGGCACTTTCTTAGTTTTAGGCTTAAAGTCGATTTTCGTGTAAATTGTATGTCAATTGCGTGAGCACTGTACTGCTTAAGCCAAAAACATGAATTGTACTGATTTAAGCGAAAGTTAAATTATATTGTTATTGCAGAATTGACATATTCATATAACCTAAAAAATTGCACTTTTCAAGTTTAAAAGTCGAGTTTCTTGTAAATTGTATGTGAATTGCATGATTACTGTACTGCTTAAGCTGAATAACATGAATTTCACTGATTTCAGCGAAAGTCAAATTATATTGTTATTGCAGGAATAACAAATTAATATTACCGAAAAAGGTGCACTTTCTTAGGTTTAGACTTAAAGTCGATTTTCTTTTAAATTGTATGTCAATTGCGTGAGCACTGTTCTGCTTAAGCCGACAAACATGAATTTTACTGATTTGAGCGAAAGTCAAATTATATTGTTATTGCAGGATTAACAAATTAATATTACCGAAAAAGTTGCACTTTCTTAGGTTTAGGCTCAAAGTCAATTCTCTTGTTAATTGTATGTTAATCACTTGAGCGCTGTACCGCATAAGCCGAAAAACATCAATTTTATAGATTTGAGCGAAAGTTAAATTATATTGTTATTGCAGAATTGACATATTCATATAACCTAAAAAATTGCACTTTCCAAGTTTAAAAGTCGATTTTCTTGTAAATTGTATGTGAATTGCATGATTACTGTACTGCTTAAGCTGAATAACATGAATTTCACTGATTTTAGCGAAAGTCAAATTATATTGTTATTGCAGGAATAACAAATTAATATTACCGAAAAAGGTGCACTTTCTTAGGTTTAGACTTAAAGTCGATTTTCTTGTAAATTGTATGTCAATTCCGTGAGCACTTACTGCTTAAGCCGAAAAACATGAATTGTACTGAGTTGAGCGAAAGTCAAATTATATTTTTATTGCAGGATAAACAAATTAATATTACCGAAAAAGTTGCACTTTCTTAGTTTTGAACTTAAAGTCGATTTTCCTGTAAATTGTATGTCAAATGCGTGAGCACTTTACTGCTTAAGCCGAAAAACATGAATTGTACTGATATGAGCGAAAGACAAATAATGTTGTTTTGAGAATTGACATATTCATATAACCGAAAAAAATTGCACTTTCTTAGTTTTAGACTTAAAGTCGATTTTCTTGTAAATTGTATGTTAAATGCATGAGCACTGTACTGCTTAAGCCGAAAAACATGAATTGTACTGATATGAGCGAAAGCCAAATTATATTGTTATTGCAGAATTGACATATTCATATAACCGCAAAAATGGCACTTTCTTAGTTTTAGACTTAAAGTCGATTTTCTTGTAAATTGTATGTCAATTGCGTGAGCACTGTACTGCTTAAGCCAAAAACATGAATTGTACTGATTTGAGCGAAAGCCAAATTATATTGTTATTGCAGAATTGACATATTCATATAACCGAAAAAATTGCACTTTCTTAGTTTTAGACTTAAAGTCGATTTTCTTGTAAATTGTATGTCAATTGCGTGAGCACTGTACTGCTTAAGCCAAAAACATGAATTGTACTGATTTGAGCGAAAGTTAAATTATATTGTTATTGCAGAATTGACATATTCATATAACCTAAAAAATTGCACTTTTTTAGTTTTAGATTAAAGTCGATTTTCTTGTAAATTGTATGTCAAATGCGTGAGCACTGTACTGCTTAAGCCGAAAAACATGAATTGTACTGATATGAGCGAAAGCCAAATTATATTGTTTTTGCAGAATTGACATATTCATATAACCGAAAAAATGGCACTTTCTTAGTTTTAGGCTTAAAGTCGATTTTCGTGTAAATTGTATGTCAATTGCGTGAGCACTGTACTGCTTAAGCCAAAAACATGAATTGTACTGATTTAAGCGAAAGCCAAATTATATTGTTATTGCAGAATTGACATATTCATATAACCGAAAAAATTGCACTTTCTTAGTTTTAGACCTAAAGTCGATTTTCTTGTAAATTGTATGTCAATTGCGTGAGCACGGTACTGCTTAAGCCAAAAACATGAATTGTACTGATTTGAGCGAAAGTTAAATTATATTGTTATTGCAGAATTGACATATTCATATAACCTAAAAAATTGCACTTTCCATGTTTAAAAGTCGATTTTCTTGTAAATTGTATGTCAATTGCATGATTACTGTACTGCTTAAGCTGAAAAACATGAATTTCACTGATTTGAGCGAAAGTCAAATTATATTTTTATTGCAGGATTAACAAAATAATATTACCGAAAAAGTTGCACTTTCTTAGGTTTAGACTCAAAGTCGATTTTCTTTTAAATTGTATGGCAATTGCGTGAGCACTGTACTGCTTAAGCCGACAAACATGAATTTTACTGATTTGAGCGAAAGTCAAATTATATTGTTATTGCAGGATTAACAAATTAATATTACCGAAAAAGTTGCACTTTCTTAGGTTTAGGCTCAAAGTCAATTCTCTTGTAAATTGTATGTTAATCACTTAAGCACTGTACCGCATAAGCCGAAAAACATCAATTTTATAGATTTGAGCGAAAGTTAAATTATATTGTTATTGCAGAATTGACATATTCATATAACCTAAAAAATTGCACTTTCCAAGTTTAAAAGTCGATTTTCTTGTAAATTGTATGTCAATTGCATGATCACTGTACTGCTTAAGCTGAAAAACATGAATTGTACTGAGTTGAGCCAAAGTCAAATTATATTTTTATTGCAGGATAAACAAATTAATATTACCGAAAAAGTTGCACTTTCTTAGGTTTAGACTCAAAGTCGATTTTTTTGTAAATTGTATGTCAATTTCGTGAGCACTGTATAGCTTAAGCCGAAAAACAAGAATTTTACTGATTTTAACGAATGTCAAATTATATTGTTATTGCAGAATTGACATATTCATATAACCGAAAAAATTGCACTTTCTTAGTTTTAGACTCAAAGTCGATTTTTTTGTAAATTGTATGTCAATTTCGTGAGCACTGTATTGCTTAAGCCGAAAAACAAGAATTTTACTGATTTGAACGAATGTCAAATTATATTGTTATTGCAGAATTGACATATTCATATAACCGAAAAAATTGCACTTTCTTAGCTTTAGACTCAAAGTCGATTTTTTTGTAAATTGTATGTCAATTTCGTGAGCACTGTACTGCTTAAGCCGAAAAACATGAATTTTACTGATTTGAGCGAATGTCAAATTATAATGTTATTGCAGGATTAACAAATTAATATAACCGAAAAAATTGCACTTTCTTAGTTTTAGACTCAAAGTCGATTTTTTTGTAAATTGTATGTCAATTTCGTGAGCACTGTATTGCTTAAGCCGAAAAACAAGAATTTTACTGATTTGAACGAATGTCAAATTCTATTGTTATTGCAGAATTGACATATTCATATAACCGAAAAAATTGCACTATCTTAGTTTTAGACTTAAAGTCGATTTTCTTGTAAATTGTATGTCAATTGCGTGAGCACTGTACTGCTTAAGCCAAAAACATGAATTATACTGATTTGAGCGAAAGCCAAATTATATAAAGTCGATTTGCTTGTAAATTGTATGTCAATTGCGTGAGCACTGTACTGCTTAAGCCAAAAACATGAATTATACTGATTTGAGCGAAAGCCAAATTATATTGTTATTGCAGAATTGACATATTCATATAACCGAAAAAATTGCACTTTCTTAGTTTTAGACTTAAAGTCGATTTTCTTGTAAACTGTATGTCAATTCCGTGAGCACTGTACTGCTTAAGCCGAAAAACTTGAATTGTACTGATCTGAGCGAAAGCCAAATAATATTGTTATTGCAGGATTAACAAATTAATATTACCGAAAAAAATGCATTTTCTTAGTTTTATACTTAAAGTCGATTTTCTTGTAAATTGTATGTCAATTCCACGAGCACTGTACTGCTTAAGCCGAAAAACATGAATTTTACTGATTTGAGCGAAAGTCAAATTATATTGTTATTGCAGGATTAACAAATTAATATTACCGAAAAAGTTGCACTTTCTTCGGTTTAGGCTCAAAGTCAATTCTCTTGTAAATTGTATGTTAATCACTTGACCACTGTACTACATAAGCCGAAAAACATCAATTTTATAGATTTGAGCGAAAGTTAAATTATATTGTTATTGCAGAATTGACATATTCATATAACCTAAAAAATTGCACTTTCCAAGTTTAAAAGTCGATTTTCTTGTAAATTGTATGTCAATTGCATGATTACTGTACTGCTTAAGCAGAAAAACATGAATTTCACTGATTTGAGTGAAAGTCAAATTATATTGTTATTGCAGGATTAACAAATTAATATTACCGAAAAAGGTGCACTTTCTTAGGTTTAGACTCAAAGTCGATTTTCTTGTAAATTGTATGTCAATTCCGTGAGCGCTTACTGCTTAAGCCGAAAAACAAGAATTTTACTGATTTTAACGAATGTCAAATTATATTGTTATTGCAGAATTGACATATTCATATAACCGAAAAAATTGCACTTTCTTAGTTTTAGACCCAAAGTCGATTTTTTTGTAAATTGTATGTCAATTTCGTGAGCACTGTATTGCTTAAGCCGAAAAACAAGAATTTTACTGATTTTAACGAATGTCAAATTATATTGTTATTGCAGAATTGACATATTCATATAACCGAAAAAGTTGCACTTTCTTAGTTTTAGACCCAAAGTCGATTTTTTGTAAATTGTATGTCAATTTCGTGAGCACTGTATTGCTTAAGCCGAAAAACAAGAATTTTACTGATTTGAACGAATGTCAAATTATATTGTTATTGCAGAATTGACATATTCATATAACCGAAAAAATTGCACTTTCTTAGCTTTAGACTCAAAGTCGATTTTTATGTAAATTGTATGTCAATTTCGTGAGCACTGTACTGCTTAAGCCGAAAAACATGAATTTTACTGATTTGAGCGAATGTCAAATTATATTGTTATTGCAGGATTAACAAATTAATATTACCGAAAAAGTTGCACTTTCTTAGGTTTAGGCTCAAAGTCAATTCTCTTGTAAATTGTATGTTAATCACTTGAGCACTGTACCGCATAAGCCGAAAAACATCAATTTTATAGATTTGAGCGAAAGTTAAATTATATTGTTATTGCAGAATTGACATATTCATATAACCTAAAAAATTGCACTTTCTTAGTTTTAGACTCAAAGTCGATTTTTTTGTAAATTGTATGTCAATTTCGTGAGCACTGTATTGCTTAAGCCGAAAAACAAGAATTTTACTGATTTGAACGAATGTCAAATTATATTGTTATTGCAGAATTGACATATTCATATAACCGAAAAAATTGCACTTTCTTAGCTTTAGACTCAAAGTCGATTTTTTTGTAAATTGTATGTCAATTTCGTGAGCACTGTACTGCTTAAGCCGAAAAACATGAATTTTACTGATTTTAACGAATGTCAAATTATATTGTTATTGCAGAATTGACATATTCATATAACCGAAAAAATTGCACTTTCTTAGCTTTAGACTCAAAGTCGATTTTTTTGTAAATTGTATGTCAATTTCGTGAGCACTGTATTGCTTAAGCCGAAAAACATGAATTTCACTGATTTGAGCGAAAGTCAAATTATATTTTTATTGCAGGATTAACAAAATAATATTACCGAAAAAGTTGCACTTTCTTAGGTTTAGACTCAAAGTCGATTTTCTTTTAAATTGTATGGCAATTGCGTGAGCACTGTACTGCTTAAGCCGACAAACATGAATTTTACTGATTTGAGCGAAAGTCAAATTATATTGTTATTGCAGGATTAACAAATTAATATTACCGAAAAAGTTGCACTTTCTTAGGTTTAGGCTCAAAGTCAATTCTCTTGTAAATTGTATGTTAATCACTTGAGCACTGTACCGCATAAGCCGAAAAACATCAATTTTATAGATTTGAGCGAAAGTTAAATTATATTGTTATTGCAGAATTGACATATTCATATAACCTAAAAAATTGCACTTTCCAAGTTTAAAAGTCGATTTTCTTGTAAATTGTATGTCAATTGCATGATCACTGTACTGCTTAAGCTGAAAAACATGAATTGTACTGAGTTGAGCCAAAGTCAAATTATATTTTTATTGCAGGATAAACAAATTAATATTACCGAAAAAGTTGCACTTTCTTAGGTTTAGACTCAAAGTCGATTTTTTTGTAAATTGTATGTCAATTTCGTGAGCACTGTATTGCTTAAGCCGAAAAACAAGAATTTTACTGATTTTAACGAATGTCAAATTATATTGTTATTGCAGAATTGACATATTCATATAACCGAAAAAATTGCACTTTCTTAGTTTTAGACTCAAAGTCGATTTTTTTGTAAATTGTATGTCAATTTCGTGAGCACTGTATTGCTTAAGCCGAAAAACAAGAATTTTACTGATTTGAACGAATGTCAAATTATATTGTTATTGCAGAATTGACATATTCATATAACCGAAAAAATTGCACTTTCTTAGCTTTAGACTCAAAGTCGAATTTTTTGTAAATTGTATGTCAATTTCGTGAGCACTGTACTGCTTACGCCGAAAAACATGAATTTTACTGATTTGAGCGAATGTCAAATTATAATGTTATTGCAGGATTAACAAATTAATATAACCGAAAAAATTGCACTTTCTTAGTTTTAGACTCAAAGTCGATTTTTTTGTAAATTGTATGTCAATTTCGTGAGCACTGTATTGCTTAAGCCGAAAAACAAGAATTTTACTGATTTGAACGAATGTCAAATTCTATTGTTATTGCAGAATTGACATATTCATATAACCGAAAAAATTGCACTATCTTAGTTTTAGACTTAAAGTCGATTTTCTTGTAAATTGTATGTCAATTGCGTGAGCACTGTACTGCTTAAGCCAAAAACATGAATTATACTGATTTGAGCGAAAGCCAAATTATATTGTTATTGCAGAATTGACATATTCATATAACCGAAAAAATTGCACTATCTTAGTTTTAGACTTAAAGTCGATTTTCTTGTAAATTGTATGTCAATTCCGTGAGCACTGTACTGCTTAAGCCGAAAAACTTGAATTGTACTGATTTGAGCGAAAGCCAAATAATATTGTTATTGCAGGATTAACAAATTAATATTACCGAAAAAAATGCACTTTCTTAGTTTTATACTTAAAGTCGATTTTCTTGTAAATTGTATGTCAATTCCACGAGCACTGTACTGCTTAAGCCGAAAAACATGAATTTTACTGATTTGAGCGAAAGTCAAATTATATTGTTATTGCAGGATTAACAAATTAATATTACCGAAAAAGTTGCACTTTCTTCGGTTTAGGCTCAAAGTCAATTCTCTTGTAAATTGTATGTTAATCACTTGAGCACTGTACCACATAAGCCGAAAAACATCAATTTTATAGATTTGAGCGAAAGTTAAATTATATTGTTATTGCAGAATTGACATATTCATATAACCGAAAAAATTGCACTTTCTTAGCTTTAGACTCAAAGTCGATTTTTATGTAAATTGTATGTCAATTTCGTGAGCACTGTACTGCTTAAGCCGAAAAACATGAATTTTACTGATTTGAGTGAAAGTCAAATTATATTGTTATTGCAGGATTAACAAATTAATATTACCGAAAAAGGTGCACTTTCTTAGGTTTAGACTCAAAGTCGATTTTCTTGTAAATTGTATGTCAATTCCGTGAGCGCTTACTGCTTAAGCCGAAAAACAAGAATTTTACTGATTTTAACGAATGTCAAATTATATTGTTATTGCAGAATTGACATATTCATATAACCGAAAAAGTTGCACTTTCTTAGTTTCAGACCCAAAGTCGATTTTTTGTAAATTGTATGTCAATTTCGTGAGCACTGTATTGCTTAAGCCGAAAAACAAGAATTTTACTGATTTGAACGAATGTCAAATTATATTGTTATTGCAGAATTGACATATTCATATAACCGAAAAAGTTGCACTTTCTTAGTTTCAGACCCAAAGTCGATTTTTTGTAAATTGTATGTCAATTTCGTGAGCACTGTACTGCTTAAGCCGAAAAACATGAATTTTACTGATTTGAGCGAATGTCAAATTATAATGTTATTGCAGGATTAACAAATTAATATAACCGAAAAAATTGCACTTTCTTAGGTTTAGACTCAAAGTCGATTTTCTTGTAAATTGTATGTCAATTCCGTGAGCGCTTACTGCTTAAGCCGAAAAACAAGAATTTTACTGATTTTAACGAATGTCAAATTATATTGTTATTGCAGAATTGACATATTCATATAACCGAAAAAATTGCACTTTCTTAGTTTTAGACCCAAAGTCGATTTTTTTGTAAATTGTATGTCAATTTCGTGAGCACTGTATTGCTTAAGCCGAAAAACAAGAATTTTACTGATTTTAACGAATGTCAAATTATATTGTTATTGCAGAATTGACATATTCATATAACCGAAAAAGTTGCACTTTCTTAGTTTCAGACCCAAAGTCGATTTTTTGTAAATTGTATGTCAATTTCGTGAGCACTGTATTGCTTAAGCCGAAAAACAAGAATTTTACTGATTTGAACGAATGTCAAATTATATTGTTATTGCAGAATTGACATATTCATATAACCGAAAAAATTGCACTTTCTTAGCTTTAGACTCAAAGTCGATTTTTATGTAAATTGTATGTCAATTTCGTGAGCACTGTACTGCTTAAGCCGAAAAACATGAATTTTACTGATTTGAGCGAATGTCAAATTATATTGTTATTGCAGAATTGACATATTCATATAACCGAAAAAGTTGCACTTTCTTAGTTTTAGACCCAAAGTCGATTTTTTTGTAAATTGTATGTCAATTTCGTGAGCACTGTATTGCTTAAGCCGAAAAACAAGAATTTTACTGATTTTAACGAATGTCAAATTATATTGTTATTGCAGAATTGACATATTCATATAACCGAAAAAGTTGCACTTTCTTAGTTTCAGACCCAAAGTCGCTTTTTTGTAAATTGTATGTCAATTTCGTGAGCACTGTATTGCTTAAGCCGAAAAACAAGAATTTTACTGATTTGAACGAATGTCAAATTATATTGTTATTGCAGAATTGACATATTCATATAACCGAAAAAATTGCACTTTCTTAGCTTTAGACTCAAAGTCGATTTTTATGTAAATTGTATGTCAATTTCGTGAGCACTGTATTGCTTAAGCCGAAAAACAAGAATTTTACTGATTTTAACGAATGTCAAATTATATTGTTATTGCAGAATTGACATATTCATATAACCGAAAAAGTTGCACTTTCTTAGTTTTAGACCCAAAGTCGATTTTTTTGTAAATTGTATGTCAATTTCGTGAGCACTGTATTGCTTAAGCCGAAAAACAAGAATTTTACTGATTTTAACGAATGTCAAATTATATTGTTATTGCAGAATTGACATATTCATATAACCGAAAAAGTTGCACTTTCTTAGTTTTAGACCCAAAGTCGATTTTTTGTAAATTGTATGTCAATTTCGTGAGCACTGTATTGCTTAAGCCGAAAAACAAGAATTTTACTGATTTGAACGAATGTCAAATTATATTGTTATTGCAGAATTGACATATTCATATAACCGAAAAAATTGCACTTTCTTAGCTTTAGACTCAAAGTCGATTTTTATGTAAATTGTATGTCAATTTCGTGAGCACTGTACTGCTTAAGCCGAAAAACATGAATTTTACTGATTTGAGCGAATGTCAAATTATAATGTTATTGCAGGATTAACAAATTAATATAACCGAAAAAATTGCACTTTCTTAGTTTTAGACTCAAAGTCGATTTTTTTGTAAATTGTATGTCAATTTCGTGAGCACTGTATTGCTTAAGCCGAAAAACAAGAATTTTACTGATTTGAACGAATGTCAAATTATATTGTTATTGCAGAATTGACATATTCATATAACCGAAAAAATTGCACTTTCCAAGTTTAAAAGTCGATTTTCTTTAAAATTGTATGTCAATTGCATGATTACTGTACTGCTTAAGCAGAAAAACATGAATTTCACTGATTTGAGTGAAAGTCAAATTATATTGTTATTGCAGGATTAACAAATTAATATTACCGAAAAAGGTGCACTTTCTTAGGTTTAGACTCAAAGTCGATTTTCTTGTAAATTGTATGTCAATTCCGTGAGCGCTTACTGCTTAAGCCGAAAAACAAGAATTTTACTGATTTTAACGAATGTCAAATTATATTGTTATTGCAGAATTGACATATTCATATAACCGAAAAAATTGCACTTTCTTAGTTTTAGACCCAAAGTCGATTTTTTTGTAAATTGTATGTCAATTTCGTGAGCACTGTATTGCTTAAGCCGAAAAACAAGAATTTTACTGATTTTAACGAATGTCAAATTATATTGTTATTGCAGAATTGACATATTCATATAACCGAAAAAGTTGCACTTTCTTAGTTTCAGACCCAAAGTCGATTTTTTGTAAATTGTATGTCAATTTCGTGAGCACTGTATTGCTTAAGCCGAAAAACAAGAATTTTACTGATTTGAACGAATGTCAAATTATATTGTTATTGCAGAATTGACATATTCATATAACCGAAAAAATTGCACTTTCTTAGCTTTAGACTCAAAGTCGATTTTTATGTAAATTGTATGTCAATTTCGTGAGCACTGTACTGCTTAAGCCGAAAAACATGAATTTTACTGATTTGAGCGAATGTCAAATTATAATGTTATTGCAGGATTAACAAATTAATATAACCGAAAAAATTGCACTTTCTTAGGTTTAGACTCAAAGTCGATTTTCTTGTAAATTGTATGTCAATTCCGTGAGCGCTTACTGCTTAAGCCGAAAAACAAGAATTTTACTGATTTTAACGAATGTCAAATTATATTGTTATTGCAGAATTGACATATTCATATAACCGAAAAAATTGCACTTTCTTAGTTTTAGACCCAAAGTCGATTTTTTTGTAAATTGTATGTCAATTTCGTGAGCACTGTATTGCTTAAGCCGAAAAACAAGAATTTCACTGATTTTAACGAATGTCAAATTATATTGTTATTGCAGAATTGACATATTCATATAACCGAAAAAGTTGCACTTTCTTAGTTTTAGACCCAAAGTCGATTTTTTGTAAATTGTATGTCAATTTCGTGAGCACTGTATTGCTTAAGCCGAAAAACAAGAATTTTACTGATTTGAACGAATGTCAAATTATATTGTTATTGCAGAATTGACATATTCATATAACCGAAAAAATTGCACTTTCTTAGCTTTAGACTCAAAGTCGATTTTTATGTAAATTGTATGTCAATTTCGTGAGCACTGTACTGCTTAAGCCGAAAAACATGAATTTTACTGATTTGAGCGAATGTCAAATTATAATGTTATTGCAGAATTAACAAATTAATATAACCGAAAAAATTGCACTTTCTTAGTTTTAGACTCAAAGTCGATTTTTTTGTAAATTGTATGTCAATTTCGTGAGCACTGTATTGCTTAAGCCGAAAAACAAGAATTTTACTGATTTGAACGAATGTCAAATTATATTGTTATTGCAGAATTGACATATTCATATAACCGAAAAAATTGCACTATCTTAGTTTTAGACTTAAAGTCGATTTTCTTGTAAATTGTATGTCAATTGCGTGAGCACTGTACTGCTTAAGCCAAAAACATGAATTATACTGATTTGAGCGAAAGCCAAATTATATAAAGTCGATTTGCTTGTAAATTGTATGTCAATTGCGTGAGCACTGTACTGCTTAAGCCAAAAACATTAATTATACTGATTTGAGCGAAAGCCAAATTATATTGTTATTGCAGAATTGACATATTCATATAACCGAAAAAATTGCACTTTCTTAGTTTTAGACTTAAAGTCGATTTTCTTGTAAATTGTATGTCAATTCCGTGAGCACTGTACTGCTTAAGCCGAAAAACTTGAATTGTACTGATTTGAGCGAAAGCCAAATAATATTGTTATTGCAGGATTAACAAATTAATATTACCGAAAAAAATGCACTTTCTTAGTTTTATACTTAAAGTCGATTTTCTTGTAAATTGTATGTCAATTCCACGAGCACTGTACTGCTTAAGCCGAAAAACATGAATTTTACTGATTTGAGCGAAAGTCAAATTATATTGTTATTGCAGGATTAACAAATTAATATTACCGAAAAAGTTGCACTTTCTTCGGTTTAGGCTCAAAGTCAATTCTCTTGTAAATTGTATGTTAATCACTTGAGCACTGTACCATATAAGCCGAAAAACATCAATTTTATAGATTTGAGCGAAAGTTAAATTATATTGTTATTGCAGAATTGACATATTCATATAATTGCACTTTCCAAGTTTAAAAGTCGATTTTCTTGTAAATTGTATGTCAATTGCATGATTACTGTACTACTTAAGCAGAAAAACATGAATTTCACTGATTTGAGTATATTATATTTTGATTGCAGGATTAACAAATTAATATTACCGAAAAAGTTGCACTTTCTTAGGTTTAGACTCAAAGTCGATTTTCTTTTAAATTTTATGTCAATTGCCTGAGCACTGTACCGCTGAAGCCGAAAAACATGAATTGTACTGATTTGAGCGAAAGCCAAATTATATTGTTATTGCAGAATTGACATATTCATATAACCGAAAAAATTGCACATTCTTAGTTTTAGACTTAAAGTCGATTTTCTTGTAAATTGTATGTCAATTCCGTGAGCGCTTACTGCTTAAGCCGAAAAACATGAATTGTACTGAGTTGAGCGAAAGTCAAATTATATTTTTATTGCAGAATTGACATATTCATATAACCGAAAAAATTGCACTTTCTTAGTTTTATACTTAAAGTCGATTTTCTTGTAAATTGTATGTCAATTCCGTGAGCACTTTCTGCTTAAGCCGAAAAACGTGAATTGTACTGAGTTGAGCGAAAGTCAAATTATATTTTGATTGCAGGATTAACAAATTAATATGACCGAAAAAGTTGCACTTTCTTAGGTTTAGACTCAAAGTCGATTTTCTTTTAAATTGTATGTCAATTGCCTGAGCACTGTACCGCTGAAGCCGAAAAACATGAAATGTACTGATTTGAGCGAAAGCCAAATTATATTGTTATTGCAGAATTGACATATTCATATAACCGAAAAAATTGCACTATCTTAGTTTTAGACTTAAAGTCGATTTTCTTGTAAATTGTATGTCAATTGCGTGAGCACTGTACTGCGTAAGCCAAAAACATGAATTATACTGATTTGAGCGAAAGCCAAATTATATAAAGTCGATTTGCTTGTAAATTGTATGTCAATTGCGTGAGCACTGTACTGCTTAAGCCAAAAACATGAATTATACTGATTTGAGCGAAAGCCAAATTATATTGTTATTGCAGAATTGACATATTCATATAACCGAAAAAATTGCACTTTCTTAGTTTTAGACTTAAAGTCGATTTTCTTGTAAACTGTATGTCAATTCCGTGAGCACTGTACTGCTTAAGCCGAAAAACTTGAATTGTACTGATCTGAGCGAAAGCCAAATAATATAAAGTCGATTTGCTTGTAAATTGTATGTCAATTGCGTGAGCACTGTACTGCTTAAGCCAAAAACATGAATTATACTGATTTGAGCGAAAGCCAAATTATATTGTTATTGCAGAATTGACATATTCATATAACCGAAAAAATTGCACTTTCTTAGTTTTAGACTTAAAGTCGATTTTCTTGTAAACTGTATGTCAATTCCGTGAGCACTGTACTGCTTAAGCCGAAAAACTTGAATTGTACTGATCTGAGCGAAAGCCAAATAATATTGTTATTGCAGGATTAACAAATTAATATTACCGAAAAAAATGCATTTTCTTAGTTTTATACTTAAAGTCGATTTTCTTGTAAATTGTATGTCAATTCCACGAGCACTGTACTGCTTAAGCCGAAAAACATGAATTTTACTGATTTGAGCGAAAGTCAAATTATATTGTTATTGCAGGATTAACAAATTAATATTACCGAAAAAGTTGCACTTTCTTCGGTTTAGGCTCAAAGTCAATTCTCTTGTAAATTGTATGTTAATCACTTGACCACTGTACTACATAAGCCGAAAAACATCAATTTTATAGATTTGAGCGAAAGTTAAATTATATTGTTATTGCAGAATTGACATATTCATATAACCTAAAAAATTGCACTTTCCAAGTTTAAAAGTCGATTTTCTTGTAAATTGTATGTCAATTGCATGATTACTGTACTGCTTAAGCAGAAAAACATGAATTTCACTGATTTGAGTGAAAGTCAAATTATATTGTTATTGCAGGATTAACAAATTAATATTACCGAAAAAGGTGCACTTTCTTAGGTTTAGACTCAAAGTCGATTTTCTTGTAAATTGTATGTCAATTCCGTGAGCGCTTACTGCTTAAGCCGAAAAACAAGAATTTTACTGATTTTAACGAATGTCAAATTATATTGTTATTGCAGAATTGACATATTCATATAACCGAAAAAATTGCACTTTCTTAGTTTTAGACCCAAAGTCGATTTTTTTGTAAATTGTATGTCAATTTCGTGAGCACTGTATTGCTTAAGCCGAAAAACAAGAATTTTACTGATTTTAACGAATGTCAAATTATATTGTTATTGCAGAATTGACATATTCATATAACCGAAAAAGTTGCACTTTCTTAGTTTTAGACCCAAAGTCGATTTTTTGTAAATTGTATGTCAATTTCGTGAGCACTGTATTGCTTAAGCCGAAAAACAAGAATTTTACTGATTTGAACGAATGTCAAATTATATTGTTATTGCAGAATTGACATATTCATATAACCGAAAAAATTGCACTTTCTTAGCTTTAGACTCAAAGTCGATTTTTATGTAAATTGTATGTCAATTTCGTGAGCACTGTACTGCTTAAGCCGAAAAACATGAATTTTACTGATTTGAGCGAATGTCAAATTATATTGTTATTGCAGGATTAACAAATTAATATTACCGAAAAAGTTGCACTTTCTTAGGTTTAGGCTCAAAGTCAATTCTCTTGTAAATTGTATGTTAATCACTTGAGCACTGTACCGCATAAGCCGAAAAACATCAATTTTATAGATTTGAGCGAAAGTTAAATTATATTGTTATTGCAGAATTGACATATTCATATAACCTAAAAAATTGCACTTTCTTAGTTTTAGACTCAAAGTCGATTTTTTTGTAAATTGTATGTCAATTTCGTGAGCACTGTATTGCTTAAGCCGAAAAACAAGAATTTTACTGATTTGAACGAATGTCAAATTATATTGTTATTGCAGAATTGACATATTCATATAACCGAAAAAATTGCACTTTCTTAGCTTTAGACTCAAAGTCGATTTTTTTGTAAATTGTATGTCAATTTCGTGAGCACTGTACTGCTTAAGCCGAAAAACATGAATTTTACTGATTTTAACGAATGTCAAATTATATTGTTATTGCAGAATTGACATATTCATATAACCGAAAAAATTGCACTTTCTTAGCTTTAGACTCAAAGTCGATTTTTTTGTAAATTGTATGTCAATTTCGTGAGCACTGTATTGCTTAAGCCGAAAAACATGAATTTCACTGATTTGAGCGAAAGTCAAATTATATTTTTATTGCAGGATTAACAAAATAATATTACCGAAAAAGTTGCACTTTCTTAGGTTTAGACTCAAAGTCGATTTTCTTTTAAATTGTATGGCAATTGCGTGAGCACTGTACTGCTTAAGCCGACAAACATGAATTTTACTGATTTGAGCGAAAGTCAAATTATATTGTTATTGCAGGATTAACAAATTAATATTACCGAAAAAGTTGCACTTTCTTAGGTTTAGGCTCAAAGTCAATTCTCTTGTAAATTGTATGTTAATCACTTGAGCACTGTACCGCATAAGCCGAAAAACATCAATTTTATAGATTTGAGCGAAAGTTAAATTATATTGTTATTGCAGAATTGACATATTCATATAACCTAAAAAATTGCACTTTCCAAGTTTAAAAGTCGATTTTCTTGTAAATTGTATGTCAATTGCATGATCACTGTACTGCTTAAGCTGAAAAACATGAATTGTACTGAGTTGAGCCAAAGTCAAATTATATTTTTATTGCAGGATAAACAAATTAATATTACCGAAAAAGTTGCACTTTCTTAGGTTTAGACTCAAAGTCGATTTTTTTGTAAATTGTATGTCAATTTCGTGAGCACTGTATTGCTTAAGCCGAAAAACAAGAATTTTACTGATTTTAACGAATGTCAAATTATATTGTTATTGCAGAATTGACATATTCATATAACCGAAAAAATTGCACTTTCTTAGTTTTAGACTCAAAGTCGATTTTTTTGTAAATTGTATGTCAATTTCGTGAGCACTGTATTGCTTAAGCCGAAAAACAAGAATTTTACTGATTTGAACGAATGTCAAATTATATTGTTATTGCAGAATTGACATATTCATATAACCGAAAAAATTGCACTTTCTTAGCTTTAGACTCAAAGTCGAATTTTTTGTAAATTGTATGTCAATTTCGTGAGCACTGTACTGCTTACGCCGAAAAACATGAATTTTACTGATTTGAGCGAATGTCAAATTATAATGTTATTGCAGGATTAACAAATTAATATAACCGAAAAAATTGCACTTTCTTAGTTTTAGACTCAAAGTCGATTTTTTTGTAAATTGTATGTCAATTTCGTGAGCACTGTATTGCTTAAGCCGAAAAACAAGAATTTTACTGATTTGAACGAATGTCAAATTCTATTGTTATTGCAGAATTGACATATTCATATAACCGAAAAAATTGCACTATCTTAGTTTTAGACTTAAAGTCGATTTTCTTGTAAATTGTATGTCAATTGCGTGAGCACTGTACTGCTTAAGCCAAAAACATGAATTATACTGATTTGAGCGAAAGCCAAATTATATTGTTATTGCAGAATTGACATATTCATATAACCGAAAAAATTGCACTATCTTAGTTTTAGACTTAAAGTCGATTTTCTTGTAAATTGTATGTCAATTCCGTGAGCACTGTACTGCTTAAGCCGAAAAACTTGAATTGTACTGATTTGAGCGAAAGCCAAATAATATTGTTATTGCAGGATTAACAAATTAATATTACCGAAAAAAATGCACTTTCTTAGTTTTATACTTAAAGTCGATTTTCTTGTAAATTGTATGTCAATTCCACGAGCACTGTACTGCTTAAGCCGAAAAACATGAATTTTACTGATTTGAGCGAAAGTCAAATTATATTGTTATTGCAGGATTAACAAATTAATATTACCGAAAAAGTTGCACTTTCTTCGGTTTAGGCTCAAAGTCAATTCTCTTGTAAATTGTATGTTAATCACTTGAGCACTGTACCACATAAGCCGAAAAACATCAATTTTATAGATTTGAGTGAAAGTCAAATTATATTGTTATTGCAGGATTAACAAATTAATATTACCGAAATAGGTGCACTTTCTTAGGTTTAGACTCAAAGTCGATTTTCTTGTAAATTGTATGTCAATTTCGTGAGCACTGTATTGCTTAAGCCAAAAACATGAATTATACTGATTTGAGCGAAAGCCAAATTCTATTGTTATTGCAGAATTGACATATTCATATAACCGAAAAAATTGCACTATCTTAGTTTTAGACTTAAAGTCGATTTTCTTGTAAATTGTATGTCAATTGCGTGAGCACTGTACTGCTTAAGCCAAAAACATGAATTATACTGATTTGAGCGAAAGCCAAATTCTATTGTTATTGCAGAATTGACATATTCATATAACCGAAAAAATTGCACTATCTTAGTTTTAGACTTAAAGTCGATTTTCTTGTAAATTGTATGTCAATTGCGTGAGCACTGTACTGCTTAAGCCAAAAACATGAATTATACTGATTTGAGCGAAAGCCAAATTATATTGTTATTGCAGAATTGACATATTCATATAACCGAAAAAATTGCACTTTCTTAGTTTCAGACCCAAAGTCGATTTTTTGTAAATTGTATGTCAATTTCGTGAGCACTGTATTGCTTAAGCCAAAAACATGAATTATACTGATTTGAGCGAAAGCCAAATTCTATTGTTATTGCAGAATTGACATATTCATATAACCGAAAAAATTGCACTATCTTAGTTTCAGACTTAAAGTCGATTTTTTGTAAATTGTATGTCAATTTCGTGAGCACTGTATTGCTTAAGCCAAAAACATGAATTATACTGATTTGAGCGAAAGCCAAATTATATTGTTATTGCAGAATTGACATATTCATATAACCGAAAAAGTTGCACTTTCTTAGGTTTAGACTCAAAGTCGATTTTCTTGTAAATTGTATGTCAATTGCGTGAGCACTGTACTGCTTAAGCCAAAAACATGAATTATACTGATTTGAGCGAAAGCCAAATTCTATTGTTATTGCAGAATTGACATATTCATATAACCGAAAAAATTGCACTATCTTAGTTTTAGACTTAAAGTCGATTTTCTTGTAAATTGTATGTCAATTGCGTGAGCACTGTACTGCTTAAGCCAAAAACATGAATTATACTGATTTGAGCGAAAGCCAAATTATATTGTTATTGCAGAATTGACATATTCATATAACCGAAAAAATTGCACTATCTTAGTTTTAGACTTAAAGTCGATTTTCTTGTAAATTGTATGTCAATTGCGTGAGCACTGTACTGCTTAAGCCAAAAACATGAATTATACTGATTTGAGCGAAAGCCAAATTATATTGTTATTGCAGAATTGACATATTCATATAACCGAAAAAGTTGCACTTTCTTAGTTTCAGACCCAAAGTCGATTTTTTGTAAATTGTATGTCAATTTCGTGAGCACTGTATTGCTTAAGCCAAAAACATGAATTATACTGATTTGAGCGAAAGCCAAATTCTATTGTTATTGCAGAATTGACATATTCATATAACCGAAAAAATTGCACTATCTTAGTTTTAGACTTAAAGTCGATTTTCTTGTAAATTGTATGTCAATTGCGTGAGCACTGTACTGCTTAAGCCAAAAACATGAATTATACTGATTTGAGCGAAAGCCAAATTATATTGTTATTGCAGAATTGACATATTCATATAACCGAAAAAATTGCACTTTCTTAGTTTCAGACCCAAAGTCGATTTTTTGTAAATTGTATGTCAATTTCGTGAGCACTGTATTGCTTAAGCCAAAAACATGAATTATACTGATTTGAGCGAAAGCCAAATTCTATTGTTATTGCAGAATTGACATATTCATATAACCGAAAAAATTGCACTATCTTAGTTTCAGACTTAAAGTCGATTTTTTGTAAATTGTATGTCAATTTCGTGAGCACTGTATTGCTTAAGCCAAAAACATGAATTATACTGATTTGAGCGAAAGCCAAATTATATTGTTATTGCAGAATTGACATATTCATATAACCGAAAAAGTTGCACTTTCTTAGGTTTAGACTCAAAGTCGATTTTCTTGTAAATTGTATGTCAATTGCGTGAGCACTGTACTGCTTAAGCCAAAAACATGAATTATACTGATTTGAGCGAAAGCCAAATTCTATTGTTATTGCAGAATTGACATATTCATATAACCGAAAAAATTGCACTATCTTAGTTTTAGACTTAAAGTCGATTTTCTTGTAAATTGTATGTCAATTGCGTGAGCACTGTACTGCTTAAGCCAAAAACATGAATTATACTGATTTGAGCGAAAGCCAAATTATATTGTTATTGCAGAATTGACATATTCATATAACCGAAAAAATTGCACTTTCTTAGTTTCAGACCCAAAGTCGATTTTTTGTAAATTGTATGTCAATTTCGTGAGCACTGTATTGCTTAAGCCAAAAACATGAATTATACTGATTTGAGCGAAAGCCAAATTATATTGTTATTGCAGAATTGACATATTCATATAACCGAAAAAGTTGCACTTTCTTAGTTTCAGACCCAAAGTCGATTTTTTGTAAATTGTATGTCAATTTCGTGAGCACTGTATTGCTTAAGCCAAAAACATGAATTATACTGATTTGAGCGAAAGCCAAATTCTATTGTTATTGCAGAATTGACATATTCATATAACCGAAAAAATTGCACTATCTTAGTTTCAGACTTAAAGTCGATTTTCTTGTAAATTGTATGTCAATTCCGTGAGCACTGTACTGCTTAAGCCGAAAAACTTGAATTGTACTGATTTGAGCGAAAGCCAAATAATATTGTTATTGCAGGATTAACAAATTAATATTACCGAAATAGGTGCACTTTCTTAGGTTTAGACTCAAAGTCGATTTTCTTGTAAATTGTATGTCAATTGCGTGAGCACTGTACTGCTTAAGCCAAAAACATGAATTATACTGATTTGAGCGAAAGCCAAATTCTATTGTTATTGCAGAATTGACATATTCATATAACCGAAAAAATTGCACTATCTTAGTTTTAGACTTAAAGTCGATTTTCTTGTAAATTGTATGTCAATTGCGTGAGCACTGTACTGCTTAAGCCAAAAACATGAATTATACTGATTTGAGCGAAAGCCAAATTATATTGTTATTGCAGAATTGACATATTCATATAACCGAAAAAATTGCACTTTCTTAGCTTTAGACTCAAAGTCGATTTTTATGTAAATTGTATGTCAATTTCGTGAGCACTGTACTGCTTAAGCCGAAAAACATGAATTTTACTGATTTGAGTGAAAGTCAAATTATATTGTTATTGCAGGATTAACAAATTAATATTACCGAAATAGGTGCACTTTCTTAGGTTTAGACTCAAAGTCGATTTTCTTGTAAATTGTATGTCAATTCCGTGAGCGCTTACTGCTTAAGCCGAAAAACAAGAATTTTACTGATTTTAACGAATGTCAAATTATATTGTTATTGCAGAATTGACATATTCATATAACCGAAAAAGTTGCACTTTCTTAGTTTCAGACCCAAAGTCGATTTTTTGTAAATTGTATGTCAATTTCGTGAGCACTGTATTGCTTAAGCCGAAAAACAAGAATTTTACTGATTTGAACGAATGTCAAATTATATTGTTATTGCAGAATTGACATATTCATATAACCGAAAAAGTTGCACTTTCTTAGTTTCAGACCCAAAGTCGATTTTTTGTAAATTGTATGTCAATTTCGTGAGCACTGTACTGCTTAAGCCGAAAAACATGAATTTTACTGATTTGAGCGAATGTCAAATTATAATGTTATTGCAGGATTAACAAATTAATATAACCGAAAAAATTGCACTTTCTTAGGTTTAGACTCAAAGTCGATTTTCTTGTAAATTGTATGTCAATTCCGTGAGCGCTTACTGCTTAAGCCGAAAAACAAGAACTTTACTGATTTTAACGAATGTCAAATTATATTGTTATTGCAGAATTGACATATTCATATAACCGAAAAAATTGCACTTTCTTAGTTTTAGACCCAAAGTCGATTTTTTTGTAAATTGTATGTCAATTTCGTGAGCACTGTATTGCTTAAGCCGAAAAACAAGAATTTTACTGATTTTAACGAATGTCAAATTATATTGTTATTGCAGAATTGACATATTCATATAACCGAAAAAGTTGCACTTTCTTAGTTTCAGACCCAAAGTCGATTTTTTGTAAATTGTATGTCAATTTCGTGAGCACTGTATTGCTTAAGCCGAAAAACAAGAATTTTACTGATTTGAACGAATGTCAAATTATATTGTTATTGCAGAATTGACATATTCATATAACCGAAAAAATTGCACTTTCTTAGCTTTAGACTCAAAGTCGATTTTTATGTAAATTGTATGTCAATTTCGTGAGCACTGTACTGCTTAAGCCGAAAAACATGAATTTTACTGATTTGAGCGAATGTCAAATTATATTGTTATTGCAGAATTGACATATTCATATAACCGAAAAAGTTGCACTTTCTTAGTTTTAGACCCAAAGTCGATTTTTTTGTAAATTGTATGTCAATTTCGTGAGCACTGTATTGCTTAAGCCGAAAAACAAGAATTTTACTGATTTTAACGAATGTCAAATTATATTGTTATTGCAGAATTGACATATTCATATAACCGAAAAAGTTGCACTTTCTTAGTTTCAGACCCAAAGTCGATTTTTTGTAAATTGTATGTCAATTTCGTGAGCACTGTATTGCTTAAGCCGAAAAACAAGAATTTTACTGATTTGAACGAATGTCAAATTATATTGTTATTGCAGAATTGACATATTCATATAACCGAAAAAATTGCACTTTCTTAGCTTTAGACTCAAAGTCGATTTTTATGTAAATTGTATGTCAATTTCGTGAGCACTGTATTGCTTAAGCCGAAAAACAAGAATTTTACTGATTTTAACGAATGTCAAATTATATTGTTATTGCAGAATTGACATATTCATATAACCGAAAAAGTTGCACTTTCTTAGTTTTAGACCCAAAGTCGATTTTTTTGTAAATTGTATGTCAATTTCGTGAGCACTGTATTGCTTAAGCCGAAAAACAAGAATTTTACTGATTTTAACGAATGTCAAATTATATTGTTATTGCAGAATTGACATATTCATATAACCGAAAAAGTTGCACTTTCTTAGTTTTAGACCCAAAGTCGATTTTTTGTAAATTGTATGTCAATTTCGTGAGCACTGTATTGCTTAAGCCGAAAAACAAGAATTTTACTGATTTGAACGAATGTCAAATTATATTGTTATTGCAGAATTGACATATTCATATAACCGAAAAAATTGCACTTTCTTAGCTTTAGACTCAAAGTCGATTTTTATGTAAATTGTATGTCAATTTCGTGAGCACTGTACTGCTTAAGCCGAAAAACATGAATTTTACTGATTTGAGCGAATGTCAAATTATAATGTTATTGCAGGATTAACAAATTAATATAACCGAAAAAATTGCACTTTCTTAGTTTTAGACTCAAAGTCGATTTTTTTGTAAATTGTATGTCAATTTCGTGAGCACTGTATTGCTTAAGCCGAAAAACAAGAATTTTACTGATTTGAACGAATGTCAAATTATATTGTTATTGCAGAATTGACATATTCATATAACCGAAAAAATTGCACTTTCCAAGTTTAAAAGTCGATTTTCTTTAAAATTGTATGTCAATTGCATGATTACTGTACTGCTTAAGCAGAAAAACATGAATTTCACTGATTTGAGTGAAAGTCAAATTATATTGTTATTGCAGGATTAACAAATTAATATTACCGAAAAAGGTGCACTTTCTTAGGTTTAGACTCAAAGTCGATTTTCTTGTAAATTGTATGTCAATTCCGTGAGCGCTTACTGCTTAAGCCGAAAAACAAGAATTTTACTGATTTTAACGAATGTCAAATTATATTGTTATTGCAGAATTGACATATTCATATAACCGAAAAAATTGCACTTTCTTAGTTTTAGACCCAAAGTCGATTTTTTTGTAAATTGTATGTCAATTTCGTGAGCACTGTATTGCTTAAGCCGAAAAACAAGAATTTTACTGATTTTAACGAATGTCAAATTATATTGTTATTGCAGAATTGACATATTCATATAACCGAAAAAGTTGCACTTTCTTAGTTTCAGACCCAAAGTCGATTTTTTGTAAATTGTATGTCAATTTCGTGAGCACTGTATTGCTTAAGCCGAAAAACAAGAATTTTACTGATTTGAACGAATGTCAAATTATATTGTTATTGCAGAATTGACATATTCATATAACCGAAAAAATTGCACTTTCTTAGCTTTAGACTCAAAGTCGATTTTTATGTAAATTGTATGTCAATTTCGTGAGCACTGTACTGCTTAAGCCGAAAAACATGAATTTTACTGATTTGAGCGAATGTCAAATTATAATGTTATTGCAGGATTAACAAATTAATATAACCGAAAAAATTGCACTTTCTTAGGTTTAGACTCAAAGTCGATTTTCTTGTAAATTGTATGTCAATTCCGTGAGCGCTTACTGCTTAAGCCGA
The DNA here is from genome assembly GCF_042242935.1 of Bactrocera oleae. NCBI lineage: Eukaryota > Metazoa > Arthropoda > Insecta > Diptera > Tephritidae > Bactrocera > Bactrocera oleae. The sequence goes on from NC_091537.1 coordinate 42,905,837, forward strand.
AAAACAAGAATTTTACTGATTTTAACGAATGTCAAATTATATTGTTATTGCAGAATTGACATATTCATATAACCGAAAAAATTGCACTTTCTTAGTTTTAGACCCAAAGTCGATTTTTTTGTAAATTGTATGTCAATTTCGTGAGCACTGTATTGCTTAAGCCGAAAAACAAGAATTTCACTGATTTTAACGAATGTCAAATTATATTGTTATTGCAGAATTGACATATTCATATAACCGAAAAAGTTGCACTTTCTTAGTTTTAGACCCAAAGTCGATTTTTTGTAAATTGTATGTCAATTTCGTGAGCACTGTATTGCTTAAGCCGAAAAACAAGAATTTTACTGATTTGAACGAATGTCAAATTATATTGTTATTGCAGAATTGACATATTCATATAACCGAAAAAATTGCACTTTCTTAGCTTTAGACTCAAAGTCGATTTTTATGTAAATTGTATGTCAATTTCGTGAGCACTGTACTGCTTAAGCCGAAAAACATGAATTTTACTGATTTGAGCGAATGTCAAATTATAATGTTATTGCAGAATTAACAAATTAATATAACCGAAAAAATTGCACTTTCTTAGTTTTAGACTCAAAGTCGATTTTTTTGTAAATTGTATGTCAATTTCGTGAGCACTGTATTGCTTAAGCCGAAAAACAAGAATTTTACTGATTTGAACGAATGTCAAATTATATTGTTATTGCAGAATTGACATATTCATATAACCGAAAAAATTGCACTATCTTAGTTTTAGACTTAAAGTCGATTTTCTTGTAAATTGTATGTCAATTGCGTGAGCACTGTACTGCTTAAGCCAAAAACATGAATTATACTGATTTGAGCGAAAGCCAAATTATATAAAGTCGATTTGCTTGTAAATTGTATGTCAATTGCGTGAGCACTGTACTGCTTAAGCCAAAAACATTAATTATACTGATTTGAGCGAAAGCCAAATTATATTGTTATTGCAGAATTGACATATTCATATAACCGAAAAAATTGCACTTTCTTAGTTTTAGACTTAAAGTCGATTTTCTTGTAAATTGTATGTCAATTCCGTGAGCACTGTACTGCTTAAGCCGAAAAACTTGAATTGTACTGATTTGAGCGAAAGCCAAATAATATTGTTATTGCAGGATTAACAAATTAATATTACCGAAAAAAATGCACTTTCTTAGTTTTATACTTAAAGTCGATTTTCTTGTAAATTGTATGTCAATTCCACGAGCACTGTACTGCTTAAGCCGAAAAACATGAATTTTACTGATTTGAGCGAAAGTCAAATTATATTGTTATTGCAGGATTAACAAATTAATATTACCGAAAAAGTTGCACTTTCTTCGGTTTAGGCTCAAAGTCAATTCTCTTGTAAATTGTATGTTAATCACTTGAGCACTGTACCATATAAGCCGAAAAACATCAATTTTATAGATTTGAGCGAAAGTTAAATTATATTGTTATTGCAGAATTGACATATTCATATAATTGCACTTTCCAAGTTTAAAAGTCGATTTTCTTGTAAATTGTATGTCAATTGCATGATTACTGTACTACTTAAGCAGAAAAACATGAATTTCACTGATTTGAGTATATTATATTTTGATTGCAGGATTAACAAATTAATATTACCGAAAAAGTTGCACTTTCTTAGGTTTAGACTCAAAGTCGATTTTCTTTTAAATTTTATGTCAATTGCCTGAGCACTGTACCGCTGAAGCCGAAAAACATGAATTGTACTGATTTGAGCGAAAGCCAAATTATATTGTTATTGCAGAATTGACATATTCATATAACCGAAAAAATTGCACATTCTTAGTTTTAGACTTAAAGTCGATTTTCTTGTAAATTGTATGTCAATTCCGTGAGCGCTTACTGCTTAAGCCGAAAAACATGAATTGTACTGAGTTGAGCGAAAGTCAAATTATATTTTTATTGCAGAATTGACATATTCATATAACCGAAAAAATTGCACTTTCTTAGTTTTATACTTAAAGTCGATTTTCTTGTAAATTGTATGTCAATTCCGTGAGCACTTTCTGCTTAAGCCGAAAAACGTGAATTGTACTGAGTTGAGCGAAAGTCAAATTATATTTTGATTGCAGGATTAACAAATTAATATTACCGAAAAAGTTGCACTTTCTTAGGTTTAGACTCAAAGTCGATTTTCTTTTAAATTGTATGTCAATTGCCTGAGCACTGTACCGCTGAAGCCGAAAAACATGAATTGTACTGATTTGAGCGAAAGCCAAATTATATTGTTATTGCAGAATTGACATATTCATATAACCGAAAAAATTGCACATTCTTAGTTTTAGACTTAAAGTCGATTTTCTTGTAAATTGTATGTAAATTGCGTGAGCACTGTACTGCTTAAGCCAAAAACATGAATTGTACTGATTTGAGCGAAAGCCAAATTATATTGTTATTGCAGAATTGACATATTCATATAACCGAGAAAATTGCACTTTCTTAGTTTTAGACTTAAAGTCGATTTTCTTGTAAATTGTATGTCAAATGCGTGAGCACTGTACTGCCTAAGCCGAAAAACATGAATTGTACTGATATGAACGAAAGCCAAATTATATTGTTATTGCAGAATTGACATATTCATATAACCGAAAAAATTGCACTTTTTTAGTTTTAGACTTAAAGTCGATTTTCTTGTAAATTGTATGTCAAATGCGTGAGCACTGTACTGCTTAAGCCGAAAAACATGAATTGTACTGATATGGGCGAAAGCCAAATTATATTATTTTTGCAGAATTGACATATTCATATAACCGAAAAAATGGCACTTTCTTAGTTTTAGACTTAAAGTCGATTTTCTTGTAAATTGTATGTCAACTGCTTAAGCCAAAAACATGAATTGTACTGATTTAAGCGAAAGCCAAATTATATTGTCATTGCAGAATTGACATATTCATATAACCGAAAAAATTGCACTTTCTTAGTTTTAGACTTAAAGTCGATTTTCTTGTAAATTGTATGTCAATTACGTGAGCACTGTACTGCTTAAGCCAAAAACATGAATTGTACTGATTTGAGCGAAAGCCAAATTATATTGTTATTGCTGAATTGACATATTCATATAACCGAAAAAATTGCACTTTCTTAGTTTTAGACTTAAAGTCGATTTTCTTGTAAATTGTATGTCAATTCCGTGAGCACTGTACTGCTTAAGCCGAAAAACTTAAATTGTACTGATTTGAGCGAAAGCCAAATAATATTGTTATTGCAGGATTAACAAATTAATATTACCGAAAAAAATGCACTTTCTTAGTTTTATACTTAAAGTCGATTTTCTTGTAAATTGTATGTCAATTCCACAAGCACTGTACTGCTTAAGCCGAAAAACATGAATTTTACTGATTTGAGCGAAAGTCAAATTATATTGTTTTTGCAGGATTAACAAATTAATATTACCGAAAAAGTTGCACTTTCTTCGGTTTAGGCTCAAAGTCAATTCTCTTGTAAATTGTATGTTAATCACTTGAGCACTGTACCACATAAGCCGAAAAACATCAATTTTATAGATTTGAGCGAAAGTTAAATTATATTGTTATTGCAGAATTGACATATTCATATAACCTAAAAAATTGCACTTTCCAAGTTTAAAAGTCGATTTTCTTGTAAATTGTATGTCAATTGCATGATTACTGTACTGCTTAAGCAGAAAAACATGAATTTCACTGATTTGAGTGAAAGTCAAATTATATTGTTATTGCAGGATTAACAAATTAATATTACCGAAAAAGTTGCACTTTCTTAGGTTTAGACTCAAAGTCGATTTTCTTTTAAATTGTATGTCAATTGCATGATTACTGTACTGCTTAAGCAGAAAAACATGAATTTCACTGATTTGAGTGAAAGTCAAATTATATTGTTATTGCAGGATTAACAAATTAATATTACCGAAAAAGGTGCACTTTCTTAGGTTTAGACTCAAAGTCGATTTTCTTGTAAATTGTATGTCAATTCCGTGAGCGCTTACTGCTTAAGCCGAAAAACATGAATTGTACTGATATGGGCGAAAGCCAAATTATATTATTTTTGCAGAATTGACATATTCATATAACCGAAAAAATGGCACTTTCTTAGTTTTAGACTTAAAGTCGATTTTCTTGTAAATTGTATGTCAATTGCGTGAGCACTGTACTGCTTAAGCCAAAAACATGAATTGTACTGATTTAAGCGAAAGCCAAATTATATTGTCATTGCAGAATTGACATATTCATATAACCGAAAAAATTGCACTTTCTTAGTTTTAGACTTAAAGTCGATTTTCTTGTAAATTGTATGTCAATTACGTGAGCACTGTACTGCTTAAGCCAAAAACATGAATTGTACTGATTTGAGCGAAAGCCAAATTATATTGTTATTGCTGAATTGACATATTCATATAACCGAAAAAATTGCACTTTCTTAGTTTTAGACTTAAAGTCGATTTTCTTGTAAATTGTATGTCAATTCCGTGAGCACTGTACTGCTTAAGCCGAAAAACTTGAATTGTACTGATTTGAGCGAAAGCCAAATAATATTGTTATTGCAGGATTAACAAATTAATATTACCGAAAAAAATGCACTTTCTTAGTTTTATACTTAAAGTCGATTTTCTTGTAAATTGTATGTCAATTCCACAAGCACTGTACTGCTTAAGCCGAAAAACATGAATTTTACTGATTTGAGCGAAAGTCAAATTATATTGTTATTGCAGGATTAACAAATTAATATTACCGAAAAAGTTGCACTTTCTTCGGTTTAGGCTCAAAGTCAATTCTCTTGTAAATTGTATGTTAATCACTTGAGCACTGTACCACATAAGCCGAAAAACATCAATTTTATAGATTTGAGCGAAAGTTAAATTATATTGTTATTGCAGAATTGACATATTCATATAACCTAAAAAATTGCACTTTCCAAGTTTAAAAGTCGATTTTCTTGTAAATTGTATGTCAATTGCATGATTACTGTACTGCTTAAGCAGAAAAACATGAATTTCACTGATTTGAGTGAAAGTCAAATTATATTGTTATTGCAGGATTAACAAATTAATATTACCGAAAAAGTTGCACTTTCTTAGGTTTAGACTCAAAGTCGATTTTCTTTTAAATTGTATGTCAATTGCATGATTACTGTACTGCTTAAGCAGAAAAACATGAATTTCACTGATTTGAGTGAAAGTCAAATTATATTGTTATTGCAGGATTAACAAATTAATATTACCGAAAAAGGTGCACTTTCTTAGGTTTAGACTCAAAGTCGATTTTCTTGTAAATTGTATGTCAATTCCGTGAGCGCTTACTGCTTAAGCCGAAAAACAAGAATTTTACTGATTTTAACGAATGTCAAATTATATTGTTATTGCAGAATTGACATATTCATATAACCGAAAAAATTGCACTTTCTTAGTTTTAGACCCAAAGTCGATTTTTTTGTAAATTGTATGTCAATTTCGTGAGCACTGTATTGCTTAAGCCGAAAAACAAGAATTTTACTGATTTTAACGAATGTCAAATTATATTGTTATTGCAGAATTGACATATTCATATAACCGAAAAAGTTGCACTTTCTTAGTTTTAGACCCAAAGTCGATTTTTTGTAAATTGTATGTCAATTTCGTGAGCACTGTATTGCTTAAGCCGAAAAACAAGAATTTTACTGATTTGAACGAATGTCAAATTATATTGTTATTGCAGAATTGACATATTCATATAACCGAAAAAATTGCACTTTCTTAGCTTTAGACTCTAAGTCGATTTTTATGTAAATTGTATGTCAATTTCGTGAGCACTGTACTGCTTAAGCCGAAAAACATGAATTTTACTGATTTGAGCGAATGTCAAATTATATTGTTATTGCAGGATTAACAAATTAATATTACCGAAAAAGTTGCACTTTCTTAGGTTTAGGCTCAAAGTCAATTCTCTTGTAAATTGTATGTTAATCACTTGAGCACTGTACCGCATAAGCCGAAAAACATCAATTTTATAGATTTGAGCGAAAGTTAAATTATATTGTTATTGCAGAATTGACATATTCATATAACCTAAAAAATTGCACTTTCCAAGTTTAAAAGTCGATTTTCTTGTAAATTGTATGTCAATTGCATGATCACTGTACTGCTTAAGCTGAAAAACATGAATTGTACTGAGTTGAGCCAAAGTCAAATTATATTTTTATTGCAGGATAAACAAATTAATATTACCGAAAAAGTTGCACTTTCTTAGGTTTAGACTCAAAGTCGATTTTTTTGTAAATTGTATGTCAATTTCGTGAGCACTGTATTGCTTAAGCCGAAAAACAAGAATTTTACTGATTTTAACGAATGTCAAATTATATTGTTATTGCAGAATTGACATATTCATATAACCGAAAAAATTGCACTTTCTTAGTTTTAGACTCAAAGTCGATTTTTTTGTAAATTGTATGTCAATTTCGTGAGCACTGTATTGCTTAAGCCGAAAAACAAGAATTTTACTGATTTGAACGAATGTCAAATTATATTGTTATTGCAGAATTGACATATTCATATAACCGAAAAAATTGCACTTTCTTAGCTTTAGACTTAAAGTCGAATTTTTTGTAAATTGTATGTCAATTTCGTGAGCACTGTACTGCTTACGCCGAAAAACATGAATTTTACTGATTTGAGCGAATGTCAAATTATAATGTTATTGCAGGATTAACAAATTAATATAACCGAAAAAATTGCACTTTCTTAGTTTTAGACTCAAAGTCGATTTTTTTGTAAATTGTATGTCAATTTCGTGAGCACTGTATTGCTTAAGCCGAAAAACAAGAATTTTACTGATTTGAACGAATGTCAAATTCTATTGTTATTGCAGAATTGACATATTCATATAACCGAAAAAATTGCACTATCTTAGTTTTAGACTTAAAGTCGATTTTCTTGTAAATTGTATGTCAATTGCGTGAGCACTGTACTGCTTAAGCCAAAAACATGAATTATACTGATTTGAGCGAAAGCCAAATTATATTGTTATTGCAGAATTGACATATTCATATAACCTAAAAAATTGCACTATCTTAGTTTTAGACTTAAAGTCGATTTTCTTGTAAATTGTATGTCAATTCCGTGAGCACTGTACTGCTTAAGCCGAAAAACTTGAATTGTACTGATTTTAACGAATGTCAAATTATATTGTTATTGCAGAATTGACATATTCATATAACCGAAAAAATTGCACTTTCTTAGCTTTAGACTCAAAGTCGATTTTTTTGTAAATTGTATGTCAATTTCGTGAGCACTGTATTGCTTAAGCCGGAAAACATGAATTTCACTGATTTGAGCGAAAGTCAAATTATATTTTTATTGCAGGATTAACAAAATAATATTACCGAAAAAGTTGCACTTTCTTAGGTTTAGACTCAAAGTCGATTTTCTTTTAAATTGTATGGCAATTGCGTGAGCACTGTACTGCTTAAGCCGACAAACATGAATTTTACTGATTTGAGCGAAAGTCAAATTATATTGTTATTGCAGGATTAACAAATTAATATTACCGAAAAAGTTGCACTTTCTTAGGTTTAGGCTCAAAGTCAATTCTCTTGTAAATTGTATGTTAATCACTTGAGCACTGTACCGCATAAGCCGAAAAACATCAATTTTATAGATTTGAGCGAAAGTTAAATTATATTGTTATTGCAGAATTGACATATTCATATAACCTAAAAAATTGCACTTTCCAAGTTTAAAAGTCGATTTTCTTGTAAATTGTATGTCAATTGCATGATCACTGTACTGCTTAAGCTGAAAAACATGAATTGTACTGAGTTGAGCCAAAGTCAAATTATATTTTTATTGCAGGATAAACAAATTAATATTACCGAAAAAGTTGCACTTTCTTAGGTTTAGACTCAAAGTCGATTTTTTTGTAAATTGTATGTCAATTTCGTGAGCACTGTATTGCTTAAGCCGAAAAACAAGAATTTTACTGATTTTAACGAATGTCAAATTATATTGTTATTGCAGAATTGACATATTCATATAACCGAAAAAATTGCACTTTCTTAGTTTTAGACTCAAAGTCGATTTTTTTGTAAATTGTATGTCAATTTCGTGAGCACTGTATTGCTTAAGCCGAAAAACAAGAATTTTACTGATTTGAACGAATGTCAAATTATATTGTTATTGCAGAATTGACATATTCATATAACCGAAAAAATTGCACTTTCTTAGCTTTAGACTTAAAGTCGAATTTTTTGTAAATTGTATGTCAATTTCGTGAGCACTGTACTGCTTACGCCGAAAAACATGAATTTTACTGATTTGAGCGAATGTCAAATTATAATGTTATTGCAGGATTAACAAATTAATATAACCGAAAAAATTGCACTTTCTTAGTTTTAGACTCAAAGTCGATTTTTTTGTAAATTGTATGTCAATTTCGTGAGCACTGTATTGCTTAAGCCGAAAAACAAGAATTTTACTGATTTGAACGAATGTCAAATTCTATTGTTATTGCAGAATTGACATATTCATATAACCGAAAAAATTGCACTATCTTAGTTTTAGACTTAAAGTCGATTTTCTTGTAAATTGTATGTCAATTGCGTGAGCACTGTACTGCTTAAGCCAAAAACATGAATTATACTGATTTGAGCGAAAGCCAAATTATATTGTTATTGCAGAATTGACATATTCATATAACCTAAAAAATTGCACTATCTTAGTTTTAGACTTAAAGTCGATTTTCTTGTAAATTGTATGTCAATTCCGTGAGCACTGTACTGCTTAAGCCGAAAAACTTGAATTGTACTGATTTGAGCGAAAGCCAAATAATATTGTTATTGCAGGATTAACAAATTAATATTACCGAAAAAAATGCACTTTCTTAGTTTTATACTTAAAGTCGATTTTCTTGTAAATTGTATGTCAATTCCACGAGCACTGTACTGCTTAAGCCGAAAAACATGAATTTTACTGATTTGAGCGAAAGTCAAATTATATTGTTATTGCAGGATTAACAAATTAATATTACCGAAAAAGTTGCACTTTCTTCGGTTTAGGCTCAAAGTCAATTCTCTTGTAAATTGTATGTTAATCACTTGAGCACTGTACCACATAAGCCGAAAAACATCAATTTTATAGATTTGAGCGAAAGTTAAATTATATTGTTATTGCAGAATTGACATATTCATATAACCTAAAAAATTGCACTTTCCAAGTTTAAAAGTCGATTTTCTTTAAAATTGTATGTCAATTGCATGATTACTGTACTGCTTAAGCAGAAAAACATGAATTTCACTGATTTGAGTGAAAGTCAAATTATATTGTTATTGCAGGATTAACAAATTAATATTACCGAAAAAGGTGCACTTTCTTAGGTTTAGACTCAAAGTCGATTTTCTTGTAAATTGTATGTCAATTCCGTGAGCGCTTACTGCTTAAGCCGAAAAACAAGAATTTTACTGATTTTAACGAATGTCAAATTATATTGTTATTGCAGAATTGACATATTCATATAACCGAAAAAATTGCACTTTCTTAGTTTTAGACCCAAAGTCGATATATTTGTAAATTGTATGTCAATTTCGTGAGCACTGTATTGCTTAAGCCGAAAAACAAGAATTTTACTGATTTTAACGAATGTCAAATTATATTGTTATTGCAGAATTGACATATTCATATAACCGAAAAAGTTGCACTTTCTTAGTTTCAGACCCAAAGTCGATTTTTTATAAATTGTATGTCAATTTCGTGAGCACTGTATTGCTTAAGCCGAAAAACAAGAATTTTACTGATTTGAACGAATGTTAAATTATATTGTTATTGCAGAATTGACATATTCATATAACCGAAAAAATTGCACTTTCTTAGCTTTAGACTCAAAGTAGATTTTTATGTAAATTGTATGTCAATTTCGTGAGCACTGTACTGCTTAAGCCGAAAAACATGAATTTTACTAATTTGAGCGAATGTCAAATTATAATGTTATTGCAGGATTAACAAATTAATATAACCGAAAAAATTGCACTTTCTTAGGTTTAGACTCAAAGTCGATTTTCTTGTAAATTGTATGTCAATTCCGTGAGCGCTTACTGCTTAAGCCGAAAAACAAGAATTTTACTGATTTTAACGAATGTCAAATTATATTGTTATTGCAGAATTGACATATTCATATAACCGAAAAAATTGCACTTTCTTAGTTTTAGACCCAAAGTCGATTTTTTTGTAAATTGTATGTCAATTTCGTGAGCACTGTATTGCTTAAGCCGAAAAACAAGAATTTTACTGATTTTAACGAATGTCAAATTATATTGTTATTGCAGAATTGACATATTCATATAACCGAAAAAGTTGCACTTTCTTAGTTTTAGACCCAAAGTCGATTTTTTGTAAATTTTATGTCAATTTCGTGAGCACTGTATTGCTTAAGCCGAAAAACAAGAATTTTACTGATTTGAACGAATGTCAAATTATATTGTTATTGCAGAATTGACATATTCATATAACCGAAAAAATTGCACTTTCTTAGCTTTAGACTCAAAGTCGATTTTTATGTAAATTGTATGTCAATTTCGTGAGCACTGTACTGCTTAAGCCGAAAAACATGAATTTTACTGATTTGAGCGAATGTCAAATTATAATGTTATTGCAGGATTAACAAATTAATATAACCGAAAAAATTGCACTTTCTTAGTTTTAGACTCAAAGTCGATTTTTTTGTAAATTGTATGTCAATTTCGTGAGCACTGTATTGCTTAAGCCGAAAAACAAGAATTTTACTGATTTGAACGAATGTCAAATTATATTGTTATTGCAGAATTGACATGTTCATATAACCGAAAAAATTGCACTATCTTAGTTTTAGACTTAAAGTCGATTTTCTTGTAAATTGTATGTCAATTGCGTGAGCACTGTACTGCTTAAGCCAAAAACATGAATTATACTGATTTGAGCGAAAGCCAAATTATATAAAGTCGATTTGCTTGTAAATTGTATGTCAATTGCGTGAGCACTGTACTGCTTAAGCCAAAAACATGAATTATACTGATTTGAGCGAAAGCCAAATTATATTGTTATTGCAGAATTGACATATTCATATAACCGAAAAAATTGCACTTTCTTAGTTTTAGACTTAAAGTCGATTTTCTTGTAAATTGTATGTCAATTCCGTGAGCACTGTACTGCTTAAGCCCGAAAACTTGAATTGTACTGATTTGAGCGAAAGCCAAATAATATTGTTAATGCAGGATTAACAAATTAATATTACCGAAAAAAATGCACTTTCTTAGTTTTATACTTAAAGTCGATTTTCTTGTAAATTGTATGTCAATTCCACGAGCACTGTACTGCTTAAGCCGAAAAACATGAATTTTACTGATTTGAGCGAAAGTCAAATTATATTGTTATTGCAGGATTAACAAATTAATATTACCGAAAAAGTTGCACTTTCTTCGGTTTAGGCTCAAAGTCAATTCTCTTGTAAATTGTATGTTAATCACTTGAGCACTGTACCATATAAGCCGAAAAACATCAATTTTATAGATTTGAGCGAAAGTTAAATTATATTGTTATTGCAGAATTGACATATTCATATAATTGCACTTTCCAAGTTTAAAAGTCGATTTTCTTGTAAATTGTATGTCAATTGCATGATTACTGTACTGCTTAAGCAGAAAAACATGAATTTCACTGATTTGAGTATATTATATTTTGATTGCAGGATTAACAAATTAATATTACCGAAAAAGTTGCACTTTCTTAGGTTTAGACTCAAAGTCGATTTTCTTTTAAATTTTATGTCAATTGCCTGAGCACTGTACCGCTGAAGCCGAAAAACATGAATTGTACTGATTTGAGCGAAAGCCAAATTATATTGTTATTGCAGAATTGACATATTCATATAACCGAAAAAATTGCACATTCTTAGTTTTAGACTTAAAGTCGATTTTCTTGTAAATTGTATGTCAATTCCGTGAGCACTTTCTGCTTAAGCCGAAAAACGTGAATTGTACTGAGTTGAGCGAAAGTCATATTATATTTTGATTGCAGGATTAACAAATTAATATTACCGAAAAAGTTGCACTTTCTTAGGTTTAGACTCAAAGTCGATTTTTTTGTAAATTGTATGTCAATTTCGTGAGCACTGTATTGCTTAAGCCGAAAAACAAGAATTTTACTGATTTTAACGAATGTCAAATTATATTGTTATTGCAGAATTGACATATTCATATAACCGAAAAAATTGCACTTTCTTAGTTTTAGACTCAAAGTCGATTTTTTTGTAAATTGTATGTCAATTTCGTGAGCACTGTATTGCTTAAGCCGAAAAACAAGAATTTTACTGATTTGAACGAATGTCAAATTATATTGTTATTGCAGAATTGACATATTCATATAACCGAAAAAATTGCACTTTCTTAGCTTTAGACTTAAAGTCGAATTTTTTGTAAATTGTATGTCAATTTCGTGAGCACTGTACTGCTTACGCCGAAAAACATGAATTTTACTGATTTGAGCGAATGTCAAATTATAATGTTATTGCAGGATTAACAAATTAATATAACCGAAAAAATTGCACTTTCTTAGTTTTAGACTCAAAGTCGATTTTTTTGTAAATTGTATGTCAATTTCGTGAGCACTGTATTGCTTAAGCCGAAAAACAAGAATTTTACTGATTTGAACGAATGTCAAATTCTATTGTTATTGCAGAATTGACATATTCATATAACCGAAAAAATTGCACTATCTTAGTTTTAGACTTAAAGTCGATTTTCTTGTAAATTGTATGTCAATTGCGTGAGCACTGTACTGCTTAAGCCAAAAACATGAATTATACTGATTTGAGCGAAAGCCAAATTATATTGTTATTGCAGAATTGACATATTCATATAACCTAAAAAATTGCACTATCTTAGTTTTAGACTTAAAGTCGATTTTCTTGTAAATTGTATGTCAATTCCGTGAGCACTGTACTGCTTAAGCCGAAAAACTTGAATTGTACTGATTTGAGCGAAAGCCAAATAATATTGTTATTGCAGGATTAACAAATTAATATTACCGAAAAAAATGCACTTTCTTAGTTTTATACTTAAAGTCGATTTTCTTGTAAATTGTATGTCAATTCCACGAGCACTGTACTGCTTAAGCCGAAAAACATGAATTTTACTGATTTGAGCGAAAGTCAAATTATATTGTTATTGCAGGATTAACAAATTAATATTACCGAAAAAGTTGCACTTTCTTCGGTTTAGGCTCAAAGTCAATTCTCTTGTAAATTGTATGTTAATCACTTGAGCACTGTACCACATAAGCCGAAAAACATCAATTTTATAGATTTGAGCGAAAGTTAAATTATATTGTTATTGCAGAATTGACATATTCATATAACCTAAAAAATTGCACTTTCCAAGTTTAAAAGTCGATTTTCTTTAAAATTGTATGTCAATTGCATGATTACTGTACTGCTTAAGCAGAAAAACATGAATTTCACTGATTTGAGTGAAAGTCAAATTATATTGTTATTGCAGGATTAACAAATTAATATTACCGAAAAAGGTGCACTTTCTTAGGTTTAGACTCAAAGTCGATTTTCTTGTAAATTGTATGTCAATTCCGTGAGCGCTTACTGCTTAAGCCGAAAAACAAGAATTTTACTGATTTTAACGAATGTCAAATTATATTGTTATTGCAGAATTGACATATTCATATAACCGAAAAAATTGCACTTTCTTAGTTTTAGACCCAAAGTCGATATATTTGTAAATTGTATGTCAATTTCGTGAGCACTGTATTGCTTAAGCCGAAAAACAAGAATTTTACTGATTTTAACGAATGTCAAATTATATTGTTATTGCAGAATTGACATATTCATATAACCGAAAAAGTTGCACTTTCTTAGTTTCAGACCCAAAGTCGATTTTTTATAAATTGTATGTCAATTTCGTGAGCACTGTATTGCTTAAGCCGAAAAACAAGAATTTTACTGATTTGAACGAATGTTAAATTATATTGTTATTGCAGAATTGACATATTCATATAACCGAAAAAATTGCACTTTCTTAGCTTTAGACTCAAAGTAGATTTTTATGTAAATTGTATGTCAATTTCGTGAGCACTGTACTGCTTAAGCCGAAAAACATGAATTTTACTAATTTGAGCGAATGTCAAATTATAATGTTATTGCAGGATTAACAAATTAATATAACCGAAAAAATTGCACTTTCTTAGGTTTAGACTCAAAGTCGATTTTCTTGTAAATTGTATGTCAATTCCGTGAGCGCTTACTGCTTAAGCCGAAAAACAAGAATTTTACTGATTTTAACGAATGTCAAATTATATTGTTATTGCAGAATTGACATATTCATATAACCGAAAAAATTGCACTTTCTTAGTTTTAGACCCAAAGTCGATTTTTTTGTAAATTGTATGTCAATTTCGTGAGCACTGTATTGCTTAAGCCGAAAAACAAGAATTTTACTGATTTTAACGAATGTCAAATTATATTGTTATTGCAGAATTGACATATTCATATAACCGAAAAAGTTGCACTTTCTTAGTTTTAGACCCAAAGTCGATTTTTTGTAAATTTTATGTCAATTTCGTGAGCACTGTATTGCTTAAGCCGAAAAACAAGAATTTTACTGATTTGAACGAATGTCAAATTATATTGTTATTGCAGAATTGACATATTCATATAACCGAAAAAATTGCACTTTCTTAGCTTTAGACTCAAAGTCGATTTTTATGTAAATTGTATGTCAATTTCGTGAGCACTGTACTGCTTAAGCCGAAAAACATGAATTTTACTGATTTGAGCGAATGTCAAATTATAATGTTATTGCAGGATTAACAAATTAATATAACCGAAAAAATTGCACTTTCTTAGTTTTAGACTCAAAGTCGATTTTTTTGTAAATTGTATGTCAATTTCGTGAGCACTGTATTGCTTAAGCCGAAAAACAAGAATTTTACTGATTTGAACGAATGTCAAATTATATTGTTATTGCAGAATTGACATGTTCATATAACCGAAAAAATTGCACTATCTTAGTTTTAGACTTAAAGTCGATTTTCTTGTAAATTGTATGTCAATTGCGTGAGCACTGTACTGCTTAAGCCAAAAACATGAATTATACTGATTTGAGCGAAAGCCAAATTATATAAAGTCGATTTGCTTGTAAATTGTATGTCAATTGCGTGAGCACTGTACTGCTTAAGCCAAAAACATGAATTATACTGATTTGAGCGAAAGCCAAATTATATTGTTATTGCAGAATTGACATATTCATATAACCGAAAAAATTGCACTTTCTTAGTTTTAGACTTAAAGTCGATTTTCTTGTAAATTGTATGTCAATTCCGTGAGCACTGTACTGCTTAAGCCCGAAAACTTGAATTGTACTGATTTGAGCGAAAGCCAAATAATATTGTTAATGCAGGATTAACAAATTAATATTACCGAAAAAAATGCACTTTCTTAGTTTTATACTTAAAGTCGATTTTCTTGTAAATTGTATGTCAATTCCACGAGCACTGTACTGCTTAAGCCGAAAAACATGAATTTTACTGATTTGAGCGAAAGTCAAATTATATTGTTATTGCAGGATTAACAAATTAATATTACCGAAAAAGTTGCACTTTCTTCGGTTTAGGCTCAAAGTCAATTCTCTTGTAAATTGTATGTTAATCACTTGAGCACTGTACCATATAAGCCGAAAAACATCAATTTTATAGATTTGAGCGAAAGTTAAATTATATTGTTATTGCAGAATTGACATATTCATATAATTGCACTTTCCAAGTTTAAAAGTCGATTTTCTTGTAAATTGTATGTCAATTGCATGATTACTGTACTGCTTAAGCAGAAAAACATGAATTTCACTGATTTGAGTATATTATATTTTGATTGCAGGATTAACAAATTAATATTACCGAAAAAGTTGCACTTTCTTAGGTTTAGACTCAAAGTCGATTTTCTTTTAAATTTTATGTCAATTGCCTGAGCACTGTACCGCTGAAGCCGAAAAACATGAATTGTACTGATTTGAGCGAAAGCCAAATTATATTGTTATTGCAGAATTGACATATTCATATAACCGAAAAAATTGCACATTCTTAGTTTTAGACTTAAAGTCGATTTTCTTGTAAATTGTATGTCAATTCCGTGAGCACTTTCTGCTTAAGCCGAAAAACGTGAATTGTACTGAGTTGAGCGAAAGTCATATTATATTTTGATTGCAGGATTAACAAATTAATATTACCGAAAAAGTTGCACTTTCTTAGGTTTAGACTCAAAGTCGATTTTCTTTTAAATTGTATGTCAATTGCCTAAACACTGTACCGCTGAAGCCGAAAAACATGAATTGTACTGATTTGAGCGAAAGCCAAATTATATTGTTATTGCAGAATTGACATATTCATATAACCGAAAAAATTGCACATTCTTAGTTTTAGACTTAAAGTCGATTTTCTTGTAAATTGTATGTAAATTGCGTGAGCACTGTACTGCTTAAGCCAAAAACATGAATTGTACTGATTTGAGCGAAAGCCAAATTATATTGTTATTGCAGAATTGACATATTCATATAACCGAGAAAATTGCACTTTCTTAGTTTTAGACTTAAAGTCGATTTTCTTGTAAATTGTATGTCAAATGCGTGAGCACTGTACTGCTTAAGCCGAAAAACATGAATTGTACTGATATGAACGAAAGCCAAATTATATTGTTATTGCAGAATTGACATATTCATATAACCGAAAAAATTGCACTTTTTTAGTTTTAGACTTAAAGTCGATTTTCTTGTAAATTGTATGTCAAATGCGTGAGCACTGTACTGCTTAAGCCGAAAAACATGAATTGTACTGATATGGGCGAAAGCCAAATTATATTATTTTTGCAGAATTGACATATTCATATAACCGAAAAAATGGCACTTTCTTAGTTTTAGACTTAAAGTCGATTTTCTTGTAAATTGTATGTCAACTGCTTAAGCCAAAAACATGAATTGTACTGATTTAAGCGAAAGCCAAATTATATTGTCATTGCAGAATTGACATATTCATATAACCGAAAAAATTGCACTTTCTTAGTTTTAGACTTAAAGTCGATTTTCTTGTAAATTGTATGTCAATTACGTGAGCACTGTACTGCTTAAGCCAAAAACATGAATTGTACTGATTTGAGCGAAAGCCAAATTATATTGTTATTGCTGAATTGACATATTCATATAACCGAAAAAATTGCACTTTCTTAGTTTTAGACTTAAAGTCGATTTTCTTGTAAATTGTATGTCAATTCCGTGAGCACTGTACTGCTTAAGCCGAAAAACTTGAATTGTACTGATTTGAGCGAAAGCCAAATAATATTGTTATTGCAGGATTAACAAATTAATATTACCGAAAAAAATGCACTTTCTTAGGTTTAGACTCAAAGTCGATTTTCTTGTAAATTGTATGTCAATTCCGTGAGCGCTTACTGCTTAAGCCGAAAAACATGAATTTTACTGATTTGAGCGAAAGTCAAATTATATTGTTTTTGCAGGATTAACAAATTAATATTACCGAAAAAGTTGCACTTTCTTCGGTTTAGGCTCAAAGTCAATTCTCTTGTAAATTGTATGTTAATCACTTGAGCACTGTACCACATAAGCCGAAAAACATCAATTTTATAGATTTGAGCGAAAGTTAAATTATATTGTTATTGCAGAATTGACATATTCATATAACCTAAAAAATTGCACTTTCCAAGTTTAAAAGTCGATTTTCTTGTAAATTGTATGTCAATTGCATGATTACTGTACTGCTTAAGCAGAAAAACATGAATTTCACTGATTTGAGTGAAAGTCAAATTATATTGTTATTGCAGGATTAACAAATTAATATTACCGAAAAAGTTGCACTTTCTTAGGTTTAGACTCAAAGTCGATTTTCTTTTAAATTGTATGTCAATTGCATGATTACTGTACTGCTTAAGCAGAAAAACATGAATTTCACTGATTTGAGTGAAAGTCAAATTATATTGTTATTGCAGGATTAACAAATTAATATTACCGAAAAAGGTGCACTTTCTTAGTTTTAGACTCAAAGTTGATTTTCTTGTAAATTGTATGTCAATTCCGTGAGCGCTTACTGCTTAAGCCGAAAAACATGAATTGTACTGATATGGGCGAAAGCCAAATTATATTATTTTTGCAGAATTGACATATTCATATAACCGAAAAAATGGCACTTTCTTAGTTTTAGACTTAAAGTCGATTTTCTTGTAAATTGTATGTCAATTGCGTGAGCACTGTACTGCTTAAGCCAAAAACATGAATTGTACTGATTTAAGCGAAAGCCAAATTATATTGTCATTGCAGAATTGACATATTCATATAACCGAAAAAATTGCACTTTCTTAGTTTTAGACTTAAAGTCGATTTTCTTGTAAATTGTATGTCAATTACGTGAGCACTGTACTGCTTAAGCCAAAAACATGAATTGTACTGATTTGAGCGAAAGCCAAATTATATTGTTATTGCTGAATTGACATATTCATATAACCGAAAAAATTGCACTTTCTTAGTTTTAGACTTAAAGTCGATTTTCTTGTAAATTGTATGTCAATTCCGTGAGCACTGTACTGCTTAAGCCGAAAAACTTGAATTGTACTGATTTGAGCGAAAGCCAAATAATATTGTTATTGCAGGATTAACAAATTAATATTACCGAAAAAAATGCACTTTCTTAGTTTTATACTTAAAGTCGATTTTCTTGTAAATTGTATGTCAATTCCACAAGCACTGTACTGCTTAAGCCGAAAAACATGAATTTTACTGATTTGAGCGAAAGTCAAATTATATTGTTATTGCAGGATTAACAAATTAATATTACCGAAAAAGTTGCACTTTCTTCGGTTTAGGCTCAAAGTCAATTCTCTTGTAAATTGTATGTTAATCACTTGAGCACTGTACCACATAAGCCGAAAAACATCAATTTTATAGATTTGAGCGAAAGTTAAATTATATTGTTATTGCAGAATTGACATATTCATATAACCTAAAAAATTGCACTTTCCAAGTTTAAAAGTCGATTTTCTTGTAAATTGTATGTCAATTGCATGATTACTGTACTGCTTAAGCAGAAAAACATGAATTTCACTGATTTGAGTGAAAGTCAAATTATATTGTTATTGCAGGATTAACAAATTAATATTACCGAAAAAGTTGCACTTTCTTAGGTTTAGACTCAAAGTCGATTTTCTTTTAAATTGTATGTCAATTGCATGATTACTGTACTGCTTAAGCAGAAAAACATGAATTTCACTGATTTGAGTGAAAGTCAAATTATATTGTTATTGCAGGATTAACAAATTAATATTACCGAAAAAGGTGCACTTTCTTAGGTTTAGACTCAAAGTCGATTTTCTTGTAAATTGTATGTCAATTCCGTGAGCGCTTACTGCTTAAGCCGAAAAACATGAATTGTACTGAGTTGAGCGAAAGTCAAATTATATTTTTATTGCAGGATTAACAAATTAATATTACCGAAAAAGTTGCACTTTCTTAGTTTTGGACTTAAAGTCGATTTTCTTGTAAATTGTATGTCAAATGCGTGAGCACTGTACTGCTTAAGCCGAAAAACATGAATTGTACTGATATGAGCGAAAGCCAAATTATATTGTTATTGCAGAATTGACATATTCATATAACCGAAAAAAATTGCACTTTCTTAGTTTTAGACTTAAAATCGATTTTCTTGTAAATTGTATGTCAAATGCGTGAGCACTGTACTGCTTAAGCCGAAAAACATGAATTGTACTGATATGAGCGAAAGCCAAATTATATTGTTATTGCAGGATAAACAAATTAATATTACCGAAAAAGTTGCACTTTCTTAGTTTTGGACTTAAAGTCGATTTTCCTGTAAATTGTATGTCAAATGCGTGAGCACTGTACTGCTTAAGCCAAAAACATGAATTGTACTGAGATGAGCGAAAGTCAAATTATATTTTGATTGCAGGATTAACAAATTAATATTACCGAAAAAGTTGCACTTTCTTAGGTTTAGACTCAAAGTCGATTTTCTTTTAAATTGTATGTCAATTGCCTGAGCACTGTACCGCTGAAGCCGAAAAACATGAGTTGTACTGATTTGAGCGAAAGCCAAATTATATTGTTATTGCAGAATTGACATATTCATATAACCGAAAAAATTGCACATTCTTAGTTTTAGACTTAAAGTCGATTTTCTTGTAAATTGTATGTAAATTGCGTGAGCACTGTACTGCTTAAGCCAAAAACATGAATTGTACTGATTTGAGCGAAAGCCAAATTATATTGTTATTGCAGAATTGACATATTCATATAACCGAGAAAATTGCACTTTCTTAGTTTTAGACTTAAAGTCGATTTTCTTGTAAATTGTATGTCAAATACGTGAGCACTGTACTGCTTAAGCCGAAAAACATGAATTGTACTGATATGAACGAAAGCCAAATTATATTGTTATTGCAGAATTGACATATTCATATAACCGAAAAAATTGCACTTTTTTAGTTTTAGACTTAAAGTCGATTTTCTTGTAAATTGTATGTCAAATGCGTGAGCACTGTACTGCTTAAGCCGAAAAACATGAATTGTACTGATATGGGCGAAAGCCAAATTATATTGTTTTTGCAGAATTGACATATTCATATAACCGAAAAAATGGCACTTTCTTAGTTTTAGACTTAAAGTCGATTTTCTTGTAAATTGTATGTCAATTGCGTGAGCACTGTACTGCTTAAGCCAAAAACATGAATTGTACTGATTTAAGCGAAAGCCAAATTATATTGTCATTGCAGAATTGACATATTCATATAACCGAAAAAATTGCACTTTCTTAGTTTTAGACTTAAAGTCGATTTTCTTGTAAATTGTATGTCAATTACGTGAGCACTGTACTGCTTAAGCCAAAAACATGAATTGTACTGATTTGAGCGAAAGCCAAATTATATTGTTATTGCTGAATTGACATATTCATATAACCGAAAAAATTGCACTTTCTTAGTTTTATACTTAAAGTCGATTTTCTTGTAAATTGTATGTCAATTCCGTGAGCACTTACTGCTTAAGCCGAAAAACATGAATTGTACTGAGTTGAGCGAAAGTCAAATTATATTTTTATTGCAGGATTAACAAACTAATATTACCGAAAAAGTTGGACTTTCTTAGGTTTAGTCTCAAAGTCGATTTTCTTTTAAATTGCATGTCAATTGCGTGAGGACTGTACTGCTTAAGCCGAAAAACATGAATTTTACTGATTTGAGAGAAAGTCAAATTGTATTGTTATGGCAGGATTAACAAATTAATATTACCGAAAAAGTTGCACTTTCTTAGGTTTAGGCTCAAAGTCAATTCTCTTGTAAATTGTATGTTAATCACTTGAGCACTGTACCGCATAAGCCGAAAAACATGAATTTTACTGATTTGAGCGAAAGTCAAATTGTATTGTTATTGCAGGATTAACAAATTAATATTACCGAAAAAGTTGCACTTTCTTAGGTTTAGGCTCAAAGTCGATTTTCTTGTAAATTGTATGTCAATTGCGTGAGCACTGTACTGCTTAAGCCAAAAACATGAATTATACTGATTTGAGCGAAAGCCAAATTATATAAAGTCGATTTGCTTGTAAATTGTATGTCAAATGCGTGAGCACTGTACTGCTTAAGCCAAAAACATGAATTATACTGATTTGAGCGAAAGCCAAATAATATTGTTATTGCAGGATTAACAAATTAATATTACCGAAAAAAATGCACTTTCTTAGTTTTATACTTAAAGTCGATTTTCTTGTAAATTGTATGTCAATTCCACGAGCACTGTACTGCTTAAGCCGAAAAACATGAATTTTACTGATTTGAGCGAAAGTCAAATTATATTGTTATTGCAGGATTAACAAATTAATATTACCGAAAAAGTTGCACTTTCTTCGGTTTAGGCTCAAAGTCAATTCTCTTGTAAATTGTATGTTAATCACTTGAGCACTGTACCAAATAAGCCGAAAAACATCAATTTTATAGATTTGAGCGAAAGTTAAATTATATTGTTATTGCAGAATTGACATATTCATATAACCTAAAAAATTGCACTTTCCAAGTTTAAAAGTCGATTTTCTTGTAAATTGTATGTCAATTGCATGATTACTGTACTGCTTAAGCAGAAAAACATGAATTTCACTGATTTGAGTGAAAGTCAAATTATATTGTTATTGCAGGATTAACAAATTAATATTACCGAAAAAGGTGCACTTTCTTAGGTTTAGACTCAAAGTCGATTTTCTTGTAAATTGTATGTCAATTCCGTGAGCGCTTACTGCTTAAGCCGAAAAACATGAATTGCACTGAGTTGAGCGAAAGTCAAATTATATTTTTATTGCAGGATTAACAAATTAATATTACCGAAAAAGTTGCACTTTCTTAGTTTTGGACTTAAAGTCGATTTTCTTGTAAATTGTATGTCAAATGCGTGAGCACTGTACTGCTTAAGCCGAAAAACATGAATTGTACTGATATGAGCGAAAGCCAAATTATATTGTTATTGCAGAATTGACATATTCATATAACCGAAAAAAATTGCACTTTCTTAGTTTTAGACTTAAAATCGATTTTCTTGTAAATTGTATGTCAAATGCGTGAGCACTGTACTGCTTAAGCCGAAAAACATGAATTGTACTGATATGAGCGAAAGCCAAATTATATTGTTATTGCAGGATAAACAAATTAATATTACCGAAAAAGTTGCACTTTCTTAGTTTTGGACTTAAAGTCGATTTTCCTGTAAATTGTATGTCACATGCGTGAGCACTGTACTGCTTAAGCCGAAAAACATGAATTGTACTGATATGAGCGAAAGCCAAATTATATTGTTATTGCAGAATTGACATATTCATATAACCGAAAAAAATTGCACTTTCTTAGTTTTAGACTTAAAGTCGATTTTCTTGTAAATTGTATGTTAAATGCGTGAGCACTGTACTGCTTAAGCCGAAAAACATGAATTGTACTGATATGAGCGAAAGCCAAATTATATTGTTATTGCAGAATTGACATATTCATATAACCGAAAAAATGGCACTTTCTTAGTTTTAGACTTAAAGTCGATTTTCTTGTAAATTGTATGTCAATTGCGTGAGCACTGTACTGCTTAAGCCAAAAACATGAATTGTAGTGATTTGAGCGAAGGCCAAATTATATTGTTATAGCAGAATTGACATATTCATATAACCGAAAAAATTGCACTTTCTTAGTTTTAGACTTAAAGTCGATTTTCTTGTAAATTGTATGTCAATTCCGTGAGCACTTACTGCTTAAGCCGAAAAACGTGAATTGTACTGAGTTGAGCGAAAGTCAAATTATATTTTTATTGCAGGATTAACAAATAAATATTACCGAAAAAGTTGCACTTTCTTAGGTTTAGACTCAAAGTCGATTTTCTTTTAAATTGTATGTCAATTGCCTGAGCACTGTACCGCTGAAGCCGAAAAACATGAATTGTACTGATTTGAGCGAAAGCCAAATTATATTGTTATTGCAGAATTGACATATTCATATAACCGAAAAAATTGCACATTCTTAGTTTTAGACTTAAAGTCGATTTTCTTGTAAATTGTATGTAAATTGCGTGAGCACTGTACTGCTTAAGCCAAAAACATGAATTGTACTGATTTGAGCGAAAGCCAAATTATATTGTTATTGCAGAATTGACATATTCATATAACCGAAAAAATGGCACTTTCTTAGTTTTAGACTTAAAGTCGATTTTCGTGTAAATTGTATGTCAATTGCGTGAGCACTGTACTGCTTAAGCCAAAAACATGAATTGTACTGATTTAAGCGAAAGCCAAATTATATTGTCATTGCAGAATTGACATATTCATATAACCGAAAAAATTGCACTTTCTTAGTTTTAGACTTAAAGTCGATTTTCTTGTAAATTGTATGTCAATTACGTTAGCACTGTACTGCTTAAGCCAAAAACATGAATTGTACTGATTTGAGCGAAAGCCAAATTATATTGTTATTGCTGAATTGACATATTCATATAACCGAAAAAATTGCACTTTCTTAGTTTTATACTTAAAGTCGATTTTCTTTTAAATTGCATGTCAATTGCGTGAGCACTGTACTTCTTAAGCCGAAAAACATGAATTTTACTGATTTGAGCGAAAGTCAAATTATATTGTTATTGCAGGATTAACAAATTAATATTACCGAAAAAGGTGCACTTTCTTAGGTTTAGACTCAAAGTCGATTTTCTTGTAAATTGTATGTCAATTGCGGCAGCACTGTACTGCTTAAGCCAAAAAACATCAATATTAGTGATTTGCGCGAAAGTAAAATTATAATGTTATTGCAGAATTTACAAATTCATATAACCGAAAAAATTGTACTTTCTTAGTTCTAGACTTAAAGTCAATTTTCTTGTAAATTGTATGTCAAATGCGTGAGCACTGTACTGCTTAAGCCGAAAAACATGAATTGTACTGATATGAGCGAAAGCCAAATTATATTGTTATTGCAGAATTGACATATTCATATAACCGAAAAAATTGCACATTCTTAGTTTTAGACTTAAAGTCGATTTTCTTGTAAATTGTATGTAAATTGCGTGAGCACTGTACTGCTTAAGCCAAAAACATGAATTGTACTGATTTGAGCGAAAGCCAAATTATATTGTTATTGCAGAATTGACATATTCATATAACCGAAAAAATGGCACTTTCTTAGTTTTAGACTTAAAGTCGATTTTCGTGTAAATTGTATGTCAATTGCGTGAGCACTGTACTGCTTAAGCCAAAAACATGAATTGTACTGATTTAAGCGAAAGCCAAATTATATTGTCATTGCAGAATTGACATATTCATATAACCGAAAAATTGCACTTTCTTAGTTTTAGACTTAAAGTCGATTTTCTTGTAAATTGTATGTCAATTCCGTGAGCACTGTACTGCTTAAGCCGAAAAACTTGAATTGTACTGATTTGAGCGAAAGCCAAATAATATTGTTATTGCAGGATTAACAAATTAATATTACCGAAAAAAATGCACTTTCTTAGTTTTATACTTAAAGTCGATTTTCTTGTAAATTGTATGTAAATTCCACGAGCACTGTACTGCTTAAGCCGAAAAACATGAATTTTACTGATTTGAGCGAAGGTCAAATTATATTGTTATTGCAGGATTAACAAATTAATATTACCGAAAAAGTTGCACTTTCTTCGGTTTAGGCTCAAAGTCAATTCTCTTGTAAATTGTATGTTAATCACTTGAGCACTGTACCACATAAGCCGAAAAACATCAATTTTATAGATTTGAGCGAAAGTTAAATTATATTGTTATTGCAGAATTGACATATTCATATAACCTAAAAAATTGCACTTTCCAAGTTTAAAAGTCGATTTTCTTGTAAATTGTATGTCAATTGCATGATTACTGTACTGCTTAAGCAGAAAAACATGAATTTCACTGATTTGAGTGAAAGTCAAATTATATTGTTATTGCAGGATTAACAAATTAATATTACCGAAAAAGTTGCACTTTCTTAGGTTTAGACTCAAAGTCGATTTTCTTGTAAATTGTATGTCAAATGCGTGAGCACTGTACTGCTTAAGCCGAAAAACATGAATTGTACTGATATGAGCGAAAGCCAAATTATATTGTTATTGCATAATTGACATATTCATATAACCGAAAAAAATTGCACTTTCTTAGTTTTAGACTTAAAATCGATTTTCTTGTAAATTGTATGTCAAATGCATGAGCATTGTACTGCTTAAGCCGAAAAACATGAATTGTACTGATATGAGCGAAAGCCAAATTATATTGTTATTGCAGGATAAACAAATTAATATTACCGAAAAAGTTGCACTTTCTTAGTTTTGGACTTAAAGTCGATTTTCCTGTAAATTGTATGTCAAATGCGTGAGCACTGTACTGCTTAAGCCGAAAAACATGAATTGTACTGATATGAGCGAAAGCCAAATTATATTGTTATTGCAGAATTGACATATTCATATAACCGAAAAAAATTGCACTTTCTTAGTTTTAGACTTAAAGTCGATTTTCTTGTAAATTGTATGTTAAATGCGTGAGCACTGTACTGCTTAAGCCGAAAAACATGAATTGTACTGATATGAGCGAAAGCCAAATTGTATTGTTATTGCAGAATTGACATATTCATATAACCGAAAAAATGGCACTTTCTTAGTTTTAGACTTAAAGTCGATTTTCTTGTAAATTGTATGTCAATTGCGTGAGCACTGTACTGCTTAAGCCAAAAACATGAATTGTACTGATTTGAGCGAAAGCCAAATTATATTGTTATTGCAGAATTGACATATTCATATAACCGAAAAAATTGCACTTTCTTAGTTTTATACTTCAAGTCGATTTTCTTGTAAATTGTATGTCAATTCCGTGAGCACTTACTGCTTAAGCCGAAAAACATGAATTGTACTTAGTTGAGCGAAAGTCAAATTATATTTTTATTGCAGGATTAACAAACTAATATTACCGAAAAAGTTGGACTTTCTTAGGTTTAGTCTCAAAGTCGATTTTCTTTTAAATTGCATGTCAATTGCGTGAGCACTGTACTGCTTAAGCCGAAAAACATGAATTTTACTGATTTGAGCGAAAGTCAAATTGTATTGTTATTGCAGGATTAACAAATTAATATTACCGAAAAAGTTGCACTTTCTTAGGTTTAGGCTCAAAGTCAATTCTCTTGTAAATTGTATGTTAATCACTTGAGCACTGTACCGCATAAGCCGAAAAACATGAATTTTACTGATTTGAGCGAAAGTCAAATTGTATTGTTATTGCAGGATTAACAAATTAATATTACCGAAAAAGTTGCACTTTCTTAGGTTTAGGCTCAAAGTCAATTCTCTTGTAAATTGTATGTCAATTCCGTGAGCACTTACTGCTTAAGCCGAAAAACATGAATTGTACTGAGTTGAGCGAAAGTCAAATTGTATTGTTATTGCAGGATTAACAAATTAATATTACCGAAAAAGTTGCACTTTCTTAGGTTTAGGCTCAAAGTCGATTTTCTTG
This sequence comes from Bactrocera oleae, assembly GCF_042242935.1. Taxonomy (NCBI): domain Eukaryota; kingdom Metazoa; phylum Arthropoda; class Insecta; order Diptera; family Tephritidae; genus Bactrocera; species Bactrocera oleae. The sequence goes on from NC_091537.1 coordinate 42,932,886, forward strand.
TAAATTGTATGTCAATTGCGTGAGCACTGTACTGCTTAAGCCAAAAACATGAATTATACTGATTTGAGCGAAAGCCAAATTATATAAAGTCGATTTGCTTGTAAATTGTATGTCAATTGCGTGAGCACTGTACTGCTTAAACCAAAAACATGAATTATACTGATTTGAGCGAAAGCCAAATTATATTGTTATTGCAGAATTGACATATTCATATAACCGAAAAATTGCACTTTCTTAGTTTTAGACTTAAAGTCGATTTTCTTGTAAATTGTATGTCAATTCCGTGAGCACTGTACTGCTTAAGCCGAAAAACTTGAATTGTACTGATTTGAGCGAAAGCCAAATAATATTGTTATTGCAGGATTAACAAATTAATATTACCGAAAAAAATGCACTTTCTTAGTTTTAGACTTAAAGTCGATTTTCTTGTAAATTGTATGTAAATTGCGTGAGCACTGTACTGCTTAAGCCAAAAACATGAATTGTACTGATATGAGCGAAAGCCAAATTATATTGTTATTGCAGAATTGACATATTCATATAACCGAAAAAAATTGCACTTTCTTAGTTTTAGACTTAAAGTCGATTTTCTTGTAAATTGTATGTTAAATGCGTGAGCACTGTACTGCTTAAGCCGAAAAACATGAATTGTACTGATATGAGCGAAAGCCAAATTGTATTGTTATTGCAGAATTGACATATTCATATAACCGAAAAAATGACACTTTCTTAGTTTTAGACTTAAAGTCGATTTTCTTGTAAATTGTATGTCAATTGCGTGAGCACTGTACTGCTTAAGCCAAAAACATGAATTGTACTGATTTGAGCGAAAGCCAAATTATATTGTTATTGCAGAATTGACATATTCATATAACCGAAAAAATTGCACTTTCTTAGTTTTAGACTTAAAGTCGATTTTCTTGTAAATTGTATGTCAATTGCGTGAGCACTGTACTGCTTAAGCCAAAAACATGAATTGTACTGATTTGAGCGAAAGCCAAATTATATTGTTATAGCAGAATTGACATATTCATATAACCGAAAAAATTGCACTTTCTTAGTTTTATACTTAAAGTCGATTTTCTTGTAAATTGTATGTCAATTCCGTGAGCACTTACTGCTTAAGCCGAAAAACGTGAATTGTACTGAGTTGAGCGAAAGTCAAATTATATTTTTATTGCAGGATTAACAAATTAATATTACCAAAAAAGTTGCACTTTCTTAGGTTTAGACTCAAAGTCGATTTTCTTTTAAATTGTATGGCAATTGCCTGAGCACTGTACCGCTGAAGCCGAAAAACATGAATTGTACTGATTTGAGCGAAAGCCAAATTATATTGTTATTGCAGAATTGACATATTCATATAACCGAAAAAATTGCACATTCTTAGTTTTAGACTTAAAGTCGATTTTCTTGTAAATTGTATGTAAATTGCGTGAGCACTGTACTGCTTAAGCCAAAAACATGAATTGTACTGATTTGAGCGAAAGCCAAATTATATTGTTATTGCAGAATTGACATATTCATATAACCGAGAAAATTGCACTTTCTTAGTTTTAGACTTAAAGTCGATTTTCTTGTAAATTGTATGTCAAATGCGTGAGCACTGTACTGCTTAAGCCGAAAAACATGAATTGTACTGATATGAACGAAAGCCAAATTATATTGTTTTTGCAGAATTGACATATTCATATAACCGAAAAAATGGCACTTTCTTAGTTTTAGACTTAAAGTCGATTTTCTTGTAAATTGTATGTCAATTGCGTGAGCACTGTACTGCTTAAGCCAAAAACATGAATTGTACTGATTTAAGCGAAAGCCAAATTATATTGTTATTGCAGAATTGACATATTCATATAACCGAAAAAATTGCACTTTCTTAGTTTTAGACCTAAAGTCGATTTTCTTGTAAATTGTATGTCAATTACGTGAGCACTGTACTGCTTAAGCCAAAAACATGAATTGTACTGATTTGAGCGAAAGCCAAATTATATTGTTATTGCTGAATTGACATATTCATATAACCGAAAAAATTGCACTTTCTTAGTTTTATACTTAAAGTCGATTTTCTTGTAAATTGTATGTCAATTCCGTGAGCACTTACTGCTTAGGCCGAAAAACATGAATTGTACTGAGTTGAGCGAAAGTCAAATTATATTTTTATTGCAGGATTAACAAACTAGTATTACCGAAAAAGTTGGACTTTCTTAGGTTTAGTCTCAAAGTCGATTTTCTTTTAAATTGCATGTCAATTGCGTGAGCACTGTACTGCTTAAGCCGAAAAACATGAATTTTACTGATTTGAGCGAAAGTCAAATTGTATTGTTATTGCAGGATTAACAAATTAATATTACCGAAAAAGTTGCACTTTCATAGGTTTAGGCTCAAAGTCAATTCTCTTGTAAATTGTATGTTAATCACTTGAGCACTGTACCGCATAAGCCCAAAAACATCAATTTTATAGATTTGAGCGAAAGTTAAATTATATTGTTATTGCAGAATTGACATATTCATATAACCTAAAAAATTGCACTTTCCAAGTTTAAAAGTCGATTTTCTTGTAAATTGTATGTCAATTGCATGATTACTGTACTGCTTAAGCTGAAAAACATGAATTTTACTGATTTGAGCGAAACTCAAATTATATTGTTATTACAGGATTAACAAATTAATATTACCGAAAAAGGTGCACTTTCTTAGGTTTAGACTCAAAGTCGATTTTCTTGTAAATTGTATGTCAATTGCCTGAGCACTGTACCGCTGAAGCCGAAAAACATGAATTGTACTGATTTGAGCGAAAGCCAAATTATATTGTTATTGCAGAATTGACATATTCATATAACCGAAAAAATTGCACATTCTTAGTTTTAGACTTAAAGTCGATTTTCTTGTAAATTGTATGTAAATTGCGTGAGCACTGTACTGCTTAAGCCAAAAACATGAATTGTACTGATTTGAGCGAAAGCCAAATTATATTGTTATTGCAGAATTGACATATTCATATAACCGAAAAAATTGCACTTTCTTAGTTTTAGACTCAAAGTCGATTTTCTTGTAAATTGTATGTCAAATGCGTGAGCACTGTACTGCTTAAGCCAAAAACATGAATTGTACTGATTTGAGCAAAAGCCAAATTATATTGTTATTGCAGGATTAACAAATTAATATTACCGAAAAAGGTGCACTTTCTTAGGTTTAGACTCAAAGTCGATTTTCTTGTAAATTGTATGTCAAATGCGTGAGCACTGTACTGCTTAAGCCGAAAAACATGAATTGTACTGATATGAGCGAAAGCCAAATTATATTGTTATTGCAGAATTGACATATTCATATAACCGAAAAAAATTGCACTTTCTTAGTTTTAGACTCAAAGTCGATTTTCTTGTAAATTGTATGTCAAATGCGTGAGCACTGTACTGCTTAAGCCGAAAAACATGAATTGTACTGATATGAGCGAAAGCCAAATTATATTGTTATTGCAGAATTGACATATTCATATAACCGAAAAAATTGCACTTTCTTAGTTTTATATTTAAAGTCGATTTTCTTGTAAATTGTATGTCAATTCCGTGAGCACTTACTGCTTAAGCCGAAAAACATGAATTGTACTGAGTTGAGCGAAAGTCAAATTATATTTTTATTGCAGGATTAACAAACTAATATTACCGAAAAAGTTGGACTTTCTTAGGTTTAGTCTCAAAGTCGATTTTCTTTTAAATTGCATGTCAATTGCGTGAGCACTGTACTGCTTAAGCCGAAAAACATCAATTTTACTGATTTGAGCGAAAGTCAAATTGTATTGTTATTGCAGAATTAACAAATTAATATTACCGAAAAAGTTGCACTTTCTTAGGTTTAGGCTCAAAGTCAATTCTCTTGTAAATTGTATGTTAATCACTTGAGCACTGTACCGCATAAGCCGAAAAACATGAATTTTACTGATTTGAGCGAAAGTCAAATTGTATTGTTATTGCAGGATTAACAAATTAATATTACCGAAAAAGTTGCACTTTCTTAGGTTTAGGCTCAAAGTCAATTCTCTTGTAAATTGTATGTTAATCACTTGAGCACTGTACCGCATAAGCCGAAAAACATGAATTTTACTGATTTGAGCGAAAGTCAAATTGTATTGTTATTGCAGGATTAACAAATTAATATTACCGAAAAAGTTGCACTTTCTTAGGTTTAGGCTCAAAGTCAATTCTCTTGTAAATTGTATGTCAATTCCGTGAGCACTTACTGCTTAAGCCGAAAAACATGAATTGTACTGAGTTGAGCGAAAGTCAAATTGTATTGTTATTGCAGGATTAACAAATTAATATTACCGAAAAAGTTGCACTTTCTTAGGTTTAGGCTCAAAGTCGATTTTCTTGTAAATTGTATGTCAATTGCGTGAGCACTGTACTGCTTAAGCCAAAAACATGAATTATACTGATTTGAGCGAAAGCCAAATTATATAAAGTCGATTTGCTTGTAAATTGTATGTCAATTGCGTGAGCACTGTACTGCTTAAACCAAAAACATGAATTATACTGATTTGAGCGAAAGCCAAATTATATTGTTATTGCAGAATTGACATATTCATATAACCGAAAAATTGCACTTTCTTAGTTTTAGACTTAAAGTCGATTTTCTTGTAAATTGTATGTCAATTCCGTGAGCACTGTACTGCTTAAGCCGAAAAACTTGAATTGTACTGATTTGAGCGAAAGCCAAATAATATTGTTATTGCAGGATTAACAAATTAATATTACCGAAAAAAATGCACTTTCTTAGTTTTATACTTAAAGTCGATTTTCTTGTAAATTGTATGTAAATTCCACGAGCACTGTACTGCTTAAGCCGAAAAACATGAATTTTACTGATATGAGCGAAAGCCAAATTATATTGTTATTGCAGAATTGACATATTCATATAACCGAAAAAATTGCACTTTCTTAGTTTTATATTTAAAGTCGATTTTCTTGTAAATTGTATGTCAATTCCGTGAGCACTTACTGCTTAAGCCGAAAAACATGAATTATACTGATTTGAGCGAAAGCCAAATTATATAAAGTCGATTTGCTTGTAAATTGTATGTCAATTGCGTGAGCACTGTACTGCTTAAACCAAAAACATGAATTATACTGATTTGAGCGAAAGCCAAATTATATTGTTATTGCAGAATTGACATATTCATATAACCGAAAAATTGCACTTTCTTAGTTTTAGACTTAAAGTCGATTTTCTTGTAAATTGTATGTCAATTACGTGAGCACTGTACTGCTTAAGCCAAAAACATGAATTGTACTGATTTGAGCGAAAGCCAAATTATATAAAGTCGATTTGCTTGTAAATTGTATGTCAATTGCGTGAGCACTGTACTGCTTAAACCAAAAACATGAATTATACTGATTTGAGCGAAAGCCAAATTATATTGTTATTGCAGAATTGACATATTCATATAACCGAAAAATTGCACTTTCTTAGTTTTAGACCTAAAGTCGATTTTCTTGTAAATTGTATGTCAATTACGTGAGCACTGTACTGCTTAAGCCAAAAACATGAATTGTACTGATTTGAGCGAAAGCCAAATTATATTGTTATTGCTGAATTGACATATTCATATAACCGAAAAAATTGCACTTTCTTAGTTTTATACTTAAAGTCGATTTTCTTGTAAATTGTATGTCAATTCCGTGAGCACTGTACTGCTTAAGCCAAAAACATGAATTGTACTGATTTAAGCGAAAGCCAAATTATATTGTTATTGCTGAATTGACATATTCATATAACCGAAAAAATTGCACTTTCTTAGTTTTATACTTAAAGTCGATTTTCTTGTAAATTGTATGTCAATTCCGTGAGCACTGTACTGCTTAAGCCAAAAACATGAATTGTACTGATTTAAGCGAAAGCCAAATTATATTGTTATTGCAGAATTGACATATTCATATAACCGAGAAAATTGCACTTTCTTAGTTTTAGACTTAAAGTCGATTTTCTTGTAAATTGTATGTCAAATGCGTGAGCACTGTACTGCTTAAGCCGAAAAACATGAATTGTACTGATATGAACGAAAGCCAAATTATATTGTTTTTGCAGAATTGACATATTCATATAACCGAAAAAATGGCACTTTCTTAGTTTTAGACTTAAAGTCGATTTTCTTGTAAATTGTATGTCAATTGCGTGAGCACTGTACTGCTTAAGCCAAAAACATGAATTGTACTGATTTAAGCGAAAGCCAAATTATATTGTTATTGCAGAATTGACATATTCATATAACCGAAAAAATTGCACTTTCTTAGTTTTAGACCTAAAGTCGATTTTCTTGTAAATTGTATGTCAATTACGTGAGCACTGTACTGCTTAAGCCAAAAACATGAATTGTACTGATTTGAGCGAAAGCCAAATTATATTGTTATTGCTGAATTGACATATTCATATAACCGAAAAAATTGCACTTTCTTAGTTTTATACTTAAAGTCGATTTTCTTGTAAATTGTATGTCAATTCCGTGAGCACTTACTGCTTAGGCCGAAAAACATGAATTGTACTGAGTTGAGCGAAAGTCAAATTATATTTTTATTGCAGGATTAACAAACTAGTATTACCGAAAAAGTTGGACTTTCTTAGGTTTAGTCTCAAAGTCGATTTTCTTTTAAATTGCATGTCAATTGCGTGAGCACTGTACTGCTTAAGCCGAAAAACATGAATTTTACTGATTTGAGCGAAAGTCAAATTGTATTGTTATTGCAGGATTAACAAATTAATATTACCGAAAAAGTTGCACTTTCATAGGTTTAGGCTCAAAGTCAATTCTCTTGTAAATTGTATGTTAATCACTTGAGCACTGTACCGCATAAGCCCAAAAACATCAATTTTATAGATTTGAGCGAAAGTTAAATTATATTGTTATTGCAGAATTGACATATTCATATAACCTAAAAAATTGCACTTTCCAAGTTTAAAAGTCGATTTTCTTGTAAATTGTATGTCAATTGCATGATTACTGTACTGCTTAAGCTGAAAAACATGAATTTTACTGATTTGAGCGAAACTCAAATTATATTGTTATTGCAGGATTAACAAATTAATATTACCGAAAAAGGTGCACTTTCTTAGGTTTAGACTCAAAGTCGATTTTCTTGTAAATTGTATGTCAATTGCCTGAGCACTGTACCGCTGAAGCCGAAAAACATGAATTGTACTGATTTGAGCGAAAGCCAAATTATATTGTTATTGCAGAATTGACATATTCATATAACCGAAAAAATTGCACATTCTTAGTTTTAGACTTAAAGTCGATTTTCTTGTAAATTGTATGTAAATTGCGTGAGCACTGTACTGCTTAAGCCAAAAACATGAATTGTACTGATTTGAGCGAAAGCCAAATTATATTGTTATTGCAGAATTGACATATTCATATAACCGAAAAAATTGCACTTTCTTAGTTTTAGACTCAAAGTCGATTTTCTTGTAAATTGTATGTCAAATGCGTGAGCACTGTACTGCTTAAGCCAAAAACATGAATTGTACTGATTTGAGCAAAAGCCAAATTATATTGTTATTGCAGGATTAACAAATTAATATTACCGAAAAAGGTGCACTTTCTTAGGTTTAGACTCAAAGTCGATTTTCTTGTAAATTGTATGTCAAATGCGTGAGCACTGTACTGCTTAAGCCGAAAAACATGAATTGTACTGATATGAGCGAAAGCCAAATTATATTGTTATTGCAGAATTGACATATTCATATAACCGAAAAAAATTGCACTTTCTTAGTTTTAGACTCAAAGTCGATTTTCTTGTAAATTGTATGTCAAATGCGTGAGCACTGTACTGCTTAAGCCGAAAAACATGAATTGTACTGATATGAGCGAAAGCCAAATTATATTGTTATTGCAGAATTGACATATTCATATAACCGAAAAAATTGCACTTTCTTAGTTTTATATTTAAAGTCGATTTTCTTGTAAATTGTATGTCAATTCCGTGAGCACTTACTGCTTAAGCCGAAAAACATGAATTGTACTGAGTTGAGCGAAAGTCAAATTATATTTTTATTGCAGGATTAACAAACTAATATTACCGAAAAAGTTGGACTTTCTTAGGTTTAGTCTCAAAGTCGATTTTCTTTTAAATTGCATGTCAATTGCGTGAGCACTGTACTGCTTAAGCCGAAAAACATCAATTTTACTGATTTGAGCGAAAGTCAAATTGTATTGTTATTGCAGAATTAACAAATTAATATTACCGAAAAAGTTGCACTTTCTTAGGTTTAGGCTCAAAGTCAATTCTCTTGTAAATTGTATGTTAATCACTTGAGCACTGTACCGCATAAGCCGAAAAACATGAATTTTACTGATTTGAGCGAAAGTCAAATTGTATTGTTATTGCAGGATTAACAAATTAATATTACCGAAAAAGTTGCACTTTCTTAGGTTTAGGCTCAAAGTCAATTCTCTTGTAAATTGTATGTTAATCACTTGAGCACTGTACCGCATAAGCCGAAAAACATGAATTTTACTGATTTGAGCGAAAGTCAAATTGTATTGTTATTGCAGGATTAACAAATTAATATTACCGAAAAAGTTGCACTTTCTTAGGTTTAGGCTCAAAGTCAATTCTCTTGTAAATTGTATGTCAATTCCGTGAGCACTTACTGCTTAAGCCGAAAAACATGAATTGTACTGAGTTGAGCGAAAGTCAAATTGTATTGTTATTGCAGGATTAACAAATTAATATTACCGAAAAAGTTGCACTTTCTTAGGTTTAGGCTCAAAGTCGATTTTCTTGTAAATTGTATGTCAATTGCGTGAGCACTGTACTGCTTAAGCCAAAAACATGAATTATACTGATTTGAGCGAAAGCCAAATTATATAAAGTCGATTTGCTTGTAAATTGTATGTCAATTGCGTGAGCACTGTACTGCTTAAACCAAAAACATGAATTATACTGATTTGAGCGAAAGCCAAATTATATTGTTATTGCAGAATTGACATATTCATATAACCGAAAAATTGCACTTTCTTAGTTTTAGACTTAAAGTCGATTTTCTTGTAAATTGTATGTCAATTCCGTGAGCACTGTACTGCTTAAGCCGAAAAACTTGAATTGTACTGATTTGAGCGAAAGCCAAATAATATTGTTATTGCAGGATTAACAAATTAATATTACCGAAAAAAATGCACTTTCTTAGTTTTATACTTAAAGTCGATTTTCTTGTAAATTGTATGTAAATTCCACGAGCACTGTACTGCTTAAGCCGAAAAACATGAATTTTACTGATTTGAGCGAAGGTCAAATTATATTGTTATTGCAGGATTAACAAATTAATATTACCGAAAAAGTTGCACTTTCTTCGGTTTAGGCTCAAAGTCAATTCTCTTGTAAATTGTATGTTAATCACTTGAGCACTGTACCACATAAGCCGAAAAACATCAATTTTATAGATTTGAGCGAAAGTTAAATTATATTGTTATTGCAGAATTGACATATTCATATAACCTAAAAAATTGCACTTTCCAAGTTTAAAAGTCGATTTTCTTGTAAATTGTATGTCAATTGCATGATTACTGTACTGCTTAAGCAGAAAAACATGAATTTCACTGATTTGAGTGAAAATCAAATTATATTGTTATTGCAGGATTAACAAATTAATATTACCGAAAAAGGTGCACTTTCTTAGGTTTAGACTCAAAGTCGATTTTCTTGTAAATTGTATGTCAAATGCGTGAGCACTGTACTGCTTAAGCCGAAAAACATGAATTGTACTGATATGAGCGAAAGCCAAATTATATTGTTATTGCAGAATTGACATATTCATATAACCGAAAAAAATTGCACTTTCTTAGTTTTAGACTTAAAATCGATTTTCTTGTAAATTGTATGTCAAATGCGTGAGCATTGTACTGCTTAAGCCAAAAACATGAATTGTACTGATTTAAGCGAAAGCCAAATTATATTGTTATTGCAGAATTGACATATTCATATAACCGAAAAAATTGCACTTTCTTAGTTTTAGACTTAAAGTCGATTTTATTGTAAATTGTATGTCAATTGCGTGAGCACTGTACTGCTTAAGCCAAAAACATGAATTGTACTGATTTGAGCGAAAGCCAAATTATATTGTTATTGCAGAATTGACATATTCATATACCCGAAAAAATTGCACATTCTTAGTTTTAGACTTAAAGTCGATTTTCTTGTAAATTGTATGTAAATTGCGTGAGCACTGTACTGCTTAAGCCAAAAACATGAATTGTACTGATATAAGCGAAAGCCAAATTATATTGCTATTGCAGAATTGACATATTCATATAACCGAGAAAATTGCACTTTCTTAGTTTTAGACTTAAAGTCGATTTTCTTGTAAATTGTATGTCAATTGCGTGAGCACTGTACTGCTTAAGCCAAAAACATGAATTGTACTGATTTGAGCGAAAGCCAAATTATATTGTTATTGCAGAATTGACATATTCATATACCCGAAAAAATTGCACATTCTTAGTTTTAGACTTAAAGTCGATTTTCTTGTAAATTGTATGTCAATTGCGTGAGCACTGTACTGCTTAAGCCAAAAACATGAATTGTACTGATTTGAGCGAAAGTTAAATTATATTGTTATTGCAGAATTGACATATTCATATAACCTAAAAAATTGCACTTTCCATGTTTAAAAGTCGATTTTCTTGTAAATTGTATGTCAATTGCATGATTACTGTACTGCTTAAGCTGAAAAACATGAATTTCACTGATTTGAGCGAAAGTCAAATTATATTTTTATTGCAGGATTAACAAATTAATATTACCGAAAAAGTTGCACTTTCTTAGGTTTAGACTCAAAGTCGATTTTCTTTTAAATTGTATGTCAATTGCGTGAGCACTGTACTGCTTAAGCCGACAAACATGAATTTTACTGATTTGAGCGAAAGTCAAATTATATTGTTATTGCAGGATTAACAAATTAATATTACCGAAAAAGTTGCACTTTCTTAGGTTTAGGCTCAAAGTCAATTCTCTTGTAAATTGTATGTTAATCACTTGAGCACTGTACCGCATAAGCCGAAAAACATCAATTTTATAGATTTGAGCGAAAGTTAAAGTATATTGTTATTGCAGAATTGACATATTCATAAAACCTAAAAAATTGCACTTTCGAAGTTTAAAAGTCGATTTTCTTGTAAATTGTATGTCAATTGCATGATTACTGTACTGCTTAAGCTGAAAAACATGAATTTCACTGATTTGAGCGAAAGTCAAATTATATTTTTATTGCAGGATTAACAAATTAATATTACCGAAAAAGTTGCACTTTCTTAGGTTTAGACTCAAAGTCGATTTTCTTTTAAATTGTATGTCAATTGCGTGAGCACTGCACTGCTTAAGCCAAAAACATGAATTGTACTGATTTAAGCGAAAGCCAAATTATATTGTTATTGCAGAATTGACATATTCATATAACCGAAAAAATTGCACTTTCTTAGTTTTAGACTTAAAGTCGATTTTCTTGTAAATTGTATGTCAATTGCGTGAGCACTGTACTGCTTAAGCCAAAAACATGAATTGTACTGATTTGAGCGAAAGCCAAATTATATTGTTATTGCAGAATTGACATATTCATATACCCGAAAAAATTGCACATTCTTAGTTTTAGACTTAAAGTCGATTTTCTTGTAAATTGTATGTAAATTGCGTGAGCACTGTACTGCTTAAGCCAAAAACATGAATTGTACTGATTTAAGCGAAAGCCAAATTATATTGTTATTGCAGAATTGACATATTCATATAACCGAGAAAATTGCACTTTCTTAGTTTTAGACTTAAAGTCGATTTTCTTGTAAATGGTATGTCAATTGCGTGAGCACTGTACTGCTTAAGCCAAAAACATGAATTGTACTGATTTGAGCGAAAGTTAAATTATATTGTTATTGCAGAATTGACATATTCATATAACCTAAAAAAATTGCACTTTCCATGTTTAAAAGTCGATTTTCTGTTAATTGTATGTCAATTGCATGATTACTGTACTGCTTAAGCTGAAAAACGTGAATTTCACTGATTTGAGCGAAAGTCAAATTATATTTTTATTGCAGGATTAACAAATTAATATTACCGAAAAAGTTGCACTTACTTAGGTTTAGACTCAAAGTCGATTTTCTTTTAAATTGTATGTCAATTGCGTGAGCACTGTACTGCTTAAGCCGACAAACATGAATTTTACTGATTTGAGCGAAAGTCAAATTATATTGTAATTGCAGGATTAACAAATTAATATTACCGAAAAAGTTGCACTTTCTTAGGTTTAGGCTCAAAGTCAATTCTCTTGTAAATTGTATGTTAATCACTTGAGCACTGTACCGCATAAGCCGAAAAACATCAATTTTATAGATTTGAGCGAAAGTTAAATTATATTGTTATTGCAGAATTGACATATTCATATAACCTAAAAAATTGCACTTTCCAAGTTTAAAAGTCGATTTTGTTGTAAATTGCATGTCAATTGCATGATTACTGTACTGCTTAAGCTGAAAAAGATGAATTTCACTGATTTGAGCGAAAGTCAAATTATATTTTTATTGCATGATTAACAAATTAATATTACCGAAAAAGTTGCACTTTCTTAGGTTTAGACTCAAAGTCGATTTTCTTGTAAATTGTATGTCAAATGCGTGAGCACTGTACTGTTTAAGCCGAAAAACATGAATTGTACTGATATGGGCGAAAGCCAAATTATATTGTTTTTGCAGAATTGACATATTCATATAACCGAAAAAATTGCACTTTCTTAGTTTTAGACTTAAAGTCGATTTTCTTGTAAATTGTATGTCAATTGCGTGAGCACTGTACTGCTTAAGCCAAAAACATGAATTGTACTGATTTGAGCGAAAGCCAAATTATATTGTTATTGCAGAATTGACATATTCATATACCCGAAAAAATTGCACATTCTTAGTTTTAGACTTAAAGTCGATTTTCTTGTAAATTGTATGTAAATTGCGTGAGCACTGTACTGCTTAATCCAAAAACATGAATTGTACTGATTTGAGCGAAAGCCAAATTATATTGTTATTGCAGAATTGACATATTCATATACCCGAAAAAATTGCACATTCTTAGTTTTAGACTTAAAGTCGATTTTCTTGTAAATTGTATGTAAATTTCGTGAGCACTGTACTGCTTAATCCAAAAACATGAATTGTACTGATTTAAGCGAAAGCCAAATTATATTGTTATTGCAGAATTGACATATTCATATAACCGAAAAAATTGCACTTTTTTAGTTTTAGACTTAAAGTCGATTTTCTTGTAAATTGTATGTCAATTGCGTGAGCACTGTACTGCTTAAGCCAAAAACATGAATTGTACTGATTTGAGCGAAAGCCAAATTATATTGTTATTGCAGAATTGACATATTCATATACCCGAAAAAATTGCACATTCTTAGTTTTAGACTTAAAGTCGATTTTCTTGTAAATTGTATGTAAATTGCGTGAGCACTGTACTGCTTAAGCCAAAAACATGAATTGTACTGATATAAGCGAAAGCCAAATTATATTGCTATTGCAGAATTGACATATTCATATACCCGAAAAAATTGCACATTCTTAGTTTTAGACTTAAAGTCGATTTTCTTGTAAATTGTATGTAAATTGCGTGAGCACTGTACTGCTTAATCCAAAAACATGAATTGTACTGATATGGGCGAAAGCCAAATTATATTGTTTTTGCAGAATTGACATATTCATATAACCGAAAAAATGGCACTTTCTTAGATTTAGACTTAAAGTCGATTTTCTTGTAAATTGTATGTCAAATGCGTGAGCACTGTACTGCTTAAGCCGAAAAACATGAATTGTACTGATATGAACGAAAGCCAAATTATATTGTTATTGCAGAATTGACATATTCATATAACCGAAAAAATTGCACTTTTTTAGTTTTAGACTTAAAGTCGATTTTCTTGTAAATTGTATGTCAATTGCGTGAGCACTGTACTGCTTAAGCCAAAAACATGAATTGTACTGATTTGAGCGAAAGCCAAATTATATTGTTATTGCAGAATTGACATATTCATATACCCGAAAAAATTGCACATTCTTAGTTTTAGACTTAAAGTCGATTTTCTTGTAAATTGTATGTAAATTGCGTGAGCACTGTACTGCTTAAGCCAAAAACATGAATTGTACTGATATAAGCGAAAGCCAAATTATATTGCTATTGCAGAATTGACATATTCATATACCCGAAAAAATTGCACATTCTTAGTTTTAGACTTAAAGTCGATTTTCTTGTAAATTGTATGTAAATTGCGTGAGCACTGTACTGCTTAATCCAAAAACATGAATTGTACTGATATGGGCGAAAGCCAAATTATATTGTTTTTGCAGAATTGACATATTCATATAACCGAAAAAATGGCACTTTCTTAGATTTAGACTTAAAGTCGATTTTCTTGTAAATTGTATGTCAAATGCGTGAGCACTGTACTGCTTAAGCCGAAAAACATGAATTGTACTGATATGAACGAAAGCCAAATTATATTGTTATTGCAGAATTGACATATTCATATAACCGAAAAAATTGCACTTTTTTAGTTTTAGACTTAAAGTCGATTTTCTTGTAAATTGTATGTCAATTGCGTGAGCACTGTACTGCTTAAGCCAAAAACATGAATTGTACTGATTTGAGCGAAAGCCAAATTATATTGTTATTGCAGAATTGACATATTCATATACCCGAAAAAATTGCACATTCTTAGTTTTAGACTTAAAGTCGATTTTCTTGTAAATTGTATGTAAATTGCGTGAGCACTGTACTGCTTAAGCCAAAAACATGAATTGTACTGATATAAGCGAAAGCCAAATTATATTGCTATTGCAGAATTGACATATTCATATAACCGAGAAAATTGCACTTTCTTAGTTTTAGACTTAAAGTCGATTTTCTTGTAAATTGTATGTCAATTGCGTGAGCACTGTACTGCTTAAGCCAAAAACATGAATTGTACTGATTTAAGCGAAAGCCAAATTATATTGTTATTGCAGAATTGACATATTCATATAACCGAAAAAATTGCACTTTCTTAGTTTTAGACTTAAAGTCGATTTTATTGTAAATTGTATGTCAATTGCGTGAGCACTGTACTGCTTAAGCCAAAAACATGAATTGTACTGATTTGAGCGAAAGCCAAATTATATTGTTATTGCAGAATTGACATATTCATATACCCGAAAAAATTGCACATTCTTAGTTTTAGACTTAAAGTCGATTTTCTTGTAAATTGTATGTAAATTGCGTGAGCACTGTACTGCTTAAGCCAAAAACATGAATTGTACTGATATAAGCGAAAGCCAAATTATATTGCTATTGCAGAATTGACATATTCATATAACCGAGAAAATTGCACTTTCTTAGTTTTAGACTTAAAGTCGATTTTCTTGTAAATTGTATGTCAATTGCGTGAGCACTGTACTGCTTAAGCCAAAAACATGAATTGTACTGATTTGAGCGAAAGTTAAATTATATTGTTATTGCAGAATTGACATATTCATATAACCTAAAAAATTGCACTTTCCATGTTTAAAAGTCGATTTTCTTGTAAATTGTATGTCAATTGCATGATTACTGTACTGCTTAAGCTGAAAAACATGAATTTCACTGATTTGAGCGAAAGTCAAATTATATTTTTATTGCAGGATTAACAAATTAATATTACCGAAAAAGTTGCACTTTCTTAGGTTTAGACTCAAAGTCGATTTTCTTTTAAATTGTATGTCAATTGCGTGAGCACTGTACTGCTTAAGCCGACAAACATGAATTTTACTGATTTGAGCGAAAGTCAAATTATATTGTTATTGCAGGATTAACAAATTAATATTACCGAAAAAGTTGCACTTTCTTAGGTTTAGGCTCAAAGTCAATTCTCTTGTAAATTGTATGTTAATCACTTGAGCACTGTACCGCATAAGCCGAAAAACATCAATTTTATAGATTTGAGCGAAAGTTAAAGTATATTGTTATTGCAGAATTGACATATTCATAAAACCTAAAAAATTGCACTTTCCAAGTTTAAAAGTCGATTTTCTTGTAAATTGTATGTCAATTGCATGATTACTGTACTGCTTAAGCTGAAAAACATGAATTTCACTGATTTGAGCGAAAGTCAAATTATATTTTTATTGCAGGATTAACAAATTAATATTACCGAAAAAGTTGCACTTTCTTAGGTTTAGACTCAAAGTCGATTTTCTTTTAAATTGTATGTCAATTGCGTGAGCACTGCACTGCTTAAGCCAAAAACATGAATTGTACTGATTTAAGCGAAAGCCAAATTATATTGTTATTGCAGAATTGACATATTCATATAACCGAAAAAATTGCACTTTCTTAGTTTTAGACTTAAAGTCGATTTTCTTGTAAATTGTATGTCAATTGCGTGAGCACTGTACTGCTTAAGCCAAAAACATGAATTGTACTGATTTGAGCGAAAGCCAAATTATATTGTTATTGCAGAATTGACATATTCATATACCCGAAAAAATTGCACATTCTTAGTTTTAGACTTAAAGTCGATTTTCTTGTAAATTGTATGTAAATTGCGTGAGCACTGTACTGCTTAAGCCAAAAACATGAATTGTACTGATTTAAGCGAAAGCCAAATTATATTGTTATTGCAGAATTGACATATTCATATAACCGAGAAAATTGCACTTTCTTAGTTTTAGACTTAAAGTCGATTTTCTTGTAAATTGTATGTCAATTGCGTGAGCACTGTACTGCTTAAGCCAAAAACATGAATTGTACTGATTTGAGCGAAAGTTAAATTATATTGTTATTGCAGAATTGACATATTCATATAACCTAAAAAAATTGCACTTTCCATGTTTAAAAGTCGATTTTCTGTTAATTGTATGTCAATTGCATGATTACTGTACTGCTTAAGCTGAAAAACGTGATTTTCACTGATTTGAGCGAAAGTCAAATTATATTTTTATTGCAGGATTAACAAATTAATATTACCGAAAAAGTTGCACTTACTTAGGTTTAGACTCAAAGTCGATTTTCTTTTAAATTGTATGTCAATTGCGTGAGCACTGTACTGCTTAAGCCGACAAACATGAATTTTACTGATTTGAGCGAAAGTCAAATTATATTGTAATTGCAGGATTAACAAATTAATATTACCGAAAAAGTTGCACTTTCTTAGGTTTAGGCTCAAAGTCAATTCTCTTGTAAATTGTATGTTAATCACTTGAGCACTGTACCGCATAAGCCGAAAAACATCAATTTTATAGATTTGAGCGAAAGTTAAATTATATTGTTATTGCAGAATTGACATATTCATATAACCTAAAAAATTGCACTTTCCAAGTTTAAAAGTCGATTTTGTTGTAAATTGTATGTCAATTGCATGATTACTGTACTGCTTAAGCTGAAAAAGATGAATTTCACTGATTTGAGCGAAAGTCAAATTATATTTTTATTGCATGATTAACAAATTAATATTACCGAAAAAGTTGCACTTTCTTAGGTTTAGACTCAAAGTCGATTTTCTTGTAAATTGTATGTCAAATGCGTGAGCACTGTACTGTTTAAGCCGAAAAACATGAATTGTACTGATATGGGCGAAAGCCAAATTATATTGTTTTTGCAGAATTGACATATTCATATAACCGAAAAAATTGCACTTTTTTAGTTTTAGACTTAAAGTCGATTTTCTTGTAAATTGTATGTCAAATGCGTGAGCACTGTACTGTTTAAGCCGAAAAACATGAATTGTACTGATATGGGCGAAAGCCAAATTGTATTGTTTTTGCAGAATTGACATATTCATATAACCGAAAAAATGGCACTTTCTTAGTTTTAGACTTAAAGTCGATTTTCTTGTAAATTATATGTCAATTGCGTGAGCACTGTACTGCTTAAGCCAAAAACATGAATTGTACTGATTTAAGCGAAAGCCAAATTATATTGTTATTGCAGAATTGACATATTCATATAACCGAAAAAATTGCACTTTCTTATTTTTAGACTTAAAGTCGATTTTCTTGTAAATTGTATGTCAATTGCGTGAGCACTGTACTGCTTAAGCCAAAAACATGAATTGTACTGATTTGAGCGAAAGCCAAATTATATTGTTATTGCAGAATTGACATATTCATATACCCGAAAAAATTGCACATTCTTAGTTTTAGACTTAAAGTCGATTTTCTTGTAAATTGTATGTAAATTGCGTGAGCACTGTACTGCTTAAGCCAAAAACATGAATTGTACTGATTTAAGCGAAAGCCAAATTATATTGTTATTGCAGAATTGACATATTCATATAACCGAGAAAATTGCACTTTCTTAGTTTTAGACTTAAAGTCGATTTTCTTGTAAATTGTATGTCAATTGCGTGAGCACTGTACTGCTTAAGCCAAAAACATGAATTGTACTGATGTGAGCGAAAGTTAAATTATATTGTTATTGCAGAATTGACATATTCATATAACCTAAAAAATTGCACTTTCCATGTTTAAAAGTCGATTTTCTTGTAAATTGTATGTCAATTGCATGATTACTGTACTGCTTAAGCTGAAAAACATGAATTTCACTGATTTGAGCGAAAGTCAAATTATATTTTTATTGCAGGATTAACAAATTAATATTACCGAAAAAGTTGCACTTTCTTAGGTTTAGACTCAAAGTCGATTTTCTTTTAAATTGTATGTCAATTGCGTGAGCACTGTACTGCTTAAGCCGACAAACATGAATTTGACTGATTTGAGCGAAAGTCAAATTATATTGTTATTGCAGGATTAACAAATTAATATTACCGAAAAAGTTGCACTTTCTTAGGTTTAGGCTCAAAGTCAATTCTCTTGTAAATTGTATGTTAATCACTTGAGCACTGTTCCGCATAAGCCGAAAAACATCAATTTTATAGATTTGAGCGAAAGTTAAATTATATTGTTATTGCAGAATTGACATATTCATATAACCTAAAAAATTGCACTTTCCAAGTTTAAAAGTCGATTTTCTTGTAAATTGTATGTGAATTGCATGATTACTGTACTGCTTAAGCTGAATAACATGAATTTCACTGATTTGAGCGAAAGTCAAATTATATTGTTATTGCAGGAATAACAAATTAATATTACCGAAAAAGGTGCACTTTCTTAGGTTTAGACTTGAAGTCGATTTTCTTGTAAATTGTATGTCAATTGCGTGAGCACTTACTGCTTAAGCCGAAAAACATGAATTGTACTGAGTTGAGCGAAAGTCAAATTATATTTTTATTGCAGGATAAACAAATTAATATTATCGAAAAAGTTGCACTTTCTTAGTTTTGAACTTAAAGTCGATTTTCCTGTAAATTGTATGTCAAATGCGTGAGCACTTTACTGCTTAAGCCGAAAAACATGAATTGTACTGATATGAGCGAAAGACAAATAATGTTGTTTTGAGAATTGACATATTCATATAACCGAAAAAAATTGCACTTTCTTAGTTTTAGACTTAAAGTCGATTTTCTTGTAAATTGTATGTTAAATGCATGAGCACTGTACTGCTTAAGCCGAAAAACATGAATTGTACTGATATGAGCGAAAGCCAAATTATATTGTTATTGCAGAATTGACATATTCATATAACCGCAAAAATGGCACTTTCTTAGTTTTAGACTTAAAGTCGATTTTCTTGTAAATTGTATGTAAATTGCGTGAGCACTGTACTGCTTAAGCCAAAAACATGAATTGTACTGATATAAGCGAAAGCCAAATTATATTGCTATTGCAGAATTGACATATTCATATACCCGAAAAAATTGCACATTCTTAGTTTTAGACTTAAAGTCGATTTTCTTGTAAATTGTATGTAAATTGCGTGAGCACTGTACTGCTTAATCCAAAAACATGAATTGTACTGATTTGAGCGAAAGCCAAATTATATTGTTATTGCAGAATTGACATATTCATATACCCGAAAAAATTGCACATTCTTAGTTTTAGACTTAAAGTCGATTTTCTTGTAAATTGTATGTAAATTTCGTGAGCACTGTACTGCTTAATCCAAAAACATGAATTGTACTGATTTAAGCGAAAGCCAAATTATATTGTTATTGCAGAATTGACATATTCATATAACCGAAAAAATTGCACTTTTTTAGTTTTAGACTTAAAGTCGATTTTCTTGTAAATTGTATGTCAATTGCGTGAGCACTGTACTGCTTAAGCCAAAAACATGAATTGTACTGATTTGAGCGAAAGCCAAATTATATTGTTATTGCAGAATTGACATATTCATATACCCGAAAAAATTGCACATTCTTAGTTTTAGACTTAAAGTCGATTTTCTTGTAAATTGTATGTAAATTGCGTGAGCACTGTACTGTTTAAGCCGAAAAACATGAATTGTACTGATATGGGCGAAAGCCAAATTGTATTGTTTTTGCAGAATTGACATATTCATATAACCGAAAAAATGGCACTTTCTTAGTTTTAGACTTAAAGTCGATTTTCTTGTAAATTGTATGTCAATTGCGTGAGCACTGTACTGCTTAAGCCAAAAACATGAATTGTACTGATTTGAGCGAAAGCCAAATTATATTGTTATTGCAGAATTGACATATTCATATACCCGAAAAAATTGCACATTCTTAGTTTTAGACTTAAAGTCGATTTTCTTGTAAATTGTATGTAAATTGCGTGAGCACTGTACTGCTTAATCCAAAAACATGAATTGTACTGATTTGAGCGAAAGCCAAATTATATTGTTATTGCAGAATTGACATATTCATATACCCGAAAAAATTGCACATTCTTAGTTTTAGACTTAAAGTCGATTTTCTTGTAAATTGTATGTAAATTTCGTGAGCACTGTACTGCTTAATCCAAAAACATGAATTGTACTGATTTAAGCGAAAGCCAAATTATATTGTTATTGCAGAATTGACATATTCATATAACCGAAAAAATTGCACTTTTTTAGTTTTAGACTTAAAGTCGATTTTCTTGTAAATTGTATGTCAATTGCGTGAGCACTGTACTGCTTAAGCCAAAAACATGAATTGTACTGATTTGAGCGAAAGCCAAATTATATTGTTATTGCAGAATTGACATATTCATATACCCGAAAAAATTGCACATTCTTAGTTTTAGACTTAAAGTCGATTTTCTTGTAAATTGTATGTAAATTGCGTGAGCACTGTACTGCTTAAGCCAAAAACATGAATTGTACTGATATAAGCGAAAGCCAAATTATATTGCTATTGCAGAATTGACATATTCATATACCCGAAAAAATTGCACATTCTTAGTTTTAGACTTAAAGTCGATTTTCTTGTAAATTGTATGTTAATTGCGTGAGCACTGTACTGCTTAATCCAAAAACATGAATTGTACTGATATGGGCGAAAGCCAAATTATATTGTTTTTGCAGAATTGACATATTCATATAACCGAAAAAATGGCACTTTCTTAGATTTAGACTTAAAGTCGATTTTCTTGTAAATTGTATGTCAAATGCGTGAGCACTGTACTGCTTAAGCCGAAAAACATGAATTGTACTGATATGAACGAAAGCCAAATTATATTGTTATTGCAGAATTGACATATTCATATAACCGAAAAAATTGCACTTTTTTAGTTTTAGACTTAAAGTCGATTTTCTTGTAAATTGTATGTCAATTGCGTGAGCACTGTACTGCTTAAGCCAAAAACATGAATTGTACTGATTTGAGCGAAAGCCAAATTATATTGTTATTGCAGAATTGACATATTCATATACCCGAAAAAATTGCACATTCTTAGTTTTAGACTTAAAGTCGATTTTCTTGTAAATTGTATGTAAATTGCGTGAGCACTGTACTGCTTAAGCCAAAAACATGAATTGTACTGATATAAGCGAAAGCCAAATTATATTGCTATTGCAGAATTGACATATTCATATAACCGAGAAAATTGCACTTTCTTAGTTTTAGACTTAAAGTCGATTTTCTTGTAAATTGTATGTCAATTGCGTGAGCACTGTACTGCTTAAGCCAAAAACATGAATTGTACTGATTTAAGCGAAAGCCAAATTATATTGTTATTGCAGAATTGACATATTCATATAACCGAAAAAATTGCACTTTCTTAGTTTTAGACTTAAAGTCGATTTTATTGTAAATTGTATGTCAATTGCGTGAGCACTGTACTGCTTAAGCCAAAAACATGCATTGTACTGATTTGAGCGAAAGCCAAATTATATTGTTATTGCAGAATTGACATATTCATATACCCGAAAAAATTGCACATTCTTAGTTTTAGACTTAAAGTCGATTTTCTTGTAAATTGTATGTAAATTGCGTGAGCACTGTACTGCTTAAGCCAAAAACATGAATTGTACTGATATAAGCGAAAGCCAAATTATATTGCTATTGCAGAATTGACATATTCATATAACCGAGAAAATTGCACTTTCTTAGTTTTAGACTTAAAGTCGATTTTCTTGTAAATTGTATGTCAATTGCGTGAGCACTGTACTGCTTAAGCCAAAAACATGAATTGTACTGATTTGAGCGAAAGTTAAATTATATTGTTATTGCAGAATTGACATATTCATATAACCTAAAAAATTGCACTTTCCATGTTTAAAAGTCGATTTTCTTGTAAATTGTATGTCAATTGCATGATTACTGTACTGCTTAAGCTGAAAAACATGAATTTCACTGATTTGAGCGAAAGTCAAATTATATTTTTATTGCAGGATTAACAAATTAATATTACCGAAAAAGTTGCACTTTCTTAGGTTTAGACTCAAAGTCGATTTTCTTTTAAATTGTATGTCAATTGCGTGAGCACTGTACTGCTTAAGCCGACAAACATGAATTTTACTGATTTGAGCGAAAGTCAAATTATATTGTTATTGCAGGATTAACAAATTAATATTACCGAAAAAGTTGCACTTTCTTAGGTTTAGGCTCAAAGTCAATTCTCTTGTAAATTGTATGTTAATCACTTGAGCACTGTACCGCATAAGCCGAAAAACATCAATTTTATAGATTTGAGCGAAAGTTAAAGTATATTGTTATTGCAGAATTGACATATTCATAAAACCTAAAAAATTGCACTTTCCAAGTTTAAAAGTCGATTTTCTTGTAAATTGTATGTCAATTGCATGATTACTGTACTGCTTAAGCTGAAAAACATGAATTTCACTGATTTGAGCGAAAGTCAAATTATATTTTTATTGCAGGATTAACAAATTAATATTACCGAAAAAGTTGCACTTTCTTAGGTTTAGACTCAAAGTCGATTTTCTTTTAAATTGTATGTCAATTGCGTGAGCACTGCACTGCTTAAGCCAAAAACATGAATTGTACTGATTTAAGCGAAAGCCAAATTATATTGTTATTGCAGAATTGACATATTCATATAACCGAAAAAATTGCACTTTCTTAGTTTTAGACTTAAAGTCGATTTTCTTGTAAATTGTATGTCAATTGCGTGAGCACTGTACTGCTTAAGCCAAAAACATGAATTGTACTGATTTGAGCGAAAGCCAAATTATATTGTTATTGCAGAATTGACATATTCATATACCCGAAAAAATTGCACATTCTTAGTTTTAGACTTAAAGTCGATTTTCTTGTAAATTGTATGTAAATTGCGTGAGCACTGTACTGCTTAAGCCAAAAACATGAATTGTACTGATTTAAGCGAAAGCCAAATTATATTGTTATTGCAGAATTGACATATTCATATAACCGAGAAAATTGCACTTTCTTAGTTTTAGACTTAAAGTCGATTTTCTTGTAAATTGTATGTCAATTGCGTGAGCACTGTACTGCTTAAGCCAAAAACATGAATTGTACTGATTTGAGCGAAAGTTAAATTATATTGTTATTGCAGAATTGACATATTCATATAACCTAAAAAAATTGCACTTTCCATGTTTAAAAGTCGATTTTCTGTTAATTGTATGTCAATTGCATGATTACTGTACTGCTTAAGCTGAAAAACGTGATTTTCACTGATTTGAGCGAAAGTCAAATTATATTTTTATTGCAGGATTAACAAATTAATATTACCGAAAAAGTTGCACTTACTTAGGTTTAGACTCAAAGTCGATTTTCTTTTAAATTGTATGTCAATTGCGTGAGCACTGTACTGCTTAAGCCGACAAACATGAATTTTACTGATTTGAGCGAAAGTCAAATTATATTGTAATTGCAGGATTAACAAATTAATATTACCGAAAAAGTTGCACTTTCTTAGGTTTAGGCTCAAAGTCAATTCTCTTGTAAATTGTATGTTAATCACTTGAGCACTGTACCGCATAAGCCGAAAAACATCAATTTTATAGATTTGAGCGAAAGTTAAATTATATTGTTATTGCAGAATTGACATATTCATATAACCTAAAAAATTGCACTTTCCAAGTTTAAAAGTCGATTTTGTTGTAAATTGTATGTCAATTGCATGATTACTGTACTGCTTAAGCTGAAAAAGATGAATTTCACTGATTTGAGCGAAAGTCAAATTATATTTTTATTGCATGATTAACAAATTAATATTACCGAAAAAGTTGCACTTTCTTAGGTTTAGACTCAAAGTCGATTTTCTTGTAAATTGTATGTCAAATGCGTGAGCACTGTACTGTTTAAGCCGAAAAACATGAATTGTACTGATATGGGCGAAAGCCAAATTATATTGTTTTTGCAGAATTGACATATTCATATAACCGAAAAAATTGCACTTTTTTAGTTTTAGACTTAAAGTCGATTTTCTTGTAAATTGTATGTCAAATGCGTGAGCACTGTACTGTTTAAGCCGAAAAACATGAATTGTACTGATATGGGCGAAAGCCAAATTGTATTGTTTTTGCAGAATTGACATATTCATATAACCGAAAAAATGGCACTTTCTTAGTTTTAGACTTAAAGTCGATTTTCTTGTAAATTATATGTCAATTGCGTGAGCACTGTACTGCTTAAGCCAAAAACATGAATTGTACTGATTTAAGCGAAAGCCAAATTATATTGTTATTGCAGAATTGACATATTCATATAACCGAAAAAATTGCACTTTCTTATTTTTAGACTTAAAGTCGATTTTCTTGTAAATTGTATGTCAATTGCGTGAGCACTGTACTGCTTAAGCCAAAAACATGAATTGTACTGATTTGAGCGAAAGCCAAATTATATTGTTATTGCAGAATTGACATATTCATATACCCGAAAAAATTGCACATTCTTAGTTTTAGACTTAAAGTCGATTTTCTTGTAAATTGTATGTAAATTGCGTGAGCACTGTACTGCTTAAGCCAAAAACATGAATTGTACTGATTTAAGCGAAAGCCAAATTATATTGTTATTGCAGAATTGACATATTCATATAACCGAGAAAATTGCACTTTCTTAGTTTTAGACTTAAAGTCGATTTTCTTGTAAATTGTATGTCAATTGCGTGAGCACTGTACTGCTTAAGCCAAAAACATGAATTGTACTGATGTGAGCGAAAGTTAAATTATATTGTTATTGCAGAATTGACATATTCATATAACCTAAAAAATTGCACTTTCCATGTTTAAAAGTCGATTTTCTTGTAAATTGTATGTCAATTGCATGATTACTGTACTGCTTAAGCTGAAAAACATGAATTTCACTGATTTGAGCGAAAGTCAAATTATATTTTTATTGCAGGATTAACAAATTAATATTACCGAAAAAGTTGCACTTTCTTAGGTTTAGACTCAAAGTCGATTTTCTTTTAAATTGTATGTCAATTGCGTGAGCACTGTACTGCTTAAGCCGACAAACATGAATTTGACTGATTTGAGCGAAAGTCAAATTATATTGTTATTGCAGGATTAACAAATTAATATTACCGAAAAAGTTGCACTTTCTTAGGTTTAGGCTCAAAGTCAATTCTCTTGTAAATTGTATGTTAATCACTTGAGCACTGTTCCGCATAAGCCGAAAAACATCAATTTTATAGATTTGAGCGAAAGTTAAATTATATTGTTATTGCAGAATTGACATATTCATATAACCTAAAAAATTGCACTTTCCAAGTTTAAAAGTCGATTTTCTTGTAAATTGTATGTCAATTGCATGATTACTGTACTGCTTAAGCTGAAAAACATGAATTTCACTAATTTCAGCGAAAGTCAAATTATATTGTTATTGCAGGATTAACAAATTAATATTACCGAAAAAGTTGCACTTTCTTAGGTTTAGACTCAAAGTCGATTTTCTTTTAAATTGTATGTCAATTGCGTGAGCACTGTACTGCTTAAGCCGACAAACATGAATTTTACTGATTTGAGCGAAAGTCAAATTATATTGTTATTGCAGGATTAACAAATTAATATTACCGAAAAAGTTGCACTTTCTTAGGTTTAGGCTCAAAGTCAATTCTCTTGTTAATTGTATGTTAATCACTTGAGCACTGTACCGCATAAGCCGAAAAACATCAATTTTATAGATTTGAGCGAAAGTTAAATTATATTGTTATTGCAGAATTGACATATTCATATAACCTAAAAAATTGCACTTTCCAAGTTTAAAAGTCGATTTTCTTGTAAATTGTATGTGAATTGCATGATTACTGTACTGCTTAAGCTGAATAACATGAATTTCACTGATTTGAGCGAAAGTCAAATTATATTGTTATTGCAGGAATAACAAATTAATATTACCGAAAAAGGTGCACTTTCTTAGGTTTAGACTTGAAGTCGATTTTCTTGTAAATTGTATGTCAATTGCGTGAGCACTTACTGCTTAAGCCGAAAAACATGAATTGTACTGAGTTGAGCGAAAGTCAAATTATATTTTTATTGCAGGATAAACAAATTAATATTATCGAAAAAGTTGCACTTTCTTAGTTTTGAACTTAAAGTCGATTTTCCTGTAAATTGTATGTCAAATGCGTGAGCACTTTACTGCTTAAGCCGAAAAACATGAATTGTACTGATATGAGCGAAAGACAAATAATGTTGTTTTGAGAATTGACATATTCATATAACCGAAAAAAATTGCACTTTCTTAGTTTTAGACTTAAAGTCGATTTTCTTGTAAATTGTATGTTAAATGCATGAGCACTGTACTGCTTAAGCCGAAAAACATGAATTGTACTGATATGAGCGAAAGCCAAATTATATTGTTATTGCAGAATTGACATATTCATATAACCGCAAAAATGGCACTTTCTTAGTTTTAGACTTAAAGTCGATTTTCTTGTAAATTGTATGTCAATTGCGTGAGCACTGTACTGCTTAAGCCAAAAACATGAATTGTACTGATTTGAGCGAAAGCCAAATTATATTGTTATTGCAGAATTGACATATTCATATACCCGAAAAAATTGCACATTCTTAGTTTTAGACTTAAAGTCGATTTTCTTGTAAATTGTATGTAAATTGCGTGAGCACTGTACTGCTTAAGCCAAAAACATGAATTGTACTGAGTTGAGCGAAAGTCAAATTATATTTTGATTGCAGGATAAACAAATTAATATTACCGAAAAAGTTGCACTTTCTTAGTTTTAGACTCAAAGTCGATTTTCTTGTAAATTGTATGTAAATTGCGTGAGCACTGTACTGCTTAAGCCAAAAACATGAATTGTACTGAGTTGAGCGAAAGTCAAATTATATTTTTATTGCAGGATAAACAAATTAATATTACCGAAAAAGTTGCACTTTCTTAGTTTTAGACTTAAAGTCGATTTTCTTGTAAATTGTATGTCAATTGCGTGAGCACTGTACTGCTTAAGCCAAAAACATGAATTGTACTGATTTGAGCGAAAGTTAAATTATATTGTTATTGCAGAATTGACATATTCATATAACCTAAAGAATTGCACTTTCCATGTTTAAAAGTCGATTTTCTTTTAATTGTATGTCAATTGCATGATTACTGTACTGCTTAAGCTGAAAAACATGAATTTCACTGATTTGAGCGAAAGTCAAATTATATTTTTATTGCAGGATTAACAAATTAGTATTACCGAAAAAGTTGCACTTTCTTAGGTTTAGACTCAAAGTCGATTTTCTTTTAAATTGTATGTCAATTGCGTGAGCACTGTACTGCTTAAGCCGACAAACATGAATTTTACTGATTTGAGCGAAAGTCAAATTATATTGTTATTGCAGGATTAACAAATTAATATTACCGAAAAAGTTGCACTTTCTTAGGTTTAGGCTCAAAGTCAATTCTCTTGTAAATTGTATGTTAATCACTTGAGCACTGTACCGCATAAGCCGAAAAACATCAATTTTATAGATTTGAGCGAAAGTTAAATTATATTGTTATTGCAGAATTTACATATTCATATAACCGAAAAAATTGCACTTTCTTAGTTTTAGACTCAAAGTCGATTTTCTTGTAAATTGTATGTCAATTGCGGCAGCACTGTACTGCTTAAGCCGAAAAACATCAATTTTATAGATTTGAGCGAAAGTTAAATTATATTGTTATTGCAGAATTGACATATTCATATAACCTAAAAAATTGCACTTTCCAAGTTTAAAAGTCGATTTTGTTGTAAATTGTATGTCAATTGCATGATTACTGTACTGCTTAAGCTAAAAAAGATGAATTTCACTGATTTGAGCGAAAGTCAAATTATATTTTTATTGCAGGATTAACTAATTAATATTACCGAAAAAGTTGCACTTTCTTAGGTTTAGACTCAAAGTCGATTTTCTTGTAAATTGTATGTCAAATGCGTGAGCACTGTACTGTTTAAGCCGAAAAACATGAATTGTACTGATATGGGCGAAAGCCAAATTATATTGTTTTTGCAGAATTGACATATTCATATAACCGAAAAAATTGCACTTTTTTAGTTTTAGACTTAAAGTCGATTTTCTTGTAAATTGTATGTCAAATGCGTGAGCACTGTACTGTTTAAGCCGAAAAACATGAATTGTACTGATATGGGCGAAAGCCAAATTATATTGTTTTTGCAGAATTGACATATTCATATAACCGAAAAAATGGCACTTTCTTAGTTTTAGACTTAAAGTCGATTTTCTTGTAAATTGTATGTCAATTGCGTGAGCACTGTACTGCTTAAGCCAAAAACATGATTTGTACTGATTTAAGCGAAAGCCAAATTATATTGTTATTGCAGAATTGACATATTCATATAACCGAAAAAATTGCACTTTCTTATTTTTAGACTTAAAGTCGATTTTCTTGTAAATTGTATGTCAATTGCGTGAGCACTGTACTGCTTAAGCCAAAAACATGAATTGTACTGATTTGAGCGAAAGCCAAATTATATTGTTATTGCAGAATTGACATATTCATATACCCGAAAAAATTGCACATTCTTAGTTTTAGACTTAAAGTCGATTTTCTTGTAAATTGTATGTAAATTGCGTGAGCACTGTACTGCTTAAGCCAAAAACATGAATTGTACTGATTTAAGCGAAAGCCAAATTATATTGTTATTGCAGAATTGACATATTCATATAACCGAGAAAATTGCACTTTCTTAGTTTAAGACTTAAAGTCGATTTTCTTGTAAATTGTATGTCAATTGCGTGAGCACTGTACTGCTTAAGCCAAAAACATGAATTGTACTGATTTGAGCGAAAGTTAAATTATATTGTTATTGCAGAATTGACATATTCATATAACCTAAAAAATTGCACTTTCCATGTTTAAAAGTCGATTTTCTTGTAAATTGTATGTCAATTGCATGATTACTGTACTGCTTAAGCTGAAAAACATGAATTTCACTGATTTGAGCGAAAGTCAAATTATATTTTTATTGCAGGATTAACAAATTAATATTACCGAAAAAGTTGCACTTTCTTAGGTTTAGACTCAAAGTCGATTTTCTTTTAAATTGTATGTCAATTGCGTGAGCACTGTACTGCTTAAGCCGACAAACATGAATTTTACTGATTTGAGCGAAAGTCAAATTATATTGTTATTGCAGGATTAACAAATTAATATTACCGAAAAAGTTGCACTTTCTTAGGTTTAGGCTCAAAGTCAATTCTCTTGTAAATTGTATGTTAATCACTTGAGCACTGTACCGCATAAGCCGAAAAACATCAATTTTATAGATTTGAGCGAAAGTTAAATTATATTGTTATTGCAGAATTGACATATTCATATAACCTAAAAAATTGCACTTTCTTAGGTTTAGACTTAAAGTCGATTTTCTTGTAAATTGTATGTCAATTGCATGATTACTGTACTGCTTAAGCTGAAAAACATGAATTTCACTGATTTGAGCGAAAGTCAAATTATATTTTTATTGCAGGATTAACAAATTAATATTACCGAAAAAGTTGCACTTTCTTAGGTTTAGACTCAAAGTCGATTTTCTTTTAAATTGTATGTCAATTGCGTGAGCACTGTACTGCTTAAGCCGACAAACATGAATTTTACTGATTTGAGCGAAAGTCAAATTATAATGTTATTGCAGGATTAACAAATTAATATTACCGAAAAATATGCACTTTCTTAGGTTTAGGCTCAAAGTCAATTCTCTTGTAAATTGTATGTTAATCACTTGAGCACTGTTCCGCATAAGCCGAAAAACATCAATTTTATAGATTTGAGCGAAAGTTAAATTATATTGTTATTGCAGAATTGACATATTCATATAACCTAAAAAATTGCACTTTCCAAGTTTAAAAGTCGATTTTCTTGTAAATTGTATGTCAATTGCATGATTACTGTACTGCTTAAGCTGAAAAACATGAATTTCACTAATTTCAGCGAAAGTCAAATTATATTGTTATTGCAGGATTAACAAATTAATATTACCGAAAAAGGTGCACTTTCTTAGGTTTAGACTTAAAGTCGATTTTCTTTTAAATTGTATGTCAATTGCGTGAGCACTGTTCTGCTTAAGCCGACAAACATGAATTTTACTGATTTGAGCGAAAGTCAAATTATATTGTTATTGCAGGATAAACAAATTAATATTACCGAAAAAGTTGCACTTTCTTAGTTTTGAACTTAAAGTCGATTTTCCTGTAAATTGTATGTCAAATGCGTGAGCACTTTACTGCTTAAGCCGAAAAACATGGATTGTACTGATATGAGCGAAAGACAAATAATGTTGTTTTGAGAATTGACATATTCATATAACCGAAAAAAATTGCACTTTCTTAGTTTTAGACTTAAAGTCGATTTTCTTGTAAATTGTATGTTAAATGCATGAGCACTGTACTGCTTAAGCCGAAAAACATGAATTGTACTGATATGAGCGAAAGCCAAATTATATTGTTATTGCAGAATTGACATATTCATATAACCGCAAAAATGGCACTTTCTTAGTTTTAGACTTAAAGTCGATTTTCTTGTAAATTGTATGTCAATTGCGTGAGCACTGTACTGCTTAAGCCAAAAACATGAATTGTACTGATTTGAGCGAAAGCCAAATTATATTGTTATTGCAGAATTGACATATTCATATACCCGAAAAAATTGCACATTCTTAGTTTTAGACTTAAAGTCGATTTTCTTGTAAATTGTATGTAAATTGCGTGAGCACTGTACTGCTTAAGCCAAAAACATGAATTGTACTGAGTTGAGCGAAAGTCAAATTATATTTTTATTGCAGGATAAACAAATTAATATTACCGAAAAAGTTGCACTTTCTTAGTTTTAGACTTAAAGTCGATTTTCTTGTAAATTGTATGTCAATTGCGTGAGCACTGTACTGCTTAAGCCAAAAACATGAATTGTACTGATTTGAGCGAAAGCCAAATTATATTGTTATTGCAGAATTGACATATTCATATAACCGAGAAAATTGCACTTTCTTAGTTTTAGACTTAAAGTCGATTTTCTTGTAAATTGTATGTCAATTGCGTGAGCACTGTACTGCTTAAGCCAAAAACATGAATTGTACTGATTTGAGCGAAAGTTAAATTATATTGTTATTGCAGAATTGACATATTCATATAACCTAAAGAATTGCACTTTCCATGTTTAAAAGTCGATTTTCTTTTAATTGTATGTCAATTGCATGATTACTGTACTGCTTAAGCTGAAAAACATGAATTTCACTGATTTGAGCGAAAGTCAAATTATATTTTTATTGCAGGATTAACAAATTAATATTACCGAAAAAGTTGCACTTTCTTAGGTTTAGACTCAAAGTCGATTTTCTTTTAAATTGTATGTCAATTGCGTGAGCACTGTACTGCTTAAGCCGACAAACATGAATTTTACTGATTTGAGCGAAAGTCAAATTATATTGTTATTGCAGGATTAACAAATTAATATTACCGAAAAAGTTGCACTTTCTTAGGTTTAGGCTCAAAGTCAATTCTCTTGTAAATTGTATGTTAATCACTTGAGCACTGTACCGCATAAGCCGAAAAACATCAATTTTATAGATTTGAGCGAAAGTTAAATTATATTGTTATTGCAGAATTTACATATTCATATAACCGAAAAAATTGCACTTTCTTAGTTTTAGACTCAAAGTCGATTTTCTTGTAAATTGTATGTCAATTGCGGCAGCACTGTACTGCTTAAGCCGAAAAACATCAATTTTATAGATTTGAGCGAAAGTTAAATTATATTGTTATTGCAGAATTGACATATTCATATAACCTAAAAAATTGCACTTTCCAAGTTTAAAAGTCGATTTTGTTGTAAATTGTATGTCAATTGCATGATTACTGTACTGCTTAAGCTGAAAAAGATGAATTTCACTGATTTGAGCGAAAGTCAAATTATATTTTTATTGCAGGATTAACAAATTAATATTACCGAAAAAGTTGCACTTTCTTAGGTTTAGACTCAAAGTCGATTTTCTTTTAAATTGTATGTCAATTGCGTGAGCACTGTACTGTATGTCAATTGCGGCAGCACTGTACTGCTTAAGCCGAAAAACATCAATTTTATAGATTTGAGCGAAAGTTAAATTATATTGTTATTGCAGAATTGACATATTCATATAACCTAAAAAATTGCACTTTCCAAGTTTAAAAGTCGATTTTGTTGTAAATTGTATGTCAATTGCATGATTACTGTACTGCTTAAGCTGAAAAAGATGAATTTCACTGATTTGAGCGAAAGTCAAATTATATTTTTATTGCAGGATTAACAAATTAATATTACCGAAAAAGTTGCACTTTCTTAGGTTTAGACTCAAAGTCGATTTTCTTGTAAATTGTATGTCAAATGCGTGAGCACTGTACTGTTTAAGCCGAAAAACATGAATTGTACTGATATGGGCGAAAGCCAAATTATATTGTTTTTGCAGAATTGACATATTCATATAACCGAAAAAATTGCACTTTTTTAGTTTTAGACTTAAAGTCGATTTTCTTGTAGATTGTATGTCAAATGCGTGAGCACTGTACTGTTTAAGCCGAAAAACATGAATTGTACTGATATGGGCGAAAGCCAAATTATATTGTGTTTGCAGAATTGACATATTGTTATAACCGAAAAAATGGCACTTTCTTAGTTTTAGACTTAAAGTCGATTTTCTTGTAAATTGTATGTCAATTGCGTGAGCACTGTACTGCTTAAGCCAAAAACATGAATTGTGCTGATTTAAGCGAAAGCCAAATTATATTGTTATTGCAGAATTGACATATTCATATAACCGAAAAAATTGCACTTTCTTATTTTTAGACTTAAAGTCGATTTTCTTGTAAATTGTATGTCAATTGCGTGAGCACTGTACTGCTTAAGCCAAAAACATGAATTGTACTGATTTGAGCGAAAGCCAAATTATATTGTTATTGCAGAATTGACATATTCATATACCCGAAAAAATTGCACATTCTTAGTTTTAGACTTAAAGTCGATTTTCTTGTAAATTGTATGTAAATTGCGTGAGCACTGTACTGCTTAAGCCAAAAACATGAATTGTACTGATTTAAGCGAAAGCCAAATTATATTGTTATTGCAGAATTGACATATTCATATAACCGAGAAAATTGCACTTTCTTAGTTTAAGACTTAAAGTCGATTTTCTTGTAAATTGTATGTCAATTGCGTGAGCACTGTACTGCTTAAGCCAAAAACATGAATTGTACTGATTTGAGCGAAAGTTAAATTATATTGTTATTGCAGAATTGACATATTCATATAACCTAAAAAATTGCACTTTCCATGTTTAAAAGTCGATTTTCTTGTAAATTGTATGTCAATTGCATGATTACTGTACTGCTTAAGCTGAAAAACATGAATTTCACTGATTTGAGCGAAAGTCAAATTATATTTTTATTGCAGGATTAACAAATTAATATTACCGAAAAAGTTGCACTTTCTTAGGTTTAGACTCAAAGTCGATTTTCTTTTAAATTGTATGTCAATTGCGTGAGCACTGTACTGCTTAAGCCGACAAACATGAATTTTACTGATTTGAGCGAAAGTCAAATTATATTGTTATTGCAGGATTAACAAATTAATATTACCGAAAAAGTTGCACTTTCTTAGGTTTAGGCTCAAAGTCAATTCTCTTGTAAATTGTATGTTAATCACTTGAGCACTGTACCGCATAAGCCGAAAAACATCAATTTTATAGATTTGAGCGAAAGTTAAATTATATTGTTATTGCAGAATTGACATATTCATATAACCTAAAAAATTGCACTTTCTTAGGTTTAGACTTAAAGTCGATTTTCTTGTAAATTGTATGTCAATTGCATGATTACTGTACTGCTTAAGCTGAAAAAGATGAATTTCACTGATTTGAGCGAAAGTCAAATTATATTTTTATTGCAGGATTAACAAATTAATATTACCGAAAAAGTTGCACTTTCTTAGGTTTAGACTCAAAGTCGATTTTCTTTTAAATTGTATGTCAATTGCGTGAGCACTGTACTGCTTAAGCCGACAAACATGAATTTTACTGATTTGAGCGAAAGTCAAATTATAATGTTATTGCAGGATTAACAAATTAATATTACCGAAAAATATGCACTTTCTTAGGTTTAGGCTCAAAGTCAATTCTCTTGTAAATTGTATGTTAATCACTTGAGCACTGTTCCGCATAAGCCGAAAAACATCAATTTTATAGATTTGAGCGAAAGTTAAATTATATTGTTATTGCAGAATTGACATATTCATATAACCTAAAAAATTGCACTTTCCAAGTTTAAAAGTCGATTTTCTTGTAAATTGTATGTCAATTGCATGATTACTGTACTGCTTAAGCTGAAAAACATGAATTTCACTAATTTCAGCGAAAGTCAAATTATATTGTTATTGCAGGATTAACAAATTAATATTACCGAAAAAGTTGCACTTTCTTAGGTTTAGACTCAAAGTCGATTTTCTTTTAAATTGTATGTCAATTGCGTGAGCACTGTACTGCTTAAGCCGACAAACATGAATTTTACTGATTTGAGCGAAAGTCAAATTATATTGTTATTGCAGGATTAACAAATTAATATTACCGAAAAAGTTGCACTTTCTTAGGTTTAGGCTCAAAGTCAATTCTCTTGTTAATTGTATGTTAATCACTTGAGCACTGTACCGCATAAGCCGAAAAACATCAATTTTATAGATTTGAGCGAAAGTTAAATTATATTGTTATTGCAGAATTGACATATTCATATAACCTAAAAAATTGCACTTTCCAAGTTTAAAAGTCGATTTTCTTGTAAATTGTATGTGAATTGCATGATTACTGTACTGCTTAAGCTGAATAACATGAATTTCACTGATTTCAGCGAAAGTCAAATTATATTGTTATTGCAGGAATAACAAATTAATATTACCGAAAAAGGTGCACTTTCTTAGGTTTAGACTTAAAGTCGATTTTCTTTTAAATTGTATGTCAATTGCGTGAGCACTGTTCTGCTTAAGCCGACAAACATGAATTTTACTGATTTGAGCGAAAGTCAAATTATATTGTTATTGCAGGATTAACAAATTAATATTACCGAAAAAGTTGCACTTTCTTAGGTTTAGGCTCAAAGTTAATTCTCTTGTTAATTGTATGTTAATCACTTGAGCACTGTACCGCATAAGCCAAAAAACATCAATTTTATAGATTTGAGCGAAAGTTAAATTATATTGTTATTGCAGAATTGACATATTCATATAACCTAAAAAATTGCACTTTCCAAGTTTAAAAGTCGATTTTCTTGTAAATTGTATGTGAATTGCATGATTACTGTACTGCTTAAGCTGAATAACATGAATTGTACTGATATGAGCGAAAGACAAATAATGTTGTTTTGAGAATTGACATATTCATATAACCGAAAAAAATTGCACTTTCTTAGTTTTAGACTTAAAGTCGATTTTCTTGTAAATTGTATGTTAAATGCATGAGCACTGTACTGCTTAAGCCGAAAAAAATGAATTGTACTGATATGAGCGAAAGCCAAATTATATTGTTATTGCAGAATTGACATATTCATATAACCGCAAAAATGGCACTTTCTTAGTTTTAGACTTAAAGTCGATTTTCTTGTAAATTGTATGTCAATTGCGTGAGCACTGTACTGCTTAAGCCAAAAACATGAATTGTACTGATTTGAGCGAAAGCCAAATTATATTGTTATTGCAGAATTGACATATTCATATAACCGAAAAAATTGCACTTTCTTAGTTTTAGACTTAAAGTCGATTTTCTTGTAAATTGTATGTCAATTGCGTGAGCACTGTACTGCTTAAGCCAAAAACATGAATTGTACTGATTTGAGCGAAAGTTAAATTATATTGTTATTGCAGAATTGACATATTCATATAACCTAAAAAATTGCACTTTTTTAGTTTTAGATTAAAGTCGATTTTCTTGTAAATTGTATGTCAAATGCGTGAGCACTGTACTGCTTAAGCCGAAAAACATGAATTGTACTGATATGAGCGAAAGAAAAATTATATTGTTTTTGCAGAATTGACATATTCATATAACCGAAAAAATGGCACTTTCTTAGTTTTAGGCTTAAAGTCGATTTTCGTGTAAATTGTATGTCAATTGCGTGAGCACTGTACTGCTTAAGCCAAAAACATGAATTGTACTGATTTAAGCGAAAGCCAAATTATATTGTTATTGCAGAATTGACATATTCATATAACCGAAAAAATTGCACTTTCTTAGTTTTAGACCTAAAGTCGATTTTCTTGTAAATTGTATGTCAATTGCGTGAGCACGGTACTGCTTAAGCCAAAAACATGAATTGTACTGATTTGAGCGAAAGTTAAATTATATTGTTATTGCAGAATTGACATATTCATATAACCTAAAAAATTGCACTTTCCATGTTTAAAAGTCGATTTTCTTGTAAATTGTATGTCAATTGCATGATTACTGTACTGCTTAAGCTGAAAAACATGAATTTCACTGATTTGAGCGAAAGTCAAATTATATTTTTATTGCAGGATTAACAAAATAATATTACCGAAAAAGTTGCACTTTCTTAGGTTTAGACTCAAAGTCGATTTTCTTTTAAATTGTATGGCAATTGCGTGAGCACTGTACTGCTTAAGCCGACAAACATGAATTTTACTGATTTGAGCGAAAGTCAAATTATATTGTTATTGCAGGATTAACAAATTAATATTACCGAAAAAGTTGCACTTTCTTAGGTTTAGGCTCAAAGTCAATTCTCTTGTAAATTGTATGTTAATCACTTGAGCACTGTACCGCATAAGCCGAAAAACATCAATTTTATAGATTTGAGCGAAAGTTAAATTATATTGTTATTGCAGAATTGACATATTCATATAACCTAAAAAATTGCACTTTCTTAGTTTTAGACTCAAAGTCGATTTTTTTGTAAATTGTATGTCAATTTCGTGAGCACTGTATTGCTTAAGCCGAAAAACAAGAATTTTACTGATTTGAACGAATGTCAAATTATATTGTTATTGCAGAATTGACATATTCATATAACCGAAAAAATTGCACTTTCTTAGCTTTAGACTCAAAGTCGATTTTTTTGTAAATTGTATGTCAATTTCGTGAGCACTGTACTGCTTAAGCCGAAAAACATGAATTTTACTGATTTTAACGAATGTCAAATTATATTGTTATTGCAGAATTGACATATTCATATAACCGAAAAAATTGCACTTTCTTAGCTTTAGACTCAAAGTCGATTTTTTTGTAAATTGTATGTCAATTTCGTGAGCACTGTATTGCTTAAGCCGAAAAACATGAATTTCACTGATTTGAGCGAAAGTCAAATTATATTTTTATTGCAGGATTAACAAAATAATATTACCGAAAAAGTTGCACTTTCTTAGGTTTAGACTCAAAGTCGATTTTCTTTTAAATTGTATGGCAATTGCGTGAGCACTGTACTGCTTAAGCCGACAAACATGAATTTTACTGATTTGAGCGAAAGTCAAATTATATTGTTATTGCAGGATTAACAAATTAATATTACCGAAAAAGTTGCACTTTCTTAGGTTTAGGCTCAAAGTCAATTCTCTTGTAAATTGTATGTTAATCACTTGAGCACTGTACCGCATAAGCCGAAAAACATCAATTTTATAGATTTGAGCGAAAGTTAAATTATATTGTTATTGCAGAATTGACATATTCATATAACCTAAAAAATTGCACTTTCCAAGTTTAAAAGTCGATTTTCTTGTAAATTGTATGTCAATTGCATGATCACTGTACTGCTTAAGCTGAAAAACATGAATTGTACTGAGTTGAGCCAAAGTCAAATTATATTTTTATTGCAGGATAAACAAATTAATATTACCGAAAAAGTTGCACTTTCTTAGGTTTAGACTCAAAGTCGATTTTTTTGTAAATTGTATGTCAATTTCGTGAGCACTGTATTTCTTAAGCCGAAAAACAAGAATTTTACTGATTTTAACGAATGTCAAATTATATTGTTATTGCAGAATTGACATATTCATATAACCGAAAAAATTGCACTTTCTTAGTTTTAGACTCAAAGTCGATTTTTTTGTAAATTGTATGTCAATTTCGTGAGCACTGTATTGCTTAAGCCGAAAAACAAGAATTTTACTGATTTGAACGAATGTCAAATTATATTGTTATTGCAGAATTGACATATTCATATAACCGAAAAAATTGCACTTTCTTAGCTTTAGACTCAAAGTCGAATTTTTTGTAAATTGTATGTCAATTTCGTGAGCACTGTACTGCTTACGCCGAAAAACATGAATTTTACTGATTTGAGCGAATGTCAAATTATAATGTTATTGCAGGATTAACAAATTAATATAACCGAAAAAATTGCACTTTCTTAGTTTTAGGCTTAAAGTCGATTTTCGTGTAAATTGTATGTCAATTGCGTGAGCACTGTACTGCTTAAGCCAAAAACATGAATTGTACTGATTTAAGCGAAAGCCAAATTATATTGTTATTGCAGAATTGACATATTCATATAACCGAAAAAATTGCACTTTCTTAGTTTTAGACCTAAAGTCGATTTTCTTGTAAATTGTATGTCAATTGCGTGAGCACGGTACTGCTTAAGCCAAAAACATGAATTGTACTGATTTGAGCGAAAGTTAAATTATATTGTTATTGCAGAATTGACATATTCATATAACCTAAAAAATTGCACTTTCCATGTTTAAAAGTCGATTTTCTTGTAAATTGTATGTCAATTGCATGATTACTGTACTGCTTAAGCTGAAAAACATGAATTTCACTGATTTGAGCGCAAGTCAAATTATATTTTTATTGCAGGATTAACAAAATAATATTACCGAAAAAGTTGCACTTTCTTAGGTTTAGACTCAAAGTCGATTTTCTTTTAAATTGTATGGCAATTGCGTGAGCACTGTACTGCTTAAGCCGACAAACATGAATTTTACTGATTTGAGCGAAAGTCAAATTATATTGTTATTGCAGGATTAACAAATTAATATTACCGAAAAAGTTGCACTTTCTTAGGTTTAGGCTCAAAGTCAATTCTCTTGTAAATTGTATGTTAATCACTTAAGCACTGTACCGCATAAGCCGAAAAACATCAATTTTATAGATTTGAGCGAAAGTTAAATTATATTGTTATTGCAGAATTGACATATTCATATAACCTAAAAAATTGCACTTTCCAAGTTTAAAAGTCGATTTTCTTGTAAATTGTATGTCAATTGCATGATCACTGTACTGCTTAAGCTGAAAAACATGAATTGTACTGAGTTGAGCCAAAGTCAAATTATATTTTTATTGCAGGATAAACAAATTAATATTACCGAAAAAGTTGCACTTTCTTAGGTTTAGACTCAAAGTCGATTTTTTTGTAAATTGTATGTCAATTTCGTGAGCACTGTATTGCTTAAGCCGAAAAACAAGAATTTTACTGATTTTAACGAATGTCAAATTATATTGTTATTGCAGAATTGACATATTCATATAACCGAAAAAATTGCACTTTCTTAGTTTTAGACTCAAAGTCGATTTTTTTGTAAATTGTATGTCAATTTCGTGAGCACTGTATTGCTTAAGCCGAAAAACAAGAATTTTACTGATTTGAACGAATGTCAAATTATATTGTTATTGCAGAATTGACATATTCATATAACCGAAAAAATTGCACTTTCTTAGCTTTAGACTCAAAGTCGATTTTTTTGTAAATTGTATGTCAATTTCGTGAGCACTGTACTGCTTAAGCCGAAAAACATGAATTTTACTGATTTGAGCGAATGTCAAATTATAATGTTATTGCAGGATTAACAAATTAATATAACCGAAAAAATTGCACTTTCTTAGTTTTAGACTCAAAGTCGATTTTTTTGTAAATTGTATGTCAATTTCGTGAGCACTGTATTGCTTAAGCCGAAAAACAAGAATTTTACTGATTTGAACGAATGTCAAATTATATTGTTATTGCAGAATTGACATATTCATATAACCGAAAAAATTGCACTTTCTTAGCTTTAGACTCAAAGTCGATTTTTTTGTAAATTGTATGTCAATTTCGTGAGCACTGTATTGCTTAAGCCGAAAAACAAGAATTTTACTGATTTGAACGAATGTCAAATTCTATTGTTATTGCAGAATTGACATATTCATATAACCGAAAAAATTGCACTATCTTAGTTTTAGACTTAAAGTCGATTTTCTTGTAAATTGTATGTCAATTGCGTGAGCACTGTACTGCTTAAGCCAAAAACATGAATTATACTGATTTGAGCGAAAGCCAAATTATATAAAGTCGATTTGCTTGTAAATTGTATGTCAATTGCGTGAGCACTGTACTGCTTAAGCCAAAAACATGAATTATACTGATTTGAGCGAAAGCCAAATTATATTGTTATTGCAGAATTGACATATTCATATAACCGAAAAAATTGCACTTTCTTAGTTTTAGACTTAAAGTCGATTTTCTTGTAAATTGTATGTCAATTCCGTGAGCACTGTACTGCTTAAGCCGAAAAACTTGAATTGTACTGATTTGAGCGAAAGCCAAATAATATTGTTATTGCAGGATTAACAAATTAATATTACCGAAAAAAATGCACTTTCTTAGTTTTATACTTAAAGTCGATTTTCTTGTAAATTGTATGTCAATTCCACGAGCACTGTACTGCTTAAGCCGAAAAACATGAATTTTACTGATTTGAGCGAAAGTCAAATTATATTGTTATTGCAGGATTAACAAATTAATATTACCGAAAAAGTTGCACTTTCTTCGGTTTAGGCTCAAAGTCAATTCTCTTGTAAATTGTATGTTAATCACTTGACCACTGTACTACATAAGCCGAAAAACATCAATTTTATAGATTTGAGCGAAAGTTAAATTATATTGTTATTGCAGAATTGACATATTCATATAACCTAAAAAATTGCACTTTCCAAGTTTAAAAGTCGATTTTCTTGTAAATTGTATGTCAATTGCATGATTACTGTACTGCTTAAGCAGAAAAACATGAATTTCACTGATTTGAGTGAAAGTCAAATTATATTGTTATTGCAGGATTAACAAATTAATATTACCGAAAAAGGTGCACTTTCTTAGGTTTAGACTCAAAGTCGATTTTCTTGTAAATTGTATGTCAATTCCGTGAGCGCTTACTGCTTAGGCCGAAAAACAAGAATTTTACTGATTTTAACGAATGTCAAATTATATTGTTATTGCAGAATTGACATATTCATATAACCGAAAAAATTGCACTTTCTTAGTTTTAGACCCAAAGTCGATTTTTTTGTAAATTGTATGTCAATTTCGTGAGCACTGTATTGCTTAAGCCGAAAAACAAGAATTTTACTGATTTTAACGAATGTCAAATTATATTGTTATTGCAGAATTGACATATTCATATAACCGAAAAAGTTGCACTTTCTTAGTTTTAGACCCAAAGTCGATTTTTTGTAAATTGTATGTCAATTTCGTGAGCACTGTATTGCTTAAGCCGAAAAACAAGAATTTTACTGATTTGAACGAATGTCAAATTATATTGCTATTGCAGAATTGACATATTCATATAACCGAAAAAATTGCACTTTCTTAGCTTTAGACTCAAAGTCGATTTTTATGTAAATTGTATGTCAATTTCGTGAGCACTGTACTGCTTAAGCCGAAAAACATGAATTTTACTGATTTGAGCGAATGTCAAATTATATTGCTATTGCAGGATTAACAAATTAATATTACCGAAAAAGTTGCACTTTCTTAGGTTTAGGCTCAAAGTCAATTCTCTTGTAAATTGTATGTTAATCACTTGAGCACTGTACCGCATAAGCCGAAAAACATCAATTTTATAGATTTGAGCGAAAGTTAAATTATATTGTTATTGCAGAATTGACATATTCATATAACCTAAAAAATTGCACTTTCTTAGTTTTAGACTCAAAGTCGATTTTTTTGTAAATTGTATGTCAATTTCGTGAGCACTGTACCGCTGAAGCCGAAAAACAAGAATTTTACTGATTTGAACGAATGTCAAATTATATTGTTATTGCAGAATTGACATATTCATATAACCGAAAAAATTGCACTTTCTTAGCTTTAGACTCAAAGTCGATTTTTTTGTAAATTGTATGTCAATTTCGTGAGCACTGTACTGCTTAAGCTGAAAAACATGAATTTTACTGATTTTAACGAATGTCAAATTATATTGTTATTGCAGAATTGACATATTCATATAACCGAAAAAATTGCACTTTCTTAGCTTTAGACTCAAAGTCGATTTTTTTGTAAATTGTATGTCAATTTCGTGAGCACTGTATTGCTTAAGCCGAAAAACATGAATTTCACTGATTTGAGCGAAAGTCAAATTATATTTTTATTGCAGGATTAACAAAATAATATTACCGAAAAAGTTGCACTTTCTTAGGTTTAGACTCAAAGTCGATTTTCTTTTAAATTGTATGGCAATTGCGTGAGCACTGTACTGCTTAAGCCGACAAACATGAATTTTACTGATTTGAGCGAAAGTCAAATTATATTGTTATTGCAGGATTAACAAATTAATATTACCGAAAAAGTTGCACTTTCTTAGGTTTAGGCTCAAAGTCAATTCTCTTGTAAATTGTATGTTAATCACTTGAGCACTGTACCGCATAAGCCGAAAAACATCAATTTTATAGATTTGAGCGAAAGTTAAATTATATTGTTATTGCAGAATTGACATATTCATATAACCTAAAAAATTGCACTTTCCAAGTTTAAAAGTCGATTTTCTTGTAAATTGTATGTCAATTGCATGATCACTGTACTGCTTAAGCTGAAAAACATGAATTGTACTGAGTTGAGCCAAAGTCAAATTATATTTTTATTGCAGGATAAACAAATTAATATTACCGAAAAAGTTGCACTTTCTTAGGTTTAGACTCAAAGTCGATTTTTTTGTAAATTGTATGTCAATTTCGTGAGCACTGTATTTCTTAAGCCGAAAAACAAGAATTTTACTGATTTTAACGAATGTCAAATTATATTGTTATTGCAGAATTGACATATTCATATAACCGAAAAAATTGCACTTTCTTAGTTTTAGACTCAAAGTCGATTTTTTTGTAAATTGTATGTCAATTTCGTGAGCACTGTATTGCTTAAGCCGAAAAACAAGAATTTTACTGATTTGAACGAATGTCAAATTATATTGTTATTGCAGAATTGACATATTCATATAACCGAAAAAATTGCACTTTCTTAGCTTTAGACTCAAAGTCGAATTTTTTGTAAATTGTATGTCAATTTCGTGAGCACTGTACTGCTTACGCCGAAAAACATGAATTTTACTGATTTGAGCGAATGTCAAATTATAATGTTATTGCAGGATTAACAAATTAATATAACCGAAAAAATTGCACTTTCTTAGTTTTAGATCCAAAGTCGATTTTTTTGTAAATTGTATGTCAATTTCGTGAGCACTGTATTGCTTAAG
The DNA here is from genome assembly GCF_042242935.1 of Bactrocera oleae. NCBI lineage: Eukaryota > Metazoa > Arthropoda > Insecta > Diptera > Tephritidae > Bactrocera > Bactrocera oleae. Next base: position 42,977,109 of record NC_091537.1, read on the forward strand.
CCGAAAAACAAGAATTTTACTGATTTGAACGAATGTCAAATTCTATTGTTATTGCAGAATTGACATATTCATATAACCGAAAAAATTGCACTATCTTAGTTTTAGACTTAAAGTCGATTTTCTTGTAAATTGTATGTCAATTGCGTGAGCACTGTACTGCTTAAGCCAAAAACATGAATTATACTGATTTGAGCGAAAGCCAAATTATATTGTTATTGCAGAATTGACATATTCATATAACCGAAAAAATTGCACTATCTTAGTTTTAGACTTAAAGTCGATTTTCTTGTAAATTGTATGTCAATTCCGTGAGCACTGTACTGCTTAAGCCGAAAAACTTGAATTGTACTGATTTGAGCGAAAGCCAAATAATATTGTTATTGCAGGATTAACAAATTAATATTACCGAAAAAAATGCACTTTCTTAGTTTTATACTTAAAGTCGATTTTCTTGTAAATTGTATGTCAATTCCACGAGCACTGTACTGCTTAAGCCGAAAAACATGAATTTTACTGATTTGAGCGAAAGTCAAATTATATTGTTATTGCAGGATTAACAAATTAATATTACCGAAAAAGTTGCACTTTCTTCGGTTTAGGCTCAAAGTCAATTCTCTTGTAAATTGTATGTTAATCACTTGAGCACTGTACCACATAAGCCGAAAAACATCAATTTTATAGATTTGAGCGAAAGTTAAATTATATTGTTATTGCAGAATTGACATATTCATATAACCTAAAAAATTGCACTTTCCAAGTTTAAAAGTCGATTTTCTTTAAAATTGTATGTCAATTGCATGATTACTGTACTGCTTAAGCAGAAAAACATGAATTTCACTGATTTGAGTGAAAGTCAAATTATATTGTTATTGCAGGATTAACAAATTAATATTACCGAAAAAGGTGCACTTTCTTAGGTTTAGACTCAAAGTCGATTTTCTTGTAAATTGTATGTCAATTCCGTGAGCGCTTACTGCTTAAGCCGAAAAACAAGAATTTTACTGATTTTAACGAATGTCAAATTATATTGTTATTGCAGAATTGACATATTCATATAACCGAAAAAATTGCACTTTCTTAGTTTTAGACCCAAAGTCGATTTTTTTGTAAATTGTATGTCAATTTCGTGAGCACTGTATTGCTTAAGCCGAAAAACAAGAATTTTACTGATTTTAACGAATGTCAAATTATATTGTTATTGCAGAATTGACATATTCATATAACCGAAAAAGTTGCACTTTCTTAGTTTCAGACCCAAAGTCGATTTTTTGTAAATTGTATGTCAATTTCGTGAGCACTGTATTGCTTAAGCCGAAAAACAAGAATTTTACTGATTTGAACGAATGTCAAATTATATTGTTATTGCAGAATTGACATATTCATATAACCGAAAAAATTGCACTTTCTTAGCTTTAGACTCAAAGTCGATTTTTATGTAAATTGTATGTCAATTTCGTGAGCACTGTACTGCTTAAGCCGAAAAACATGAATTTTACTGATTTGAGCGAATGTCAAATTATAATGTTATTGCAGGATTAACAAATTAATATAACCGAAAATATTGCACTTTCTTAGGTTTAGACTCAAAGTCGATTTTCTTGTAAATTGTATGTCAATTCCGTGAGCGCTTACTGCTTAAGCCGAAAAACAAGAATTTTACTGATTTTAACGAATGTCAAATTATATTGTTATTGCAGAATTGACATATTCATATAACCGAAAAAATTGCACTTTCTTAGTTTTAGACCCAAAGTCGATTTTTTTGTAAATTGTATGTCAATTTCGTGAGCACTGTATTGCTTAAGCCGAAAAACAAGAATTTTACTGATTTTAACGAATGTCAAATTATATTGTTATTGCAGAATTGACATATTCATATAACCGAAAAAGTTGCACTTTCTTAGTTTTAGACCCAAAGTCGATTTTTTGTAAATTGTATGTCAATTTCGTGAGCACTGTATTGCTTAAGCCGAAAAACAAGAATTTTACTGATTTGAACGAATGTCAAATTATATTGTTATTGCAGAATTGACATATTCATATAACCGAAAAAATTGCACTTTCTTAGCTTTAGACTCAAAGTCGATTTTTATGTAAATTGTATGTCAATTTCGTGAGCACTGTACTGCTTAAGCCGAAAAACATGAATTTTACTGATTTGAGCGAATGTCAAATTATAATGTTATTGCAGGATTAACAAATTAATATAACCGAAAAAATTGCACTTTCTTAGTTTTAGACTCAAAGTCGATTTTTTTGTAAATTGTATGTCAATTTCGTGAGCACTGTATTGCTTAAGCCGAAAAACAAGAATTTTACTGATTTGAACGAATGTCAAATTATATTGTTATTGCAGAATTGACATATTCATATAACCGAAAAAATTGCACTATCTTAGTTTTAGACTTAAAGTCGATTTTCTTGTAAATTGTATGTCAATTGCGTGAGCACTGTACTGCTTAAGCCAAAAACATGAATTATACTGATTTGAGCGAAAGCCAAATTATATAAAGTCGATTTGCTTGTAAATTGTATGTCAATTGCGTGAGCACTGTACTGCTTAAGCCAAAAACATGAATTATACTGATTTGAGCGAGAGCCAAATTATATTGTTATTGCAGAATTGACATATTCATATAACCGAAAAAATTGCACTTTCTTAGTTTTAGACTTAAAGTCGATTTTCTTGTAAATTGTATGTCAATTCCGTGAGCACTGTACTGCTTAAGCCGAAAAACTTGAATTGTACTGATTTGAGCGAAAGCCAAATAATATTGTTATTGCAGGATTAACAAATTAATATTACCGAAAAAAATGCACTTTCTTAGTTTTATACTTAAAGTCGATTTTCTTGTAAATTGTATGTCAATTCCACGAGCACTGTACTGCTTAAGCCGAAAAACATGAATTTTACTGATTTGAGCGAAAGTCAAATTATATTGTTATTGCAGGATTAACAAATTAATATTACCGAAAAAGTTGCACTTTCTTCGGTTTAGGCTCAAAGTCAATTCTCTTGTAAATTGTATGTTAATCACTTGAGCACTGTACCATATAAGCCGAAAAACATCAATTTTATAGATTTGAGCTAAAGTTAAATTATATTGTTATTGCAGAATTGACATATTCATATAATTGCACTTTCCAAGTTTAAAAGTCGATTTTCTTGTAAATTGTATGTCAATTGCATGATTACTGTACTGCTTAAGCAGAAAAACATGAATTTCACTGATTTGAGTATATTATATTTTGATTGCAGGATTAACAAATTAATATTACCGAAAAAGTTGCACTTTCTTAGGTTGAGACTAAAAGTCGATTTTCTTTTAAATTTTATGTCAATTGCCTGAGCACTGTACCGCTGAAGCCGAAAAACATGAATTGTACTGATTTGAGCGAAAGCCAAATTATATTGTTATTGCAGAATTGACATATTCATATAACCGAAAAAATTGCACATTCTTAGTTTTAGACTTAAAGTCGATTTTCTTGTAAATTGTATGTCAATTCCGTGAGCGCTTACTGCTTAAGCCGAAAAACATGAATTGTACTGAGTTGAGCGAAAGTCAAATTATATTTTGATTGCAGGATTAACAAATTAATATTACCGAAAAAGTTGCACTTTCTTAGGTTTAGACTCAAAGTCGATTTTCTTTTAAATTGTATGTCAATTGCCTGAGCACTGTACCGCTGAAGCCGAAAAACATGAATTGTACTGATTTGAGCGAAAGCCAAATTATATTGTTATTGCAGAATTGACATATTCATATAACCGAAAAAATTGCACATTCTTAGTTTTAGACTTAAAGTCGATTTTCTTGTAAATTGTATGTAAATTGCGTGAGCACTGTACTGCTTAAGCCAAAAACATGAATTGTACTGATTTGAGCGAAAGCCAAATTATATTGTTATTGCAGAATTGACATATTCATATAACCGAGAAAATTGCACTTTCTTAGTTTTAGACTTAAAGTCGATTTTCTTGTAAATTGTATGTCAAATGCGTGAGCACTGTACTGCTTAAGCCGAAAAACATGAATTGTACTGATATGAACGAAAGCCAAATTATATTGTTATTGCAGAATTGACATATTCATATAACCGAAAAAATTGCACTTTTTTAGTTTTAGACTTAAAGTCGATTTTCTTGTAAATTGTATGTCAAATGCGTGAGCACTGTACTGCTTAAGCCGAAAAACATGAATTGTACTGATATGGGCGAAAGCCAAATTATATTATTTTTGCAGAATTGACATATTCATATAACCGAAAAAATGGCACTTTCTTAGTTTTAGACTTAAAGTCGATTTTCTTGTAAATTGTATGTCAACTGCTTAAGCCAAAAACATGAATTGTACTGATTTAAGCGAAAGCCAAATTATATTGTCATTGCAGAATTGACATATTCATATAACCGAAAAAATTGCACTTTCTTAGTTTTAGACTTAAAGTCGATTTTCTTGTAAATTGTATGTCAATTCCGTGAGCACTGTACTGCTTAAGCCGAAAAACTTGAATTGTATGAGCGAAAGCCAAATAATATTGTTATTGCAGGATTAACAAATTAATATTACCGAAAAAAATGCACTTTCTTAGTTTTATACTTAAAGTCGATTTTCTTGTAAATTGTATGTCAATTCCACAAGCACTGTACTGCTTAAGCCGAAAAACATGAATTTTACTGATTTGAGCGAAAGTCAAATTATATTGTTTTTGCAGGATTAACAAATTAATATTACCGAAAAAGTTGCACTTTCTTCGGTTTAGGCTCAAAGTCAATTCTCTTGTAAATTGTATGTTAATCACTTGAGCACTGTACCACATAAGCCGAAAAACATCAATTTTATAGATTTGAGCGAAAGTTAAATTATATTGTTATTGCAGAATTGACATATTCATATAACCTAAAAAATTGCACTTTCCAAGTTTAAAAGTCGATTTTCTTGTAAATTGTATGTCAATTGCATGATTACTGTACTGCTTAAGCAGAAAAACATGAATTTCACTGATTTGAGTGAAAGTCAAATTATATTGTTATTGCAGGATTAACAAATTAATATTACCGAAAAAGTTGCACTTTCTTAGGTTTAGACTCAAAGTCGATTTTCTTTTGAATTGTATGTCAATTGCATGATTACTGTACTGCTTAAGCAGAAAAACATGAATTTCACTGATTTGAGTGAAAGTCAAATTATATTGTTATTGCAGGATTAACAAATTAATATTACCGAAAAAGGTGCACTTTCTTAGGTTTAGACTCAAAGTCGATTTTCTTGTAAATTGTATGTCAATTCCGTGAGCGCTTACTGCTTAAGCCGAAAAACATGAATTGTACTGATATGGGCGAAAGCCAAATTATATTATTTTTGCAGAATTGATATATTCATATAACCGAAAAAATGGCACTTTCTTAGTTTTAGACTTAAAGTCGATTTTCTTGTAAATTGTATGTCAATTGCGTGAGCACTGTACTGCTTAAGCCAAAAACATGAATTGTACTGATTTAAGCGAAAGCCAAATTATATTGTCATTGCAGAATTGACATATTCATATAACCGAAAAAATTGCACTTTCTTAGTTTTAGACTTAAAGTCGATTTTCTTGTAAATTGTATGTCAATTACGTGAGCACTGTACTGCTTAAGCCAAAAACATGAATTGTACTGATTTGAGCGAAAGCCAAATTATATTGTTATTGCTGAATTGACATATTCATATAACCGAAAAAATTGCACTTTCTTAGTTTTAGACTTAAAGCCGATTTTCTTGTAAATTGTATGTCAATTCCGTGAGCACTGTACTGCTTAAGCCGAAAAACTTGAATTGTACTGATTTGAGCGAAAGCCAAATAATATTGTTATTGCAGGATTAACAAATTAATATTACCGAAAAAAATGCACTTTCTTAGTTTTATACTTAAAGTCGATTTTCTTGTAAATTGTATGTCAATTCCACAAGCACTGTACTGCTTAAGCCGAAAAACATGAATTTTACTGATTTGAGCGAAAGTCAAATTATATTGTTATTGCAGGATTAACAAATTAATATTACCGAAAAAGTTGCACTTTCTTCGGTTTAGGCTCAAAGTCAATTCTCTTGTAAATTGTATGTTAATCACTTGAGCACTGTAACTACTGAGTTTAAAAGTCGATTTTCTTGTAAATTGTATGTCAATTGCATGATTACTGTACTGCTTAAGCAGAAAAACATGAATTTCACTGATTTGAGTGAAAGTCAAATTATATTGTTATTGCAGGATTAACAAATTAATATTACCGAAAAAGTTGCACTTTCTTAGGTTTAGACTCAAAGTCGATTTTCTTTTAAATTGTATGTCAATTGCATGATTACTGTACTGCTTAAGCAGAAAAACATGAATTTCACTGATTTGAGTGAAAGTCAAATTATATTGTTATTGCAGGATTAACAAATTAATATTACCGAAAAAGGTGCACTTTCTTAGGTTTAGACTCAAAGTCGATTTTCTTGTAAATTGTATGTCAATTCCGTGAGCGCTTACTGCTTAAGCCGAAAAACAAGAATTTTACTGATTTTAACGAATGTCAAATTATATTGTTATTGCAGAATTGACATATTCATATAACCGAAAAAATTGCACTTTCTTAGTTTTAGACCCAAAGTCGATTTTTTTGTAAATTGTATGTCAATTTCGTGAGCACTGTATTGCTTAAGCCGAAAAACAAGAATTTTACTGATTTTAACGAATGTCAAATTATATTGTTATTGCAGAATTGACATATTCATATAACCGAAAAAGTTGCACTTTCTTAGTTTTAGACCCAAAGTCGATTTTTTGTAAATTGTATGTCAATTTCGTGAGCACTGTATTGCTTAAGCCGAAAAACAAGAATTTTACTGATTTGAACGAATGTCAAATTATATTGTTATTGCAGAATTGACATATTCATATAACCGAAAAAATTGCACTTTCTTAGCTTTAGACTCAAAGTCGATTTTTATGTAAATTGTATGTCAATTTCGTGAGCACTGTACTGCTTAAGCCGAAAAACATGAATTTTACTGATTTGAGCGAATGTCAAATTATATTGTTATTGCAGGATTAACAAATTAATATTACCGAAAAAGTTGCACTTTCTTAGGTTTAGGCTCAAAGTCAATTCTCTTGTAAATTGTATGTTAATCACTTGAGCACTGTACCGCATAAGCCGAAAAACATCAATTTTATAGATTTGAGCGAAAGTTAAATTATATTGTTATTGCAGAATTGACATATTCATATAACCTAAAAAATTGCACTTTCTTAGTTTTAGACTCAAAGTCGATTTTTTTGTAAATTGTATGTCAATTTCGTGAGCACTGTATTGCTTAAGCCGAAAAACAAGAATTTTACTGATTTGAACGAATGTCAAATTATATTGTTATTGCAGAATTGACATATTCATATAACCGAAAAAATTGCACTTTCTTAGCTTTAGACTCAAAGTCGATTTTTTTGTAAATTGAATGTCAATTTCGTGAGCACTGTACTGCTTAAGCCGAAAAACATGAATTTTACTGATTTTAACGAATGTCAAATTCTATTGTTATTGCAGAATTGACATATCCATATAACCGAAAAAATTGCACTTTCTTAGCTTTAGACTCAAAGTCGATTTTTTTGTAAATTGTATGTCAATTTCGTGAGCACTGTATTGCTTAAGCCGAAAAACATGAATTTCACTGATTTGAGCGAAAGTCAAATTATATTTTTATTGCAGGATTAACAAAATAATATTACCGAAAAAGTTGCACTTTCTTAGGTTTAGACTCAAAGTCGATTTTCTTTTAAATTGTATGGCAATTGCGTGAGCACTGTACTGCTTAAGCCGACAAACATGAATTTTACTGATTTGAGCGAAAGTCAAATTATATTGTTATTGCAGGATTAACAAATTAATATTACCGAAAAAGTTGCACTTTCTTAGGTTTAGACTCAAAGTCGATTTTCTTGTAAATTGTATGTCAATTCCGTGAGCGCTTACTGCTTAAGCCGAAAAACAAGAATTTTACTGATTTTAACGAATGTCAAATTATATTGTTATTGCAGAATTGACATATTCATATAACCGAAAAAATTGCACTTTCTTAGTTTTAGACCCAAAGTCGATTTTTTTGTAAATTGTATGTCAATTTCGTGAGCACTGTATTGCTTAAGCCGAAAAACAAGAATTTTACTGATTTTAACGAATGTCAAATTATATTGTTATTGCAGAATTGACATATTCATATAACCGAAAAAGTTGCACTTTCTTAGTTTTAGACCCAAAGTCGATTTTTTGTAAATTGTATGTCAATTTCGTGAGCACTGTATTGCTTAAGCCGAAAAACAAGAATTTTACTGATTTGAACGAATGTCAAATTATATTGTTATTGCAGAATTGACATATTCATATAACCGAAAAAATTGCACTTTCTTAGCTTTAGACTCAAAGTCGATTTTTTTGTAAATTGAATGTCAATTTCGTGAGCACTGTACTGCTTAAGCCGAAAAACATGAATTTTACTGATTTTAACGAATGTCAAATTCTATTGTTATTGCAGAATTGACATATCCATATAACCTAAAAAATTGCACTTTCTTAGCTTTAGACTCAAAGTCGATTTTTTTGTAAATTGTATGTCAATTTCGTGAGCACTGTATTGCTTAAGCCGAAAAACATGAATTTCACTGATTTGAGCGAAAGTCAAATTATATTTTTATTGCAGGATTAACAAAATAATATTACCGAAAAAGTTGCACTTTCTTAGGTTTAGACTCAAAGTCGATTTTCTTTTAAATTGTATGGCAATTGCGTGAGCACTGTACTGCTTAAGCCGACAAACATGAATTTTACTGATTTGAGCGAAAGTCAAATTATATTGTTATTGCAGGATTAACAAATTAATATTACCGAAAAAGTTGCACTTTCTTAGGTTTAGGCTCAAAGTCAATTCTCTTGTAAATTGTATGTTAATCACTTGAGCACTGTACCGCATAAGCCGAAAAACATCAATTTTATAGATTTGAGCGAAAGTTAAATTATATTGTTATTGCAGAATTGACATATTCATATAACCTAAAAAATTGCACTTTCTTAGTTTTAGACTCAAAGTCGATTTTTTTGTAAATTGTATGTCAATTTCGTGAGCACTGTATTGCTTAAGCCGAAAAACAAGAATTTTACTGATTTGAACGAATGTCAAATTATATTGTTATTGCAGAATTGACATATTCATATAACCGAAAAAATTGCACTTTCTTAGCTTTAGACTCAAAGTCGATTTTTTTGTAAATTGAATGTCAATTTCGTGAGCACTGTACTGCTTAAGCCGAAAAACATGAATTTTACTGATTTTAACGAATGTCAAATTCTATTGTTATTGCAGAATTGACATATCCATATAACCGAAAAAATTGCACTTTCTTAGCTTTAGACTCAAAGTCGATTTTTTTGTAAATTGTATGTCAATTTCGTGAGCACTGTATTGCTTAAGCCGAAAAACATGAATTTCACTGATTTGAGCGAAAGTCAAATTATATTTTTATTGCAGGATTAACAAAATAATATTACCGAAAAAGTTGCACTTTCTTAGGTTTAGACTCAAAGTCGATTTTCTTTTAAATTGTATGGCAATTGCGTGAGCACTGTACTGCTTAAGCCGACAAACATGAATTTTACTGATTTGAGCGAAAGTCAAATTATATTGTTATTGCAGGATTAACAAATTAATATTACCGAAAAAGTTGCACTTTCTTAGGTTTAGGCTCAAAGTCAATTCTCTTGTAAATTGTATGTTAATCACTTGAGCACTGTACCGCATAAGCCGAAAAACATCAATTTTATAGATTTGAGCGAAAGCTAAATTATATTGTTATTGCAGAATTGACATATTCATATAACCTAAAAAATTGCACTTTCCAAGTTTAAAAGTCGATTTTCTTGTAAATTGTATGTCAATTGCATGATCACTGTACTGCTTAAGCTGAAAAACATGAATTGTACTGAGTTGAGCCAAAGTCAAATTATATTTTTATTGCAGGATAAACAAATTAATATTACCGAAAAAGTTGCACTTTCTTAGGTTTAGACTCAAAGTCGATTTTTTTGTAAATTGTATGTCAATTTCGTGAGCACTGTATTGCTTAAGCCGAAAAACAAGAATTTTACTGATTTTAACGAATGTCAAATTATATTGTTATTGCAGAATTGACATATTCATATAACCGAAAAAATTGCACTTTCTTAGTTTTAGACTCAAAGTCGATTTTTTTGTAAATTGTATGTCAATTTCGTGAGCACTGTATTGCTTAAGCCGAAAAACAAGAATTTTACTGATTTGAACGAATGTCAAATTATATTGTTATTGCAGAATTGACATATTCATATAACCGAAAAAATTGCACTTTCTTAGCTTTAGACTCAAAGTCGAATTTTTTGTAAATTGTATGTCAATTTCGTGAGCACTGTACTGCTTACGCCGAAAAACATGAATTTTACTGATTTGAGCGAATGTCAAATTATAATGTTATTGCAGGATTAACAAATTAATATAACCGAAAAAATTGCACTTTCTTAGTTTTAGACTCAAAGTCGATTTTTTTGTAAATTGTATGTCAATTTCGTGAGCACTGTATTGCTTAAGCCGAAAAACAAGAATTTTACTGATTTGAACGAATGTCAAATTCTATTGTTATTGCAGAATTGACATATTCATATAACCGAAAAAATTGCACTATCTTAGTTTTAGACTTAAAGTCGATTTTCTTGTAAATTGTATGTCAATTGCGTGAGCACTGTACTGCTTAAGCCAAAAACATGAATTATACTGATTTGAGCGAAAGCCAAATTATATTGTTATTGCAGAATTGACATATTCATATAACCGAAAAAATTGCACTATCTTAGTTTTAGACTTAAAGTCGATTTTCTTGTAAATTGTATGTCAATTCCGTGAGCACTGTACTGCTTAAGCCGAAAAACTTGAATTGTACTGATTTGAGCGAAAGCCAAATAATATTGTTATTGCAGGATTAACAAATTAATATTACCGAAAAAAATGCGCTTTCTTAGTTTTATACTTAAAGTCGATTTTCTTGTAAATTGTATGTCAATTCCACGAGCACTGTACTGCTTAAGCCGAAAAACATGAATTTTACTGATTTGAGCGAAAGTCAAATTATATTGTTATTGCAGGATTAACAAATTAATATTACCGAAAAAGTTGCACTTTCTTCGGTTTAGGCTCAAAGTCAATTCTCTTGTAAATTGTATGTTAATCACTTGAGCACTGTACCACATAAGCCGAAAAACATCAATTTTATAGATTTGAGCGAAAGTTAAATTATATTGTTATTGCAGAATTGACATATTCATATAACCTAAAAAATTGCACTTTCCAAGTTTAAAAGTCGATTTTCTTTAAAATTGTATGTCAATTGCATGATTACTGTACTGCTTAAGCAGAAAAACATGAATTTCACTGATTTGAGTGAAAGTCAAATTATATTGTTATTGCAGGATTAACAAATTAATATTACCGAAAAAGGTGCACTTTCTTAGGTTTAGACTCAAAGTCGATTTTCTTGTAAATTGTATGTCAATTCCGTGAGCGCTTACTGCTTAAGCCGAAAAACAAGAATTTTACTGATTTTAACGAATGTCAAATTATATTGTTATTGCAGAATTGACATATTCATATAACCGAAAAAATTGCACTTTCTTAGTTTTAGACCCAAAGTCGATTTTTTTGTAAATTGTATGTCAATTTCGTGAGCACTGTATTGCTTAAGCCGAAAAACAAGAATTTTACTGATTTTAACGAATGTCAAATTATATTGTTATTGCAGAATTGACATATTCATATAACCGAAAAAGTTGCACTTTCTTAGTTTCAGACCCAAAGTCGATTTTTTGTAAATTGTATGTCAATTTCGTGAGCACTGTATTGCTTAAGCCGAAAAACAAGAATTTTACTGATTTGAACGAATGTCAAATTATATTGTTATTGCAGAATTCACATATTCATATAACCGAAAAAATTGCACTTTCTTAGCTTTAGACTCAAAGTCGATTTTTATGTAAATTGTATGTCAATTTCGTGAGCACTGTACTGCTTAAGCCGAAAAACATGAATTTTACTGATTTGAGCGAATGTCAAATTATAATGTTATTGCAGGATTAACAAATTAATATAACCGAAAAAATTGCACTTTCTTAGGTTTAGACTCAAAGTCGATTTTCTTGTAAATTGTATGTCAATTCCGTGAGCGCTTACTGCTTAAGCCGAAAAACAAGAATTTTACTGATTTTAACGAATGTCAAATTATATTGTTATTGCAGAATTGACATATTCATATAACCGAAAAAATTGCACTTTCTTAGTTTTAGACCCAAAGTCGATTTTTTTGTAAATTGTATGTCAATTTCGTGAGCACTGTATTGCTTAAGCCGAAAAACAAGAATTTTACTGATTTTAACGAATGTCAAATTATATTGTTATTGCAGAATTGACATATTCATATAACCGAAAAAGTTGCACTTTCTTAGTTTTAGACCCAAAGTCGATTTTTTGTAAATTGTATGTCAATTTCGTGAGCACTGTATTGCTTAAGCCGAAAAACAAGAATTTTACTGATTTGAACGAATGTCAAATTATATTGTTATTGCAGAATTGACATATTCATATAACCGAAAAAATTGCACTTTCTTAGCTTTAGACTCAAAGTCGATTTTTATGTAAATTGTATGTCAATTTCGTGAGCACTGTACTGCTTAAGCCGAAAAACATGAATTTTACTGATTTGAGCGAATGTCAAATTATAATGTTATTGCAGGATTAACAAATTAATATAACCGAAAAAATTGCACTTTCTTAGTTTTAGACTCAAAGTCGATTTTTTTGTAAATTGTATGTCAATTTCGTGAGCACTGTATTGCTTAAGCCGAAAAACAAGAATTTTACTGATTTGAACGAATGTCAAATTATATTGTTATTGCAGAATTGACATATTCATATAACCGAAAAAATTGCACTATCTTAGTTTTAGACTTAAAGTCGATTTTCTTGTAAATTGTATGTCAATTGCGTGAGCACTGTACTGCTTAAGCCAAAAACATGAATTATACTGATTTGAGCGAAAGCCAAATTATATAAAGTCGATTTGCTTGTAAATTGTATGTCAATTGCGTGAGCACTGTACTGCTTAAGCCAAAAACATGAATTATACTGATTTGAGCGAAAGCCAAATTATATTGTTATTGCAGAATTGACATATTCATATAACCGAAAAAATTGCACTTTCTTAGTTTTAGACTTAAAGTCGATTTTCTTGTAAATTGTATGTCAATTCCGTGAGCACTGTACTGCTTAAGCCGAAAAACTTGAATTGTACTGATTTGAGCGAAAGCCAAATAATATTGTTATTGCAGGATTAACAAATTAATATTACCGAAAAAAATGCACTTTCTTAGTTTTATACTTAAAGTCGATTTTCTTGTAAATTGTATGTCAATTCCACGAGCACTGTACTGCTTAAGCCGAAAAACATGAATTTTACTGATTTGAGCGAAAGTCAAATTATATTGTTATTGCAGGATTAACAAATTAATATTACCGAAAAAGTTGCACTTTCTTCGGTTTAGGCTCAAAGTCAATTCTCTTGTAAATTGTATGTTAATCACTTGAGCACTGTACCATATAAGCCGAAAAACATCAATTTTATAGATTTGAGCGAAAGTTAAATTATATTGTTATTGCAGAATTGACATATTCATATAATTGCACTTTCCAAGTTTAAAAGTCGATTTTCTTGTAAATTGTATGTCAATTGCATGATTACTGTACTGCTTAAGCAGAAAAACATGAATTTCACTGATTTGAGTATACTATATTTTGATTGCAGGATTAACAAATTAATATTACCGAAAAAGTTGCACTTTCTTAGGTTTAGACTCAAAGTCGATTTTCTTTTAAATTTTATGTCAATTGCCTGAGCACTGTACCGCTGAAGCCGAAAAACATGAATTGTACTGATTTGAGCGAAAGCCAAATTATATTGTTATTGCAGAATTGACATATTCATATAACCGAAAAAATTGCACATTCTTAGTTTTAGACTTAAAGTCGATTTTCTTGTAAATTGTATGTCAATTCCGTGAGCGCTTACTGCTTAAGCCGAAAAACATGAATTGTACTGAGTTGAGCGAAAGTCAAATTATATTTTTATTGCAGAATTGACATATTCATATAACCGAAAAAGTTGCACTTTCTTAGGTTTAGACTCAAAGTCGATTTTCTTTTAAATTGTATGTCAATTGCCTGAGCACTGTACCGCTGAAGCCGAAAAACCTGAATTGTACTGATTTGAGCGAAAGCCAAATTATATTGTTATTGCAGAATTGACATATTCATATAACCGAAAAAATTGCACATTCTTAGTTTTAGACTTAAAGTCGATTTTCTTGTAAATTGTATGTAAATTGCGTGAGCACTGTACTGCTTAAGCCAAAAACATGAATTGTACTGATTTGAGCGAAAGCCAAATTATATTGTTATTGCAGAATTGACATATTCATATAACCGAGAAAATTGCACTTTCTTAGTTTTAGACTTAAAGTCGATTTTCTTGTAAATTGTATGTCAAATGCGTGAGCACTGTACTGCTTAAGCCGAAAAACATGAATTGTACTGATATGAACGAAAGCCAAATTATATTGTTATTGCAGAATTGACATATTCATATAACCGAAAAAATTGCACTTTTTTAGTTTTAGACTTAAACTCGATTTTCTTGTAAATTGTATGTCAAATGCGTGAGCACTGTACTGCTTAAGCCGAAAAACATGAATTGTACTGATATGGGCGAAAGCCAAATTATATTATTTTTGCAGAATTGACATATTCATATAACCGAAAAAATGGCACTTTCTTAGTTTTAGACTTAAAGTCGATTTTCTTGTAAATTGTATGTCAACTGCTTAAGCCAAAAACATGAATTGTACTGATTTAAGCGAAAGCCAAATTATATTGTCATTGCAGAATTGACATATTCATATAACCGAAAAAATTGCACTTTCTTAGTTTTAGACTTAAAGTCGATTTTCTTGTAAATTGTATGTCAATTACGTGAGCACTGTACTGCTTAAGCCAAAAACATGAATTGTACTGATTTGAGCGAAAGCCAAATTATATTGTTATTGCTGAATTGACATATTCATATAACCGAAAAAATTGCACTTTCTTAGTTTTAGACTTAAAGTCGATTTTCTTGTAAATTGTATGTCAATTCCGTGAATTTTATAGATTTGAGCGAAAGTTAAATTATATTGTTATTGCAGAATTGACATATTCATATAATTGCACTTTCCAAGTTTAAAAGTCGATTTTCTTGTAAATTGTATGTCAATTGCATGATTACTGTACTGCTTAAGCAGAAAAACATGAATTTCACTGATTTGAGTATATTATATTTTGATTGCAGGATTAACAAATTAATATTACCGAAAAAGTTGCACTTTCTTAGGTTTAGACTCAAAGTCGATTTTCTTTTAAATTTTATGTCAATTGCCTGAGCACTGTACCGCTGAAGCCGAAAAACATGAATTGTACTGATTTGAGCGAAAGCCAAATTATATTGTTATTGCAGAATTGACATATTCATATAACCGAAAAAATTGCACTTTCTTAGTTTTAGACTTAAAGTCGATTTTCTTGTAAATTGTATGTCAATTCCGTGAGCGCTTACTGCTTAAGCCGAAAAACATGAATTGTACTGAGTTGAGCGAAAGTCAAATTATATTTTTATTGCAGAATTGACATATTCATATAACCGAAAAAATTGCACTTTCTTAGTTTTATACTTAAAGTCGATTTTCTTGTAAATTGTATGTCAATTCCGTGAGCACTTTCTGCTTAAGCCGAAAAACGTGAATTGTACTGAGTTGAGCGAAAGTCAAATTATATTTTGATTGCAGGATTAACAAATTAATATTACCGAAAAAGTTGCACTTTCTTAGGTTTAGACTCAAAGTCGATTTTCTTTTAAATTGTATGTCAATTGCCTGAGCACTGTACCGCTGAAGCCGAAAAACATGAATTGTACTGATTTGAGCGAAAGCCAAATTATATTGTTATTGCAGAATTGACATATTCATATAACCGAAAAAATTGCACATTCTTAGTTTTAGACTTAAAGTCGATTTTCTTGTAAATTGTATGTAAATTGCGTGATCACTGTACTGCTTAAGCCAAAAACATGAATTGTACTGATTTGAGCGAAAGCCAAATTATATTGTTATTGCAGAATTGACATATTCATATAACCGAGAAAATTGCACTTTCTTAGTTTTAGACTTAAAGTCGATTTTCTTGTAAATTGTATGTCAAATGCGTGAGCACTGTACTGCTTAAGCCGAAAAACATGAATTGTACTGATATGAACGAAAGCCAAATTATATTGTTATTGCAGAATTGACATATTCATATAACCGAAAAAATTGCACTTTTTTAGTTTTAGACTTAAAGTCGATTTTCTTGTAAATTGTATGTCAAATGCGTGAGCACTGTACTGCTTAAGCCGAAAAACATGAATTGTACTGATATGGGCGAAAGCCAAATTATATTATTTTTGCAGAATTGACATATTCATATAACCGAAAAAATGGCACTTTCTTAGTTTTAGACTTAAAGTCGATTTTCTTGTAAATTGTATGTCAACTGCTTAAGCCAAAAACATGAATTGTACTGATTTAAGCGAAAGCCAAATTATATTGTCATTGCAGAACTGACATATTCATATAACCGAAAAAATTGCACTTTTTTAGTTTTAGACTTAAAGTCGATTTTCTTGTAAATTGTATGTCAATTACGTGAGCACTGTACTGCTTAAGCCAAAAACATGAATTGTACTGATTTGAGCGAAAGCCAAATTATATTGTTATTGCTGAATTGACATATTCATATAACCAAAAAAATTGCACTTTCTTAGTTTTAGACTTAAAGTCGATTTTCTTGTAAATTGTATGTCAATTCCGTGAGCACTGTACTGCTTAAGCCGAAAAACTTGAATTGTACTGATTTGAGCGAAAGCCAAATAATATTGTTATTGCAGGATTAACAAATTAATATTACCGAAAAAAATGCACTTTCTTAGTTTTATACTTAAAGTCGATTTTCTTGTAAATTGTATGTCAATTCCACAAGCACTGTACTGCTTAAGCCGAAAAACATGAATTTTACTGATTTGAGCGAAAGTCAAATTATATTGTTTTTGCAGGATTAACAAATTAATATTACCGAAAAAGTTGCACTTTCTTCGGTTTAGGCTCAAAGTCAATTCTCTTGTAAATTGTATGTTAATCACTTGAGCACTGTACCACATAAGCCGAAAAACATCAATTTTATAGATTTGAGCGAAAGTTAAATTATATTGTTATTGCAGAATTGACATATTCATATAACCTAAAATATTGCAGGATTAACAAATTAATATTACCGAAAAAGTTGCACTTTCTTAGGTTTAGACTCAAAGTCGATTTTCTTTTAAATTGTATGTCAATTGCATGATTACTGTACTGCTTAAGCAGAAAAACATGAATTTCACTGATTTGAGTGAAAGTCAAATTATATTGTTATTGCAGGATTAACAAATTAATATTACCGAAAAAGGTGCACTTTCTTAGGTTTAGACTCAAAGTCGATTTTCTTGTAAATTGTATGTCAATTCCGTGAGCGCTTACTGCTTAAGCCGAAAAACATGAATTGTACTGATATGGGCGAAAGCCAAATTATATTATTTTTGCAGAATTGACATATTCATATAACCGAAAAAATGGCACTTTCTTAGTTTTAGACTTAAAGTCGATTTTCTTGTAAATTGTATGTCAATTGCGTGAGCACTGTACTGCTTAAGCCAAAAACATGAATTGTACTGATTTAAGCGAAAGCCAAATTATATTGTCATTGCAGAATTGACATATTCATATAACCGAAAAAATTGCACTTTCTTAGTTTTAGACTTAAAGTCGATTTTCTTGTAAATTGTATGTCAATTACGTGAGCACTGTACTGCTTAAGCCAAAAACATGAATTGTACTGATTTGAGCGAAAGCCAAATTATATTGTTATTGCTGAATTGACATATTCATATAACCGAAAAAATTGCACTTTCTTAGTTTTAGACTTAAAGTCGATTTTCTTGTAAATTGTATGTCAATTCCGTGAGCACTGTACTGCTTAAGCCGAAAAACTTGAATTGTACTGATTTGAGCGAAAGCCAAATAATATTGTTATTGCAGGATTAACAAATTAATATTACCGAAAAAAATGCACTTACTTAGTTTTATACTTAAAGTCGATTTTCTTGTAAATTGTATGTCAATTCCACAAGCACTGTACTGCTTAAGCCGAAAAACATGAATTTTACTGATTTGAGCGAAAGTCAAATTATATTGTTATTGCAGGATTAACAAATTAATATTACCGAAAAAGTTGCACTTTCTTCGGTTTAGGCTCAAAGTCAATTCTCTTGTAAATTGTATGTTAATCACTTGAGCACTGTACCACATAAGCCGAAAAACATCAATTTTATAGATTTGAGCGAAAGTTAAATTATATTGTTATTGCAGAATTGACATATTCATATAACCTAAAAAATTGCACTTTCCAAGTTTAAAAGTCGATTTTCTTGTAAATTGTATGTCAATTGCATGATTACTGTACTGCTTAAGCAGAAAAACATGAATTTCACTGATTTGAGTGAAAGTCAAATTATATTGTTATTGCAGGATTAACAAATTAATATTACCGAAAAAGTTGCACTTTCTTAGGTTTAGACTCAAAGTCGATTTTCTTTTAAATTGTATGTCAATTGCATGATTACTGTACTGCTTAAGCAGAAAAACATGAATTTCACTGATTTGAGTGAAAGTCAAATTATATTGTTATTGCAGGATTAACAAATTAATATTACCGAAAAAGCTGCACTTTCTTAGGTTTAGACTCAAAGTCGATTTTCTTGTAAATTGTATGTCAATTCCGTGAGCGCTTACTGCTTAAGCCGAAAAACATGAATTGTACTGAGTTGAGCGAAAGTCAAATTATATTTTTATTGCAGGATTAACAAATTAATATTACCGAAAAAGTTGCACTTTCTTAGTTTTGGACTTAAAGTCGATTTTCTTGTAAATTGTATGTCAAATGCGTGAGCACTGTACTGCTTAAGCCGAAAAACATGAATTGTACTGATATGAGCGAAAGCCAAATTATATTGTTATTGCAGAATTGACATATTCATATAACCGAAAAAAATTGCACTTTCTTAGTTTTAGACTTAAAATCGATTTTCTTGTAAATTGTATGTCAAATGCGTGAGCACTGTACTGCTTAAGCCGAAAAACATGAATTGTACTGATATGAGCGAAAGCCAAATTATATTGTTATTGCAGGATAAACAAATTAATATTACCGAAAAAGTTGCACTTTCTTAGTTTTGGACTTAAAGTCGATTTTCCTGTAAATTGTATGTCAAATGCGTGAGCACTGTACTGCTTAAGCCAAAAACATGAATTGTACTGAGATGAGCGAAAGTCAAATTATATTTTGATTGCAGGATTAACAAATTAATATTACCGAAAAAGTTGCACTTTCTTAGGTTTAGACTCAAAGTCGATTTTCTTTTAAATTGTATGTCAATTGCCTGAGCACTGTACCGCTGAAGCCGAAAAACATGAGTTGTACTGATTTGAGCGAAAGCCAAATTATATTGTTATTGCAGAATTGACATATTCATATAACCGAAAAAATTGCACATTCTTAGTTTTAGACTTAAAGTCGATTTTCTTGTAAATTGTATGTAAATTGCGTGAGCACTGTACTGCTTAAGCCAAAAACATGAATTGTACTGATTTGAGCGAAAGCCAAATTATATTGTTATTGCAGAATTGACATATTCATATAACCGAGAAAATTGCACTTTCTTAGGTTTAGACTTAAAGTCGATTTTCTTGTAAATTGTATGTCAAATACGTGAGCACTGTACTGCTTAAGCCGAAAAACATGAATTGTACTGATATGAACGAAAGCCAAATTATATTGTTATTGCAGAATTGACATATTCATATAACCGAAAAAATTGCACTTTTTTAGTTTTAGACTTAAAGTCGATTTTCTTGTAAATTGTATGTCAAATGCGTGAGCACTGTACTGCTTAAGCCGAAAAACATGAATTGTACTGATATGGGCGAAAGCCAAATTATATTGTTTTTGCAGAATTGACATATTCATATAACCGAAAAAATGGCACTTTCTTAGTTTTAGACTTAAAGTCGATTTTCTTGTAAATTGTATGTCAATTGCGTGAGCACTGTACTGCTTAAGCCAAAAACATGAATTGTACTGATTTAAGCGAAAGCCAAATTATATTGTCATTGCAGAATTGACATATTCATATAACCGAAAAAATTGCACTTTCTTAGTTTTAGACTTAAAGTCGATTTTCTTGTAAATTGTATGTCAATTACGTGAGCACTGTACTGCTTAAGCCAAAAACATGAATTGTACTGATTTGAGCGAAAGCCAAATTATATTGTTATTGCTGAATTGACATATTCATATAACCGAAAAAATTGCACTTTCTTAGTTTTATACTTAAAGTCGATTTTCTTGTAAATTGTATGTCAATTCCGTGAGCACTTACTGCTTAAGCCGAAAAACATGAATTGTACTGAGTTGAGCGAAAGTCAAATTATATTTTTATTGCAGGATTAACAAACTAATATTACCGAAAAAGTTGGACTTTCTTAGGTTTAGTCTCAAAGTCGATTTTCTTTTAAATTGCATGTCAATTGCGTGAGGACTGTACTGCTTAAGCCGAAAAACATGAATTTTACTGATTTGAGAGAAAGTCAAATTGTATTGTTATGGCAGGATTAACAAATTAATATTACCGAAAAAGTTGCACTTTCTTAGGTTTAGGCTCAAAGTCAATTCTCTTGTAAATTGTATGTTAATCACTTGAGCACTGTACCGCATAAGCCGAAAAACATGAATTTTACTGATTTGAGCGAAAGTCAAATTGTATTGTTATTGCAGGATTAACAAATTAATATTACCGAAAAAGTTGCACTTTCTTAGGTTTAGGCTCAAAGTCGATTTTCTTGTAAATTGTATGTCAATTGCGTGAGCACTGTACTGCTTAAGCCAAAAACATGAATTATACTGATTTGAGCGAAAGCCAAATTATATAAAGTCGATTTGCTTGTAAATTGTATGTCAATTGCGTGAGCACTGTACTGCTTAAGCCAAAAACATGAATTATACTGATTTGAGCGAAAGCCAAATTATATTGTTATTGCAGGATTAACAAATTAATATTACCGAAAAAAATGCACTTTCTTAGTTTTATACTTAAAGTCGATTTTCTTGTAAATTGTATGTCAATTCCACGAGCACTGTACTGCTTAAGCCGAAAAACATGAATTTTACTGATTTGAGCGAAAGTCAAATTGTATTGTTATTGCAGGATTAACAAATTAATATTACCGAAAAAGTTGCACTTTCTTAGGTTTAGGCTCAAAGTCGATTTTCTTGTAAATTGTATGTCAATTGCGTGAGCACTGTACTGCTTAAGCCAAAAACATGAATTATACTGATTTGAGCGAAAGCCAAATTATATAAAGTCGATTTGCTTGTAAATTGTATGTCAATTGCGTGAGCACTGTACTGCTTAAGCCAAAAACATGAATTATACTGATTTGAGCGAAAGCCAAATTATATTGTTATTGCAGGATTAACAAATTAATATTACCGAAAAAAATGCACTTTCTTAGTTTTATACTTAAAGTCGATTTTCTTGTAAATTGTATGTCAATTCCACGAGCACTGTACTGCTTAAGCCGAAAAACATGAATTTTACTGATTTGAGCGAAAGTCAAATTATATTGTTATTGCAGGATTAACAAATTAATATTACCGAAAAAGTTGCACTTTCTTCGGTTTAGGCTCAAAGTCAATTCTCTTGTAAATTGTATGTTAATCACTTGAGCACTGTACCACATAAGCCGAAAAACATCAATTTTATAGATTTGAGCGAAAGTCAAATTATATTGTTATTGCAGGATTAACAAATTAATATTACCGAAAAAGGTGCACTTTCTTAGGTTTAGACTCAAAGTCGATTTTCTTGTAA
Organism: Bactrocera oleae; assembly: GCF_042242935.1. Lineage (NCBI taxonomy): Eukaryota > Metazoa > Arthropoda > Insecta > Diptera > Tephritidae > Bactrocera > Bactrocera oleae. Next base: position 42,999,294 of record NC_091537.1, read on the forward strand.
ATTGTATGTCAATTCCGTGAGCGCTTACTGCTTAAGCCGAAAAACATGAATTGTACTGAGTTGAGCGAAAGCCAAATTATATTGTTATTGCAGAATTGACATATTCATATAACCGAAAAAATTGCACATTCTTAGTTTTAGACTTAAAGTCGATTTTCTTGTAAATTGTATGTAAATTGCGTGATCACTGTACTGCTTAAGCCAAAAACATGAATTGTACTGATTTGAGCGAAAGCCAAATTATATTGTTATTGCAGAATTGACATATTCATATAACCGAGAAAATTGCACTTTCTTAGTTTTAGACTTAAAGTCGATTTTCTTGTAAATTGTATGTCAAATGCGTGAGCACTGTACTGCTTAAGCCGAAAAACATGAATTGTACTGATATGAACGAAAGCCAAATTATATTGTTATTGCAGAATTGACATATTCATATAACCGAAAAAATTGCACTTTTTTAGTTTTAGACTTAAAGTCGATTTTCTTGTAAATTGTATGTCAAATGCGTGAGCACTGTACTGCTTAAGCCGAAAAACATGAATTGTACTGATATGGGCGAAAGCCAAATTATATTATTTTTGCAGAATTGACATATTCATATAACCGAAAAAATGGCACTTTCTTAGTTTTAGACTTAAAGTCGATTTTCTTGTAAATTGTATGTCAACTGCTTAAGCCAAAAACATGAATTGTACTGATTTAAGCGAAAGCCAAATTATATTGTCATTGCAGAACTGACATATTCATATAACCGAAAAAATTGCACTTTTTTAGTTTTAGACTTAAAGTCGATTTTCTTGTAAATTGTATGTCAATTACGTGAGCACTGTACTGCTTAAGCCAAAAACATGAATTGTACTGATTTGAGCGAAAGCCAAATTATATTGTTATTGCTGAATTGACATATTCATATAACCGAAAAAATTGCACTTTCTTAGTTTTAGACTTAAAGTCGATTTTCTTGTAAATTGTATGTCAATTCCGTGAGCACTGTACTGCTTAAGCCGAAAAACTTGAATTGTACTGATTTGAGCGAAAGCCAAATAATATTGTTATTGCAGGATTAACAAATTAATATTACCGAAAAAAATGCACTTTCTTAGTTTTATACTTAAAGTCGATTTTCTTGTAAATTGTATGTCAATTCCACAAGCACTGTACTGCTTAAGCCGAAAAACATGAATTTTACTGATTTGAGCGAAAGTCAAATTATATTGTTTTTGCAGGATTAACAAATTAATATTACCGAAAAAGTTGCACTTTCTTCGGTTTAGGCTCAAAGTCAATTCTCTTGTAAATTGTATGTTAATCACTTGAGCACTGTACCACATAAGCCGAAAAACATCAATTTTATAGATTTGAGCGAAAGTTAAATTATATTGTTATTGCAGAATTGACATATTCATATAACCTAAAATATTGCAGGATTAACAAATTAATATTACCGAAAAAGTTGCACTTTCTTAGGTTTAGACTCAAAGTCGATTTTCTTTTAAATTGTATGTCAATTGCATGATTACTGTACTGCTTAAGCAGAAAAACATGAATTTCACTGATTTGAGTGAAAGTCAAATTATATTGTTATTGCAGGATTAACAAATTAATATTACCGAAAAAGGTGCACTTTCTTAGGTTTAGACTCAAAGTCGATTTTCTTGTAAATTGTATGTCAATTCCGTGAGCGCTTACTGCTTAAGCCGAAAAACATGAATTGTACTGATATGGGCGAAAGCCAAATTATATTATTTTTGCAGAATTGACATATTCATATAACCGAAAAAATGGCACTTTCTTAGTTTTAGACTTAAAGTCGATTTTCTTGTAAATTGTATGTCAATTGCGTGAGCACTGTACTGCTTAAGCCAAAAACATGAATTGTACTGATTTAAGCGAAAGCCAAATTATATTGTCATTGCAGAATTGACATATTCATATAACCGAAAAAATTGCACTTTCTTAGTTTTAGACTTAAAGTCGATTTTCTTGTAAATTGTATGTCAATTACGTGAGCACTGTACTGCTTAAGCCAAAAACATGAATTGTACTGATTTGAGCGAAAGCCAAATTATATTGTTATTGCTGAATTGACATATTCATATAACCGAAAAAATTGCACTTTCTTAGTTTTAGACTTAAAGTCGATTTTCTTGTAAATTGTATGTCAATTCCGTGAGCACTGTACTGCTTAAGCCGAAAAACTTGAATTGTACTGATTTGAGCGAAAGCCAAATAATATTGTTATTGCAGGATTAACAAATTAATATTACCGAAAAAAATGCACTTACTTAGTTTTATACTTAAAGTCGATTTTCTTGTAAATTGTATGTCAATTCCACAAGCACTGTACTGCTTAAGCCGAAAAACATGAATTTTACTGATTTGAGCGAAAGTCAAATTATATTGTTATTGCAGGATTAACAAATTAATATTACCGAAAAAGTTGCACTTTCTTCGGTTTAGGCTCAAAGTCAATTCTCTTGTAAATTGTATGTTAATCACTTGAGCACTGTACCACATAAGCCGAAAAACATCAATTTTATAGATTTGAGCGAAAGTTAAATTATATTGTTATTGCAGAATTGACATATTCATATAACCTAAAAAATTGCACTTTCCAAGTTTAAAAGTCGATTTTCTTGTAAATTGTATGTCAATTGCATGATTACTGTACTGCTTAAGCAGAAAAACATGAATTTCACTGATTTGAGTGAAAGTCAAATTATATTGTTATTGCAGGATTAACAAATTAATATTACCGAAAAAGTTGCACTTTCTTAGGTTTAGACTCAAAGTCGATTTTCTTTTAAATTGTATGTCAATTGCATGATTACTGTACTGCTTAAGCAGAAAAACATGAATTTCACTGATTTGAGTGAAAGTCAAATTATATTGTTATTGCAGGATTAACAAATTAATATTACCGAAAAAGGTGCACTTTCTTAGGTTTAGACTCAAAGTCGATTTTCTTGTAAATTGTATGTCAATTCCGTGAGCGCTTACTGCTTAAGCCGAAAAACATGAATTGTACTGAGTTGAGCGAAAGTCAAATTATATTTTTATTGCAGGATTAACAAATTAATATTACCGAAAAAGTTGCACTTTCTTAGTTTTGGACTTAAAGTCGATTTTCTTGTAAATTGTATGTCAAATGCGTGAGCACTGTACTGCTTAAGCCGAAAAACATGAATTGTACTGATATGAGCGAAAGCCAAATTATATTGTTATTGCAGAATTGACATATTCATATAACCGAAAAAAATTGCACTTTCTTAGTTTTAGACTTAAAATCGATTTTCTTGTAAATTGTATGTCAAATGCGTGAGCACTGTACTGCTTAAGCCGAAAAACATGAATTGTACTGATATGAGCGAAAGCCAAATTATATTGTTATTGCAGGATAAACAAATTAATATTACCGAAAAAGTTGCACTTTCTTAGTTTTGGACTTAAAGTCGATTTTCCTGTAAATTGTATGTCAAATGCGTGAGCACTGTACTGCTTAAGCCAAAAACATGAATTGTACTGAGATGAGCGAAAGTCAAATTATATTTTGATTGCAGGATTAACAAATTAATATTACCGAAAAAGTTGCACTTTCTTAGGTTTAGACTCAAAGTCGATTTTCTTTTAAATTGTATGTCAATTGCCTGAGCACTGTACCGCTGAAGCCGAAAAACATGAGTTGTACTGATTTGAGCGAAAGCCAAATTATATTGTTATTGCAGAATTGACATATTCATATAACCGAAAAAATTGCACATTCTTAGTTTTAGACTTAAAGTCGATTTTCTTGTAAATTGTATGTAAATTGCGTGAGCACTGTACTGCTTAAGCCAAAAACATGAATTGTACTGATTTGAGCGAAAGCCAAATTATATTGTTATTGCAGAATTGACATATTCATATAACCGAGAAAATTGCACTTTCTTAGGTTTAGACTTAAAGTCGATTTTCTTGTAAATTGTATGTCAAATACGTGAGCACTGTACTGCTTAAGCCGAAAAACATGAATTGTACTGATATGAACGAAAGCCAAATTATATTGTTATTGCAGAATTGACATATTCATATAACCGAAAAAATTGCACTTTTTTAGTTTTAGACTTAAAGTCGATTTTCTTGTAAATTGTATGTCAAATGCGTGAGCACTGTACTGCTTAAGCCGAAAAACATGAATTGTACTGATATGGGCGAAAGCCAAATTATATTGTTTTTGCAGAATTGACATATTCATATAACCGAAAAAATGGCACTTTCTTAGTTTTAGACTTAAAGTCGATTTTCTTGTAAATTGTATGTCAATTGCGTGAGCACTGTACTGCTTAAGCCAAAAACATGAATTGTACTGATTTAAGCGAAAGCCAAATTATATTGTCATTGCAGAATTGACATATTCATATAACCGAAAAAATTGCACTTTCTTAGTTTTAGACTTAAAGTCGATTTTCTTGTAAATTGTATGTCAATTACGTGAGCACTGTACTGCTTAAGCCAAAAACATGAATTGTACTGATTTGAGCGAAAGCCAAATTATATTGTTATTGCTGAATTGACATATTCATATAACCGAAAAAATTGCACTTTCTTAGTTTTATACTTAAAGTCGATTTTCTTGTAAATTGTATGTCAATTCCGTGAGCACTTACTGCTTAAGCCGAAAAACATGAATTGTACTGAGTTGAGCGAAAGTCAAATTATATTTTTATTGCAGGATTAACAAACTAATATTACCGAAAAAGTTGGACTTTCTTAGGTTTAGTCTCAAAGTCGATTTTCTTTTAAATTGCATGTCAATTGCGTGAGGACTGTACTGCTTAAGCCGAAAAACATGAATTTTACTGATTTGAGAGAAAGTCAAATTGTATTGTTATGGCAGGATTAACAAATTAATATTACCGAAAAAGTTGCACTTTCTTAGGTTTAGGCTCAAAGTCAATTCTCTTGTAAATTGTATGTTAATCACTTGAGCACTGTACCGCATAAGCCGAAAAACATGAATTTTACTGATTTGAGCGAAAGTCAAATTGTATTGTTATTGCAGGATTAACAAATTAATATTACCGAAAAAGTTGCACTTTCTTAGGTTTAGGCTCAAAGTCGATTTTCTTGTAAATTGTATGTCAATTGCGTGAGCACTGTACTGCTTAAGCCAAAAACATGAATTATACTGATTTGAGCGAAAGCCAAATTATATAAAGTCGATTTGCTTGTAAATTGTATGTCAATTGCGTGAGCACTGTACTGCTTAAGCCAAAAACATGAATTATACTGATTTGAGCGAAAGCCAAATTATATTGTTATTGCAGGATTAACAAATTAATATTACCGAAAAAAATGCACTTTCTTAGTTTTATACTTAAAGTCGATTTTCTTGTAAATTGTATGTCAATTCCACGAGCACTGTACTGCTTAAGCCGAAAAACATGAATTTTACTGATTTGAGCGAAAGTCAAATTATATTGTTATTGCAGGATTAACAAATTAATATTACCGAAAAAGTTGCACTTTCTTCGGTTTAGGCTCAAAGTCAATTCTCTTGTAAATTGTATGTTAATCACTTGAGCACTGTACCACATAAGCCGAAAAACATCAATTTTATAGATTTGAGCGAAAGTTAAATTATATTGTTATTGCAGAATTGACATATTCATATAACCTAAAAAATTGCACTTTCCAAGTTTAAAAGTCGATTTTCTTGTAAATTGTATGTCAATTGCATGATTACTGTACTGCTTAAGCAGAAAAACATGAATTTCACTGATTTGAGTGAAAGTCAAATTATATTGTTATTGCAGGATTAACAAATTAATATTACCGAAAAAGGTGCACTTTCTTAGGTTTAGACTCAAAGTCGATTTTCTTGTAAATTGTATGTCAATTCCGTGAGCGCTTACTGCTTAAGCCGAAAAACATGAATTGCACTGAGTTGAGCGAAAGTCAAATTATATTTTTATTGCAGGATTAACAAATTAATATTACCGAAAAAGTTGCACTTTCTTAGTTTTGGACTTAAAGTCGATTTTCTTGTAAATTGTATGTCAAATGCGTGAGCACTGTACTGCTTAAGCCGAAAAACATGAATTGTACTGATATGAGCGAAAGCCAAATTATATTGTTATTGCAGAATTGACATATTCATATAACCGAAAAAAATTGCACTTTCTTAGTTTTAGACTTAAAATCGATTTTCTTGTAAATTGTATGTCAAATGCGTGAGCACTGTACTGCTTAAGCCGAAAAACATGAATTGTACTGATATGAGCGAAAGCCAAATTATATTGTTATTGCAGGATAAACAAATTAATATTACCGAAAAAGTTGCACTTTCTTAGTTTTGGACTTAAAGTCGATTTTCCTGTAAATTGTATGTCAAGTGCGTGAGCACTGTACTGCTTAAGCCGAAAAACTTGAATTGTACTGATTTGAGCGAAAGCCAAATAATATTGTTATTGCAGGATTAACAAATTAATATTACCGAAAAAAATGCACTTTCTTAGTTTTATACTTAAAGTCGATTTTCTTGTAAATTGTATGTCAATTCCACGAGCACTGTACTGCTTAAGCCGAAAAACATGAATTTTACTGATTTGAGCGAAAGTCAAATTATATTGTTATTGCAGGATTAACAAATTAATATTACCGAAAAAGTTGCACTTTCTTCGGTTTAGGCTCAAAGTCAATTCTCTTGTAAATTGTATGTTAATCACTTGAGCACTGTACCAAATAAGCCGAAAAACATCAATTTTATAGATTTGAGCGAAAGTTAAATTATATTGTTATTGCAGAATTGACATATTCATATAACCTAAAAAATTGCACTTTCCAAGTTTAAAAGCCGATTTTCTTGTAAATTGTATGTCAATTGCATGATTACTGTACTGCTTAAACAGAAAAACATGAATTTCACTGATTTGAGTGAAAGTCAAATTATATTGTTATTGCAGGATTAACAAATTAATATTACCGAAAAAGGTGCACTTTCTTAGGTTTAGACTCAAGTCGATTTTCTTGTAAATTGTATGTCAATTCCGTGAGCGCTTACTGCTTAAGCCGAAAAACATGAATTGCACTGAGTTGAGCGAAAGTCAAATTATATTTTTATTGCAGGATTAACAAATTAATATTACCGAAAAAGTTGCACTTTCTTAGTTTTGGACTTAAAGTCGATTTTCTTGTAAATTGTATGTCAAATGCGTGAGCACTGTACTGCTTAAGCCGAAAAACATGAATTGTACTGATATGAGCGAAAGCCAAATTATATTGTTATTGCAGAATTGACATATTCATATAACCGAAAAAAATTGCACTTTCTTAGTTTTAGACTTAAAATCGATTTTCTTGTAAATTGTATGTCAAATGCGTGAGCACTGTACTGCTTAAGCCGAAAAACATCAATTGTACTGTTATGAGCGAAAGCCAAATTATATTGTTATTGCAGGATAAACAAATTAATATTACCGAAAAAGTTGCACTTTCTTAGTTTTGGACTTAAAGTCGATTTTCCTGTAAATTGTATGTCACATGCGTGAGCACTGTACTGCTTAAGCCGAAAAACATGAATTGTACTGATATGAGCGAAAGCCAAATTATATTGTTATTGCAGAATTGACATATTCATATAACCGAAAAAAATTGCACTTTCTTAGTTTTAGACTTAAAGTCGATTTTCTTGTAAATTGTATGTTAAATGCGTGAGCACTGTACTGCTTAAGCCGAAAAACATGAATTGTACTGATATGAGCGAAAGCCAAATTATATTGTTATTGCAGAATTGACATATTCATATAACCGAAAAAATGGCACTTTCTTAGTTTTAGACTTAAAGTCGATTTTCTTGTAAATTGTATGTCAATTGCGTGAGCACTGTACTGCTTAAGCCAAAAACATGAATTGTAGTGATTTGAGCGAAGGCCAAATTATATTGTTATAGCAGAATTGACATATTCATATAACCGAAAAAATTGCACTTTCTTAGTTTTATACTTAAAGTCGATTTTCTTGTAAATTGTATGTCAATTCCGTGAGCACTTACTGCTTAAGCCGAAAAACGTGAATTGTACTGAGTTGAGCGAAAGTCAAATTATATTTTTATTGCAGGATTAACAAATAAATATTACCGAAAAAGTTGCACTTTCTTAGGTTTAGACTCAAAGTCGATTTTCTTTTAAATTGTATGTCAATTGCCTGAGCACTGTACCGCTGAAGCCGAAAAACATGAATTGTACTGATTTGAGCGAAAGCCAAATTATATTGTTATTGCAGAATTGACATATTCATATAACCGAAAAAATTGCACATTCTTAGTTTTAGACTTAAAGTCGATTTTCTTGTAAATTGTATGTAAATTGCGTGAGCACTGTACTGCTTAAGCCAAAAACATGAATTGTACTGATTTGAGCGAAAGCCAAATTATATTGTTATTGCAGAATTGACATATTCATATAACCGAAAAAATGGCACTTTCTTAGTTTTAGACTTAAAGTCGATTTTCTTGTAAATTGTATGTCAATTGCGTGAGCACTGTACTGCTTAAGCCAAAAACATGAATTGTACTGATTTAAGCGAAAGCCAAATTATATTGTCATTGCAGAATTGACATATTCATATAACCGAAAAAATTGCACTTTCTTAGTTTTAGACTTAAAGTCGATTTTCTTGTAAATTGTATGTCAATTACGTGAGCACTGTACTGCTTAAGCCAAAAACATGAATTGTACTGATTTGAGCGAAAGCCAAATTATATTGTTATTGCTGAATTGACATATTCATATAACCGAAAAAATTGCACTTTCTTAGTTTTATACTTAAAGTCGATTTTCTTTTAAATTGCATGTCAATTGCGTGAGCACTGTACTGCTTAAGCCGAAAAACATGAATTTTACTGATTTGAGCGAAAGTCAAATTATATTGTTATTGCAGGATTAACAAATTAATATTACCGAAAAAGGTGCACTTTCTTAGGTTTAGACTCAAAGTCGATTTTCTTGTAAATTGTATGTCAATTGCGGCAGCACTGTACTGCTTAAGCCAAAAAACATCAATATTAGTGATTTGCGCGAAAGTAAAATTATAATGTTATTGCAGAATTTACAAATTCATATAACCGAAAAAATTGTACTTTCTTAGTTCTAGACTTAAAGTCAATTTTCTTGTAAATTGTATGTCAATTGCGTAACCACTGTACTGCTTAAGCCGAAAAACATGAATTTTCTGATTTGAGCGAATGTCAAATTATATTGTTATTCCAGAATTGACATATTCATATAACCGAATAAATTGCACTTTCCAAGTTTAAAAGTCGATTTTCTTGTAAATTGTATGTCAATTGCATGATTACTGTACTGCTTAAGCTGAAAAACATGAATTTTACTGATTTGAGCGAAAGTCAAATTATATTGTTATTGCAGGATTAACAAATTAATATTACCGAAAAAGGTGCACTTTCTTAGGTTTAGACTCAAAGTCGATTTTCTTGTAAATTGTATGTCAATTGCGGCAGCACTGTACTGCTTAAACCGAAAAACATCAATATTAGTGATTTGCGCGAAAGTAAAATTATAATGTTATTGCAGAATTTACAAATTCATATAACCGAAAAAATTGTACTTTCTTAGTTCTAGACTTAAAGTCAATTTTCTTGTAAATTGTATGTCAATTGCGTAACCACTGTACTGCTTAAGCCGAAAAACATGAATTTTCTGATTTGAGCGAATGTCAAATTATATTGTTATTGCAGAATTGACATATTCATATAACCGAAAAAATTGCACTTTCTTAGCTTTAGACTCAAAGTCGATTTTTTTGTAAATTGTATGTCAATTTCGTGAGCACTGTACTGCTTAAGCCGAAAAACATGAATTGTACTGAGTTGAGCGAAAGTCAAATTATATTTTTATTGCAGGATTAACAAATTAATATTACCGAAAAAGTTGCACTTTCTTAGGTTTAGACTCAAAGTCGATTTTCTTGTAAATTGTATGTCAATTGCGGCAGCACTGTACTGCTTAAGCCAAAAAACATCAATATTAGTGATTTGCGCGAAAGTAAAATTATAATGTTATTGCAGAATTTACAAATTCATATAACCGAAAAAATTGCACTTTCTTAGCTTTAGACTCAAAGTCGATTTTTTTGTAAATTGTATGTCAATTTCGTGAGCACTGTACTGCTTAAGCCGAAAAACATGAATTGTACTGAGTTGAGCGAAAGTCAAATTATATTTTTATTGCAGGATTAACAAATTAATATTACCGAAAAAGTTGCACTTTCTTAGGTTTAGACTCAAAGTCGATTTTCTTGTAAATTGTATGTCAAAGCGAGAGCACTGTACTGCTTAAGCCGAAAAACATGAATTGTACTGATATGAGCGAAAGCCAAATTATATTGTTATTGCAGGATTAACAAATTAATATTACCAAAAAAGTTGCACTTTCTTCGGTTTAGGCTCAAAGTCAATTCTCTTGTAAATTGTATGTTAATCACTTAAGCACTGTACCGCATAAGCCGAAAAACATCAATTTTATAGATTTGAGCGAAAGCCAAATTATATTGTTATTGCAGAATTGACATATTCATATAACCGAAAAAAATTGCACTTTCTTAGTTTTAGACTTAAAGTCGATTTTCTTGTAAATTGTATGTCAAATGCGTGAGCACTGTACTGCTTAAGCCGAAAAACATGAATTGTATTGATATGAGCGAAAGCCAAATTATATTGTTATTGCAGAATTGACATATTCATATAACCGAAAAAATGGCACTTTCTTAGTTTTAGACTTAAAGTCGATTTTCTTGTAAATTGTATGTCAATTGCGTGAGCACTGTACTGCTTAAGCCAAAAACATGAATTGTACTGATTTGAGCGAAAGCCAAATTATATTGTTATTGCAGAATTGACATATTCATATAACCGAAAAAATTGCACTTTCTTAGTCGATTTTCTTGTAAATTGTATGTCAATTCCGTGAGCACTTACTGCTTAAGCCGAAAAACATGAATTGTACTGAGTTGAGCGAAAGTCAAATTATATTTTTATTGCAGGATTAACAAACTAATATTACCGAAAAAGTTGGACTTTCTTAGGTTTAGTCTCAAAGTCGATTTTCTTTTAAATTGCATGTCAATTGCGTGAGCACTGTACTGCTTAAGCCGAAAAACATGAATTTTACTGATTTGAGCGAAAGTCAAATTGTATTGTTATTGCAGGATTAACAAATTAATATTACCGAAAAAGTTGCACTTTCTTCGGTTTAGGCTCAAAGTCAATTCTCTTGTAAATTGTATGTTAATCACTTAAGCACTGTACCGCATAAGCCGAAAAACATCAATTTTATAGATTTGAGCGAAAGCCAAATTATATTGTTATTGCAGAATTGACATATTCATATAACCGAAAAAAATTGCACTTTCTTAGTTTTAGACTTAAAGTCGATTTTCTTGTAAATTGTATGTCAAATGCGTGAGCACTTACTGCTTAAGCCGAAAAACATGAATTGTACTGAGTTGAGCGAAAGTCAAATTATATTTTTATTGCAGGATTAACAAATTAATATTACCGAAAAAGTTGCACTTTCTTAGGTTTAGACTCAAAGTCGATTTTCTTGTAAATTGTATGTCAAAGCGTGAGCACTGTACTGCTTAAGCCGAAAAACATGAATTGTACTGATATGAGCGAAAGCCAAATTATATTGTTATTGCAGGATTAACAAATTAATATTACCAAAAAAGTTGCACTTTCTTCGGTTTAGGCTCAAAGTCAATTCTCTTGTAAATTGTATGTTAATCACTTAAGCACTGTACCGCATAAGCCGAAAAACATCAATTTTATAGATTTGAGCGAAAGCCAAATTATATTGTTATTGCAGAATTGACATATTCATATAACCGAAAAAATGGCACTTTCTTAGTTTTAGACTTAAAGTCGATTTTCTTGTAAATTGTATGTCAATTCCGTAAGCACTTACTGCTTAAGCCGAAAAACATGAATTGTACTGTGTTGAGCGAAAGTCAAATTATATTTTTATTGCAGGATTAACAAATTAATATCACCGAAAAAGTTGCACTTTCTTAGGTTTAGACTCAAAGTCGATTTTCTTTTAAATTGTATGTCAATTGCGTGAGCACTGTACCGCTGAAGCCGAAAAACAGGAATTGTACTGATTTGAGCGAAAGCCAAATTATATTGTTATTGCAGAATTGACATATTCATATAACCGAAAAAATTGCACTTTCTTAGTTTTAGACTTAAAGTCGATTTTCTTGTAAATTGTATGTAAATTGGGTGAGCACTGTACTGCTTAAGCCAAAAACATGAATTGTACTGATTTGAGCGAAAGCCAAATTATATTGTTATTGCAGAATTGACATATTCATATAACCGAGAAAATTGCACTTTCTTAGTTTTAGACTTAAAGTCGATTTTCTTGTAAATTGTATGTCAATTGCGTGAGCACTGTACTGCTTAAGCTGAAAAACATGAATTTCACTGATTTGAGTGAAAGTCAAATTATATTGTTATTCCAGGATTAACAAATTAATATTACCGAAAAAGGTGCACTTTCTTAGGTTTATACTTAAAGTCGATTTTCTTGTAAATTGTATGTCAATTCCACGAGCACTGTACTGCTTAAGCCGAAAAACATGAATTTTACTGATTTGAGCGAAAGTCAAATTATATTGTTATTGCAGGAATAACAAATTAATATTACCGAAAAAGTTGCACTTTCTTCGGTTTAGGCTCAAAGTCAATTCTCTTGTAAATTGTATGTTAATCACTTGAGCACTGTACCACATAAGCCGAAAAACATCAATTTTATAGATTTGAGCGAAAGTTAAATTATATTGTTATTGCAGAATTGACATATTCATATAACCTAAAAAATTGCACTTTCCAAGTTTAAAAGTCGATTTTCTTGTAAATTGTATGTTAATTGCATGATTACTGTACTGCTTAAGCAGAAAAACATGAATTTCACTGATTTGAGTGAAAGTCAAATTATATTGTTATTGCAGGATTAACAAATTAATATTACCGAAAAAGGTGCACTTTCTTAGGTTTAGACTCAAAGTCGATTTTCTTGTAAATTGTATGTCAATTCCGTGAGCGCTTACTGCTTAAACCGAAAAACATGAATTGTACTGAGTTGAGCGAAAGTCAAATTATATTTTTATTGCAGGATTAACAAATTAATATTACCGAAAAAGTTGCACTTTCTTAGTTTTGGACTTAAAGTCGATTTTCTTGTAAATTGTATGTCAATTCCACGAGCACTGTACTGCTTAAGCCGAAAAACATGAATTTTACTGATTTGAGCGAAAGTCAAATTATATTGTTATTGCAGGATTAACAAATTAATATTACCGAAAAAGCTGCACTTTCTTCGGTTTAGGCTCAAAGTCAATTCTCTTGTAAATTGTATGTTAATCACTTGAGCACTGTACCACATAAGCCGAAAAACATCAATTTTATAGATTTGAGCGAAAGTTAAATTATATTGTTATTGCAGAATTGACATATTCATATAACCTAAAAAATTGCACTTTCCAAGTTTAAAAGTCGATTTTCTTGTAAATTGTATGTCAATTGCATGATTACTGTACTGCTTAAGCAGAAAAACATGAATTTCACTGATTTGAGTGAAAGTCAAATTATATTGTTATTGCAGGATTAACAAATTAATATTACCGAAAAAGGTGCACTTTCTTAGGTTTATACTTAAAGTCGATTTTCTTGTAAATTGTATGTCAATTGCGTGAGCACTGTACTGCTTAAGCCAAAAACATGAATTGTACTGATTTGAGCGAAAGCCAAATTATATTGTTATTGCAGAATTGACATATTCACATAACCGAAAAAATTGCACTTTCTTAGTTTTATACTTAAAGTCGATTTTCTTGTAAATTGTATGTCAATTCCGTAAGCACTTACTGCTTAAGCCGAAAAACATGAATTGTACTGATTTGAGCGAAAGCCAAATTATATTGTTATTGCAGAATTGACATATTCATATAACCGAAAAAATTGCACTTTCTTAGTTTTATACTTAAAGTCGATTTTCTTGTAAATTGTATGTCAATTCCGTAAGCACTTACTGCTTAAGCCGAAAAACATGAATTGTACTGTGTTGAGCGAAAGTCAAGTTATATTTTTATTGCAGGATTAACAAATTAATATTACCGAAAAAGTTGCACTTTCTTAGGTTTAGACTCAAAGTCGATTTTCTTTTAAATTGTATGTCAATTGCGTGAGCACTGTACCGCTGAAGCCGAAAAACAGGAATTGTACTGATTTGAGCGAAAGCCAAATTATATTGTTATTGCAGAATTGACATATTCATATAACCGAAAAAATTGCACTTTCTTAGTTTTAGACTTAAAGTCGATTTTCTTGTAAATTGTATGTAAATTGCGTGAGCACTGTACTGCTTAAGCCAAAAACATGAATTGTACTGATTTGAGCGAAAGCCAAATTATATTGTTATTGCAGAATTGACATATTCATATAACCGAGAAAATTGCACTTTCTTAGTTTTAGACTTAAAGTCGATTGTCTTGTAAATTGTATGTCAATTGCGTGAGCACTGTACTGCTTAAGCTGAAAAACATGAATTTCACTGATTTGAGTGAAAGTCAAATTATATTGTTATTCCAGGATTAACAAATTAATATTACCGAAAAAGGTGCACTTTCTTAGGTTTATACTTAAAGTCGATTTTCTTGTAAATTGTATGTCAATTCCACGAGCACTGTACTGCTTAAGCCGAAAAACATGAATTTTACTGATTTGAGCGAAAGTCAAATTATATTGTTATTGCAGGATTAACAAATTAATATTACCGAAAAAGTTGCACTTTCTTCGGTTTAGGCTCAAAGTCAATTCTCTTGTAAATTGTATGTTAATCACTTGAGCACTGTACCACATAAGCCGAAAAACATCAATTTTATAGATTTGAGCGAAAGTTAAATTATATTGTTATTGCAGAATTGACATATTCATATAACCTAAAAAATTGCACTTTCCAAGTTTAAAAGTCGATTTTCTTGTAAATTGTATGTCAATTGCATGATTACTGTACTGCTTAAGCAGAAAAACATGAATTTCACTGATTTGAGTGAAAGTCAAATTATATTGTTATTGCAGGATTAACAAATTAATATTACCGAAAAAGGTGCACTTTCTTAGGTTTAGACTCAAAGTCGATTTTCTTGTAAATTGTATGTCAATTCCGTGAGCGCTTACTGCTTAAGCCGAAAAACATGAATTGTACTGAGTTGAGCGAAAGTCAAATTATATTTTTATTGCAGGATTAACAAATTAATATTACCGAAAAAGTTGCACTTTCTTAGTTTTGGACTTAAAGTCGATTTTCTTGTAAATTGTATGTCAATTCCACGAGCACTGTACTGCTTAAGCCGAAAAACATGAATTTTACTGATTTGAGCGAAAGTCAAATTATATTGTTATTGCAGGATTAACAAATTAATATTACCGAAAAAGTTGCACTTTCTTCGGTTTAGGCTCAAAGTCAATTCTCTTGTAAATTGTATGTTAATCACTTGAGCACTGTACCACATAAGCCGAAAAACATCAATTTTATAGATTTGAGCGAAAGTTAAATTATATTGTTATTGCAGAATTGACATATTCATATAACCTAAAAAATTGCACTTTCCAAGTTTAAAAGTCGATTTTCTTGTAAATTGTATGTCAATTGCATGATTACTGTACTGCTTAAGCAGAAAAACATGAATTTCACTGATTTGAGTGAAAGTCAAATTATATTGTTATTGCAGGATTAACAAATTAATATTACCGAAAAAGGTGCACTTTCTTAGGTTTAGACTCAAAGTCGATTTTCTTGTAAATTGTATGTCAATTCCGTGAGCGCTTACTGCTTAAGCCGAAAAACATGAATTGTACTGAGTTGAGCGAAAGGCAAATTATATTTTTATTGCAGGATTAACAAATTAATATTACCGAAAAAGTTGCACTTTCTTAGTTTTGGACTTAAAGTCGATTTTCTTGTAAATTGTATGTCAAATGCGTGAGCACTGTACTGCTTAAGCCGAAAAACATGAATTGTACTGATATGAGCGAAAGCCAAATTATATTGTTATTGCAGAATTGACATATTCATATAACCGAAAAAAATTGCACTTTCTTAGTTTTAGACTTAAAATCGATTTTCTTGTAAATTGTATGTCAAATGCGTGAGCACTGTACTGCTTAAGCCGAAATACATGAATTGTACTGATATGAGCGAAAGCCAAATTATATTGTTATTGCAGGATAAACAAATTAATATTACCGAAAAAGTTGCACTTTCTTAGTTTTGGACTTAAAGTCGATTTTCCTGTAAATTGTATGTCAAATGCGTGAGCACTGTACTGCTTAAGCCGAAAAACATGAATTGTACTGATATGAGCGAAAGCCAAATTATATTGTTATTGCAGAATTGACATATTCATATAACCGAAAAAAATTGCACTTTCTTAGTTTTAGACTTAAAGTCGATTTTCTTGTAAATTGTATGTTAAATGCGTGAGCACTGTACTGCTTAAGCCGAAAAACATGAATTGTACTGATATGAGCGAAAGCCAAATTATATTGTTATTGCAGAATTGACATATTCATATAACCGAAAAAATGGCACTTTCTTAGTTTTAGACTTAAAGTCGATTTTCTTGTAAATTGTATGTCAATTGCGTGAGCACTGTACTGCTTAAGCCAAAAACATGAATTGTACTGATTTGAGCGAAAGCCAAATTATATTGTTATTGCAGAATTGACATATTCATATAACCGAAAAAATTGCACTTTCTTAGTTTTAGACTTAAAGTCGATTTTCTTGTAAATTGTATGTCAATTGCGTGAGCACTGTACTGCTTAAGCCAAAAACATGAATTATACTGATTTGAGCGAAAGCCAAATTATATAAAGTCGATTTGCTTGTAAATTGTATGTCAATTGCGTGAGCACTGTACTGCTTAAACCAAAAACATGAATTATACTGATTTGAGCGAAAGCCAAATTATATTGTTATTGCAGAATTGACATATTCATATAACCGAAAAAATGGCACTTTCTTAGTTTTAGACTTAAAATCGATTTTCTTGTAAATTGTATGTCAAATGCGTGAGCATTGTACTGCTTAAGCCGAAAAACATGAATTGTACTGATATGAGCGAAAGCCAAATTATATTGTTATTGCAGGATAAACAAATTAATATTACCGAAAAAGTTGCACTTTCTTAGTTTTAGACTTAAAGTCGATTTTCTTGTAAATTGTATGTCAATTGCGTGAGCACTGTACTGCTTAAGCCAAAAACATGAATTGTACTGATTTGAGCGAAAGCCAAATTATATTGTTATTGCAGAATTGACATATTCATATAACCGAAAAAATTGCACTTTCTTAGTTTTAGACTTAAAGTCGATTTTCTTGTAAATTGTATGTCAATTGCGTGAGCACTGTACTGCTTAAGCCAAAAACATGAATTGTACTGATTTGAGCGAAAGCCAAATTATATTGTTATAGCAGAATTGACATATTCATATAACCGAAAAAATTGCACTTTCTTAGTTTTATACTTAAAGTCGATTTTCTTGTAAATTGTATGTCAATTCCGTGAGCACTTACTGCTTAAGCCGAAAAACGTGAATTGTACTGAGTTGAGCTAAAGTCAAATTATATTTTTATTGCAGGATTAACAAATTAATATTACCGAAAAAGTTGCACTTTCTTAGGTTTAGACTCAAAGTCGATTTTCTTTTAAATTGTATGTCAATTGCCTGAGCACTGTACCGCTGAAGCCGAAAAACATGAATTGTACTGATTTGAGCGAAAGCCAAATTATATTGTTATTGCAGAATTCACATATTCATATAACCGAAAAAATTGCACATTCTTAGTTTTAGACTTAAAGTCGATTTTCTTGTAAATTGTATGTAAATTGCGTGAGCACTGTACTGCTTAAGCCAAAAACATGAATTGTACTGATTTGAGCGAAAGCCAAATTATATTGTTATTGCAGAATTGACATATTCATATAACCGAGAAAATTGCACTTTCTTAGTTTTAGACTTAAAGTCGATTTTCTTGTAAATTGTATGTCAAATGCGTGAGCACTGTACTGCTTAAGCCGAAAAACATGAATTGTACTGATATGAACGAAAGCCAAATTATATTGTTATTGCAGAATTGACATATTCATATAACCGAAAAAATTGCACTTTTTTAGTTTTAGACTTAAAGTCGATTTTCTTGTAAATTGTATGTCAAATGCGTGAGCACTGTACTGCTTAAGCCGAAAAACATGAATTGTACTGATATGGGCGAAAGCCAAATTATATTGTTTTTGCAGAATTGACATATTCATATAACCGAAAAAATGGCACTTTCTTAGTTTTAGACTTAAAGTCGATTTTCTTGTAAATTGTATGTCAATTGCGTGAGCACTGTACTGCTTAAGCCAAAAACATGAATTGTACTGATTTAAGCGAAAGCCAAATTATATTCTCATTGCAGAATTGACATATTCATATAACCGAAAAAATTGCACTTTCTTAGTTTTAGACTTAAAGTCGATTTTCTTGTAAATTGTATGTCAATTACGTGAGCACTGTACTGCTTAAGCCAAAAACATGAATTGTACTGATTTGAGCGAAAGCCAAGTTATATTGTTATTGCTGAATTGACATATTCATATAACCGAAAAAATTGCACTTTCTTAGTTTTATACTTAAAGTCGATTTTCTTGTAAATTGTATGTCAATTCCGTGAGCACTTACTGCTTAAGCCGAAAAACATGAATTGTACTGAGTTGAGCGAAAGTCAAATTATATTTTTATTGCAGGATTAACAAACTAATATTACCGAAAAAGTTGGACTTTCTTAGGTTTAGTCTCAAAGTCGATTTTCTTTTAAATTGCATGTCAATTGCGTGAGCACTGTACTGCTTAAGCCGAAAAACATGAATTTTACTGATTTGAGCGAAAGTCAAATTGTATTGTTATTGCAGGATTAACAAATTAATATTACCGAAAAAGTTGCACTTTCTTAGGTTTAGGCTCAAAGTCAATTCTCTTGTAAATTGTATGTTAATCACTTGAGCACTGTACCGCATAAGCCGAAAAACATGAATTTTACTGATTTGAGCGAAAGTCAAATTGTATTGTTATTGCAGGATTAACAAATTAATATTACCGA
The DNA here is from genome assembly GCF_042242935.1 of Bactrocera oleae. NCBI lineage: Eukaryota > Metazoa > Arthropoda > Insecta > Diptera > Tephritidae > Bactrocera > Bactrocera oleae. Next base: position 43,018,505 of record NC_091537.1, read on the forward strand.
AAAAGTTGCACTTTCTTAGGTTTAGGCTCAAAGTCGATTTTCTTGTAAATTGTATGTCAATTGCGTGAGCACTGTACTGCTTAAGCCAAAAACATGAATTATACTGATTTGAGCGAAAGCCAAATTATATAAAGTCGATTTGCTTGTAAATTGTATGTCAATTGCGTGAGCACTGTACTGCTTAAACCAAAAACATGAATTGTACTGATTTGAGCGAAAGCCAAATTATATTGTTATTGCAGAATTGACATATTCATATAACCGAAAAATTGCACTTTCTTAGTTTTAGACTTAAAGTCGATTTTCTTGTAAATTGTATGTCAATTCCGTGAGCACTGTACTGCTTAAGCCGAAAAACTTGAATTGTACTGATTTGAGCGAAAGCCAAATAATATTGTTATTGCAGGATTAACAAATTAATATTACCGAAAAAAATGCACTTTCTTAGTTTTATACTTAAAGTCGATTTTCTTGTAAATTGTATGTAAATTCCACGAGCACTGTACTGCTTAAGCCGAAAAACATGAATTTTACTGATTTGAGCGAAGGTCAAATTATATTGTTATTGCAGGATTAACAAATTAATATTACCGAAAAAGTTGCACTTTCTTCGGTTTAGGCTCAAAGTCAATTCTCTTGTAAATTGTATGTTAATCACTTGAGCACTGTACCACATAAGCCGAAAAACATCAATTTTATAGATTTGAGCGAAAGTTAAATTATATTGTTATTGCAGAATTGACATATTCATATAACCTAAAAAATTGCGCTTTCCAAGTTTAAAAGTCGATTTTCTTGTAAATTGTATGTCAATTGCATGATTACTGTACTGCTTAAGCAGAAAAACATGAATTTCACTGATTTGAGTGAAAGTCAAATTATATTGTTATTGCAGGATTAACAAATTAATATTACCGAAAAAGTTGCACTTTCTTAGGTTTAGACTCAAAGTCGATTTTCTTGTAAATTGTATGTCAAATGCGTGAGCACTGTACTGCTTAAGCCGAAAAACATGAATTGTACTGATATGAGCGAAAGCCAAATTATATTGTTATTGCAGAATTGACATATTCATATAACCGAAAAAAATTGCACTTTCTTAGTTTTAGACTTAAAATCGATTTTCTTGTAAATTGTATGTCAAATGCGTGAGCATTGTACTGCTTAAGCCGAAAAACATGAATTGTACTGATATGAGCGAAAGCCAAATTATATTGTTATTGCAGGATAAACAAATTAATATTACCGAAAAAGTTGCACTTTCTTAGTTTTGGACTTAAAGTCGATTTTCCTGTAAATTGTATGTCAAATGCGTGAGCACTGTACTGCTTAAGCCGAAAAACATGAATTGTACTGATATGAGCGAAAGCCAAATTATATTGTTATTGCAGAATTGACATATTCATATAACCGAAAAAAATTGCACTTTCTTAGTTTTAGACTTAAAGTCGATTTTCTTGTAAATTGTATGTTAAATGCGTGAGCACTGTACTGCTTAAGCCGAAAAACATGAATTGTACTGATATGAGCGAAAGCCAAATTGTATTGTTATTGCAGAATTGACATATTCATATAACCGAAAAAATGGCACTTTCTTAGTTTTAGACTTAAAGTCGATTTTCTTGTAAATTGTATGTCAATTGCGTGAGCACTGTACTGCTTAAGCCAAAAACATGAATTGTACTGATTTGAGCGAAAGCCAAATTATATTGTTATTGCAGAATTGACATATTCATATAACCGAAAAAATTGCACTTTCTTAGTCGATTTTCTTGTAAATTGTATGTCAATTCCGTGAGCACTTACTGCTTAAGCCGAAAAACATGAATTGTACTGAGTTGAGCGAAAGTCAAATTATATTTTTATTGCAGGATTAACAAACTAATATTACCGAAAAAGTTGGACTTTCTTAGGTTTAGTCTCAAAGTCGATTTTCTTTTAAATTGCATGTCAATTGCGTGAGCACTGTACTGCTTAAGCCGAAAAACATGAATTTTACTGATTTGAGCGAAAGTCAAATTGTATTGTTATTGCAGGATTAACAAATTAATATTACCGAAAAAGTTGCACTTTCTTAGGTTTAGGCTCAAAGTCAATTCTCTTGTAAATTGTATGTTAATCACTTGAGCACTGTACCGCATAAGCCGAAAAACATGAATTTTACTGATTTGAGCGAAAGTCAAATTGTATTGTTATTGCAGGATTAACAAATTAATATTACCGAAAAAGTTGCACTTTCTTAGGTTTAGGCTCAAAGTCAATTCTCTTGTAAATTGTATGTTAATCACTTGAGCACTGTACCGCATAAGCCGAAAAACATGAATTTTACTGATATGAGCGAAAGTCAAATTGTATTGTTATTGCAGGATTAACAAATTAATATTACCGAAAAAGTTGCACTTTCTTAGGTTTAGGCTCAAAGTCAATTCTCTTGTAAATTGTATGTCAATTCCGTGAGCACTTACTGCTTAAGCCGAAAAACATGAATTGTACTGAGTTGAGCGAAAGTCAAATTGTATTGTTATTGCAGGATTAACAAATTAATATTACCGAAAAAGTTGCACTTTCTTAGGTTTAGGCTCAAAGTCGATTTTCTTGTAAATTGTATGTCAATTGCGTGAGCACTGTACTGCTTAAGCCAAAAACATGAATTATACTGATTTGAGCGAAAGCCAAATTATATAAAGTCGATTTGCTTGTAAATTGTATGTCAATTGCGTGAGCACTGTACTGCTTAAACCAAAAACATGAATTATACTGATTTGAGCGAAAGCCAAATTATATTGTTATTGCAGAATTGACATATTCATATAACCGAAAAATTGCACTTTCTTAGTTTTAGACTTAAAGTCGATTTTCTTGTAAATTGTATGTCAATTCCGTGAGCACTGTACTGCTTAAGCCGAAAAACTTGAATTGTACTGATTTGAGCGAAAGCCAAATAATATTGTTATTGCAGGATTAACAAATTAATATTACCGAAAAAAATGCACTTTCTTAGTTTTAGACTTAAAGTCGATTTTCTTGTAAATTGTATGTAAATTGCGTGAGCACTGTACTGCTTAAGCCAAAAACATGAATTGTACTGATATGAGCGAAAGCCAAATTATATTGTTATTGCAGAATTGACATATTCATATAACCGAAAAAAATTGCACTTTCTTAGTTTTAGACTTAAAGTCGATTTTCTTGTAAATTGTATGTTAAATGCGTGAGCACTGTACTGCTTAAGCCGAAAAACATGAATTGTACTGATATGAGCGAAAGCCAAATTGTATTGTTATTGCAGAATTGACATATTCATATAACCGAAAAAATGGCACTTTCTTAGTTTTAGACTTAAAGTCGATTTTCTTGTAAATTGTATGTCAATTGCGTGAGCACTGTACTGCTTAAGCCAAAAACATGAATTGTACTGATTTGAGCGAAAGCCAAATTATATTGTTATTGCAGAATTGACATATTCATATAACCGAAAAAATTGCACTTTCTGAGTCGATTTTCTTGTAAATTGTATGTCAATTCCGTGAGCACTTACTGCTTAAGCCGAAAAACATGAATTGTACTGAGTTGAGCGAAAGTCAAATTATATTTTTATTGCAGGATTAACAAACTAATATTACCGAAAAAGTTGGACTTTCTTAGGTTTAGTCTCAAAGTCGATTTTCTTTTAAATTGCATGTCAATTGCGTGAGCACTGTACTGCTTAAGCCGAAAAACATGAATTTTACTGATTTGAGCGAAAGTCAAATTGTATTGTTATTGCAGGATTAACAAATTAATATTACCGAAAAAGTTGCACTTTCTTAGGTTTAGGCTCAAAGTCAATTCTCTTGTAAATTGTATGTTAATCACTTGAGCACTGTACCGCATAAGCCGAAAAACATGAATTTTACTGATTTGAGCGAAAGTCAAATTGTATTGTTATTGCAGGATTAACAAATTAATATTACCGAAAAAGTTGCACTTTCTTAGGTTTAGGCTCATAGTCAATTCTCTTGTAAATTGTATGTTAATCACTTGAGCACTGTACCGCATAAGCCGAAAAACATGAATTTTACTGATTTGAGCGAAAGTCAAATTGTATTGTTATTGCAGGATTAACAAATTAATATTACCGAAAAAGTTGCACTTTCTTAGGTTTAGGCTCAAAGTCAATTCTCTTGTAAATTGTATGTCAATTCCGTGAGCACTTACTGCTTAAGCCGAAAAACATGAATTGTACTGAGTTGAGCGAAAGTCAAATTATATTTTTATTGCAGGATTAACAAACTAATATTACCGAAAAAGTTGGACTTTCTTAGGTTTAGTCTCAAAGTCGATTTTCTTTTAAATTGCATGTCAATTGCGTGAGCACTGTACTGCTTAAGCCGAAAAACATGAATTTTACTGATTTGAGCGAAAGTCAAATTGTATTGTTATTGCAGGATTAACAAATTAATATTACCGAAAAAGTTGCACTTTCTTAGGTTTAGGCTCAAAGTCAATTCTCTTGT